>NC_059168.1:95553188-95919022 GCF_019923935.1 Bubalus bubalis | reverse complement strand
CTTGATTCATGAGGCCTGAATTCTGTTAGTTACTATGTCACTAGCTTTCTGTGTGACTTTGAATGCATTATCCTACATTTTTGGGCTGAGTTAACCAGTCAGTAAAATGAGGAGGGTGACCAAGGTCAGACCCATCATTAGAATTAGATGATTTAATGGTCAGTATGAGATGTTTAGAAACATTTGTAGACCCTTAAGTATTTAGGTTCTTTTTCTGAGAATACTGTAGGCAAGGCAGATGATTCGTTCATCAGGAGCTTGTTGAATGTTTATCTTCATGTTGGCAGAGTAAGAGATCCCTGGGGGGCATTGATAAAATGATAGTCCCTGCCCTCAGAGAACCAGCTCAGAGTCTCGTGAGATGAACAGACCATGATGATCCAAGGACCAGAGATTTGGAAGTGTGGTTGACCCTCCATGTTCACAGACGTGGAACCTACAGATACGGAGGGCCAACTGTTCTTGGCCATTTTGTATAGGAGACTTGAGCATCTGTGAATTTTGGTGTCTGGGCGGTGGGTGGTGGTCCAGGAATCAATCCCTCATGGAGACTGAAGGGTGATTGTATATTTGAAGGATCCAGGCATAGACTAAACTCTTGGGGGAGAAGTCATTGGAGTCTTAAACCCAGTCTTGAAAGGTGAGGAGGTTCTGTCTGCAATCTGTGGTTTAGTTTTTCAGTGACTGCCCACACACTTGCCATTGCGCAAGCATGTACTCCCCTGGAGGGAAGAGAGGCCTCTTCCTGCCTGCTTCATCCCATCCTTTTAGGTGGCTGTGTCCCCTTCCTAGAAGCCTAGAAACACTGACTCAGGTCTGACATACCAGGAACCACATTATCTGCTGCCATGTGAAATTCTTTCTCAAGTAGAAAGTAGGGGAAAATCCCCTACTTGTCCTTCTCGAGACCGGACTCTTCTGGAATGTTTCCTCAACTTCCCTGACAACGGCATCCTATTGTCTGCTTCCACAGCACCTTGTTTATGATTCTTGAGTGTACACATCTTTCTCCTTCTGTGTATCTTTCTCCCTCTTCTCTGTTACAGAGCACCCAACATACTGCTCAATACATATTGGGAAGGGGAAGATAAATCTGCATCCTGGTTGGTTATATTTGGTCATTCAAATAACTCTAATGATAATAACATTAATAATAGTAGCTTGCATGTTTTAAGAACTTACTATGTGCCAGTCACAGTTCTGAGTGCTTTGCATGTAATGATTAATTTACTTCTCACAGCAGCCCTGTGAAGAGGTGTTATGAGAATCCCCAGTTTGAGAGGTGAGAAGACTAAGGTTCAGAGAAGTGAAATGCTTTGCCTCAGGCCACAGAGCTGGAAGGTGGGCATCAGCATATGAGCCCAGGCACTCCGGACCTCGTTCCTGATCTCTGTGTTATACTTGCATGAATTGTGAAGGGCTCCCAAAGGTCTTCTTCTTGTTATTGTGAGGTTAATCCTCAGCCAGGTTTTAAGTGGCTCCTTGTTTTCCCCAAGGGGTTGGCTGCAAAGGTGGTGATCATTCCTTTTGCTCTGAGGTTTTGTAAAGCCTTTTTGCCAGTGGACTATTTTGTAGCAAAAGCCATTTAGGAGACAGTGAGGTGCTTAGGGACAGAGTGCTGCTGTTCTGCTGATGACACAGTGTTTTATGTGCTTGGGTTTTAAAGGGTGTGGGCTGTGTTTCCTCAGGCCCGAATGATTGAGGGATATAAGTGAGAGTAAGCTGACTGCAGTTTAGTCTGGAAGGATCGAGGTAATTTGTACAGACTGGTAAGCGTTTAGACTTGACTCGGAGAAAGGATGTTGCTTATAGAAAAGGCAGAAAAATACTAAACTGTATTTTGTGTGCAAAACAAAGGGTCTGTCTGTGAAATCAGTAATGTCCAGGTGATGATTTTCAAAGAAAGATTATTTCCAAAAGGAGACTGAAGCCATTTAAAGAGGTGAATTGATGGGAGTATTCTTTTTCACCACGCTCTCCTCACAGTTTGTCCCTAAGGTCAGCCAGCAATTCCTTCTCAGTGTCTGTCAGATTTGACACTTCTCGTATTCACGAGTCACTCCTTTGTTCCAGGACCTTCTCACATCCCATTTATGTTACAGCAGCAGCTTCCAAGCTGGTCTCCCTGCCCTTGTCCCCTCTCCTTCCGTGTGTCGTGTACAGCAGTGGCCAGATTAAGTACCCCCACTGCCCTCGTGAGGGAGCAGGACTAACTCACCTGACAGAGCCCGTCAGCAGTGGCACCCTTGCTCCCCGCACGCTTTCCAGCTTAATTCTTCCTGTTCAGTATAGTTGGACCTTTGTTTAACCATCACCTACCTTCCTGTTGTAGGTATGTGATTTTAGTTGATACATCATTTCTCATTTTAGCCCCAGGATAGTCCAGAAAGATAAGAGACTTTTATGCGTGTTCTCTAGATGAGGAAACCAAGAGGCAGAGAGGAGAAAACCCTACAAAGGAACTTCCACATGGATGCAAAATAATTAGCAGCTGAGTGAGTGAATGATGGAAAAGCCAGTAATTAGGAAAGCCTGTGCAGTCTGTTTATAGAGCTTCTGTCACCCTGCCTCCCAGCAGGACCCCACTTTGCAGATTACCTGACAGTTTTTGCAGTTTTTCACATCTTTGCTCCCGTACTTTCTTCAGCCTGGGCTCCCTTAGTCCATTGCCTCAAGTTCTGCAGAACACAGAACCAAGATCACTCCAGTTAGTGTTTTGATACTTGAACCGCTTTTTATCTTCCCATTCCCTCTAAAATTTTGTATCATTTACATTATAAATACTCAAGAGACTGATTTGTGACTTTTCTAATCAAATCGTGTGTGTATGATGTCATATACAGTAACATTTTTTTCTTATGTATTTTCCTCAAACGAGTACTTCCCTTAGTGTTTAAGTGTTGGGTTTTTTTTCCTTTGTTGTCTTTTATTTTTGTTCCCATTTGCACATCTCTTTCAAGATACCTGTCACTGGAGAGGTATTGTCTGCCTTTGCTTGGCTCACAGTTGTGTTCATCTCACAGCCTGTCTCTTCTCTGTTGTTTGGAAAGAGTTGCCCAGAGGTCCTTCTGACACAAAACGATAGAGGAGGAAAACTTAGGAACAAGGGATGTAGTCTCTGCCCTGGAGCTATCTATCCTTTAGGGGAAGGCGTCTCAGAGCAGCAGCTGTTCCCACAACACCAGCCACAATTAGTGTTGAGGTTGTGCCAGGCTGAGCCGAGCTGCTCAGGGTGGGCCACGTTTAAGCAGGTGCAGACGTGCCCCCTAGCAATTGTTATTTCATTTAATTTAGTGAAAACTTACTGAGCCTCTACTTTCTAGGCCCTTTGAATACATATGTGAATGAATTCCTACCCCTGCTCTGAAGGAACTTGAATGTAGACTAGTAGGTACACAAGCCACAATAAGGAGCATTAAGAAAGTTCTAGATTAAAGACAACTTAAAAAATCCAAGTTTCATGTATCTTTTTTTGAGCGGTGAATGCTAAATCATCTTCACATCATTTAGTGTAATTTATTGTTAGTTTGGGCTTCCCTGGTGGCTCACCAGTAAAGAATCTACCTGCCAGTGCAGGAGACACAGGTTTGATCCCTCGGTCAGGAAGATCCCCTGGCGAAGGAAATGGCAACCCATTCCTGTATTCTTGCCTGTGAAATCCAATGGTCAGAGGAGCTTGGTGGGCTACAGTCCATGGGGTCGCAACTAGACACACTTTAGTGACTAAACCACAGCATTGTTTTAGGTTAGGTGTAATTTTGCATTCTGTGTTTGTATACCTACCTTTGTAATCTTTAAATTTTTCTTTTTCTATATAATACTCCTTTTCAGTGATCAGCTTGCATTCCTAGCAGATACAGCACAATTTACATACCTCTTTCTTAGAAGTTGCTTCCTGAACAGCCTTGTGGAGAAGACAAAGGTAGGGAGTCTTATCGGAGAGGAGAACAGTGTTCTTGGTGAAGATGGAATAAGTGATAGGAGTCATTTTGGCCTGAACATATAGTGGAACGTGGTTGTCTTTTTCTTCCCTCCTTCCCTTCCCCTTCCTCTTCTTTTTCTTCTTCTCTCTCTTTCTTTTTATTGAGCTACTAGTAGCCGGGGAACATACAGAGAAAAAGATAGTTTGGAAAGTGGGGGGATTCCAGTGGTAGTCCATATCTAGGGATTTTAAACTTTGAGAAGTATTGGGAAACTTCCTTCATCATCTGAGAAGAGGTTTGTGCCACTACCGGTGCGTGACATGACTGGGGCTGTACTAAGCCTCTGGCTGTTCATGTAAATAGACATTCGAAGACATCTGATAAATCTGAGGATGGAATAAGTAGGACTCGGTGTCCTCCCATTGTACAGGAGACAGGGATCAAGACCATCACCATGGAAAAGAAATGCAAAAAAGCAAAATGGCTGTCTGGGGAGGCCTTACAAATAGCTGTGAAAAGAAGAGAAGCGAAAAGCAAAGGAGAAAAGGAAAGATATAAGCATCTGAATGCAGAGTTCCAAAGAATAGCAAGGAGAGATAAGAAAGCCTTCCTCATCGACCAATGCAAAGAAATAGAGGAAAACAACAGAATGGGGAAGACTAGAGATCTCTTCAAGAAAATTAGAGATACCAAGGGAACATTTCATGCAAAGATGGGCTCGATAAAGGACAGAAACGGTATGGACCTAACAGAAGCAGAAGATATTAAGAAGAGGTGGCAAAAATACACAGAACTGTACAAAAAAGATCTTCATGACCAAGATAATCATGATGGTGTGATCACTCACCTAGAGCCAGACATCCTGGAATGTGAAGTCAAGTGGGCCTTAGAAACCATCACTACAAACAAAGCTAGTGGAGGTGATGGAATTCCAGTTGAGCTATTTCAAATCCTGGAAAATAATGCTGTGAATGTGCTGCACTCAATATGCCAGCAAATTTGGAAAACTCAGCAGTGGCCACAGGACTGAAAAGGTCAGTTTTCATTCCAATCCCAAAGAAAGGTAATGCCAAAGAATGCTCAAACTACCACACAATTGCACTCGTCTCACACGCTAGTAAAGTAATGCTCAAAATTCTCCAAGCCAGGCTTCAGCAATACATGAACCATGAACTTCAAGATGTTCAAGCTGGTTTTAGAAAAGGCAGAGGAACCAGAGATCAAATTGCCAACATCTGCTGGATCATGGAAAAAGCAAGAGAGTTCCAGAAAATATCTATTTCTGCTTTATTGACTATGCCAAAGCCCTTGACTGTGTGGATCACAATAAACTGTGGAAAATTCTGAAAGAGATGGGAATATCAGACCACCTGACCTGCCTCTTGAGAAATCTGTATGCAGGTCAGGAAGCAACAGTTAGAACAGGACATGGAACAACAGACTGGTTCCAGATAGGAAAAGGAGTACGTCAAGGCTGTGTATAGTCACCCTGCTTATTTAACTTATATGCAGAATACATCATGAGAAACTCTGGGTTGGAAGAAGCACAAGCTAGAATCAAGATTGCTGGGAGAAATATTAAAACCTGAGATATGCAGATGACACCACCCTTATGGCAGAAAGTGAAGAGGAACTAAAAAGCCTCTTGATAAAAGTGAAAGAGGAGAGTGAAAAAGTTGGCTTAAAGCTCAACATTCAGAAAACTAAGATCATGGTATCTGGTCCCATCACTTAATGGGAAATAGATGGGGAAACAGTGGAAGCAGTGTCAGACTTTATATTTTGGGGCTCCAAAATCACTGCAGATGGTGATTGCAGCCATGAAATTAAAAGACACTTACTCCTTGGAAGGAAAGTTATGACCAACCTAGACAGCATATTAAAAAGCAGAGACATTACTTTGCTAGTCCGTCTAGTCAAGGCTATGGTTTTTCCAGTGGTCATGTATGGACGTGAGAGTTGGACTATGAAGAAAGCTGAGCGCCAAAGAATTGATGCTTTTGAATTGTGGTGTTGGAGAAGACTCTTGAGAGTCCCTTGGACTGCAAGGAGATCCAACCAGTTCATCCTAAGGGAGATCAATCCTGGGTGTTCATTGGAAGGACTGATGCTAAAGCTGAAACTTCCAATACTTTGGCCACCTCATGCGATGAGTTGACTCATTGGAAAAGACTCTGATGCTGGAAGGGATTTGGGGCAGGAGGAGAAAGGGATGACAGAGGATGAGATGGCTGGATGGCGTCACTGACTCGATGGACGTGAGTCTGAGTGAACTCCGGGAGTTGGTGATGGACAGGGAGGCCTAGCGTGCTGTGATTCATGGGGTCGCAAAGAGTCGGACATGACTGAGTGACTGAACTGAACTGAACTGACTGATGTCTGCCTAGCCCTGTGGAGATAGTAGGCTTCCTGGTGGGAAGGCTGGAATTGCTGAAGAATGGCGTGCTTCCGATTAAATGGAAAAAGACTAAGGATTAGAGCTAAAGAAAATGAACCCTGTTAGACTGGCTAGCTTTATCCATGGACTGGTTGTAGACAGGGCATGACTTTTCCATCCTTAGATGGTGACAGGAAAAACAGAAGACTGGCAGTCACGGGATGTGTTTTCCTGTCCTGAAGTTCTGCCCTTTTCTTGCCGGTAAGTCATCATGAACTCTTTGAGCCTCAGTCTCCTCATGTGAAAGAAATGAGGATAATTATACCAACTGAGTAGTGGTTATTTTTAAAGTTAAGTAGAGAGTACCTGTGAAAGTGCTGTAGCAGTGGCCTGCTCTTACTCTTATTATTTTTAAAAATAATTTTATTTATTTATTTATTTTTGGCTGTGCTGGGTCTTTGTTGCTATGCAGGCTTTTCTATAGTTGTAGCAAGTGGGGACTACTCTCTCATTGCAGTGCAGGCTTCTCATTGCTGAGGCTGCTCTTGTGGAGCACTGGCTCTAGGGCGTGTGGGCTTCAGTGGTTGTGGGTCCCGGGCTCTGAATCACAGGCTCAATAGTTGTGGCGCATGGGCTTAGTTGCTCCGCAGCATGTGGGATCTTCCTGGATCAGGGATTGAACCTGTGTCTCCTGCATTGGCAGGTGGATTCTTTTACCACTGAGCCACTTGGAAAGCTCTCTAATGAGTTATTATATTAACCATTATGTTTTCCACCTTTGACTTTCTATCTTTGCTGTAACCCTTCGTCAAGCATTATCAGGATTATAATCCAAGGAGAAATTTAACCATGCCTAGCTTCACCAGTACTCACTTTGCCCACAGAAAATGGACTCGTGAGGCTGTGTAATGTTCATTTGCTAGTTAGAAAGTGAAACCATAGTTATTTCAGTGAGTTTTTTTTCCTCTTTCCCACCTTGTGAAAAGTATATTCATATGTTTTATAAGACTCCCCTATATGTCTAATTTGGTGACAAGAATCACCATTATTGTTAAATTTATTATACTTTCACTTCTTTTCCCTGAGTGACTCATTATTGAATCTTGGAAATGCAACTGTGTTTTTCTTTAGGAGGAGGTGGTGGTGAGGGAGAACTTGGGAATGACTTTTAAATAAGAGAACTTTGCATTATATTTATCTGTCTGGAGGCAATAAATCTGTTTCAGGAGATTAAATACAGACTTCTTTATAAAGCCCTGTTTTCTCAAACCTCTTATCAGCAGCACTTGGCAGTAATCACACCTACGGAAACTTGTAATTTTCCTCAAGGAGGTGACACTGACAGAATTAAAAATGAAGGAGCCCCCCTGAAAAGCAAGTTCATTACAAATTAACAGTGGTCTTAGCAAAGCAGTGGGCTAAGGCGTGTCAAATAGCGATATGGATAAAGAAACCCAGCATTTTAAACTGTCAGAGCTGGGAGCAGGGCTAGCCTGAGAACAAATTAATCACATATTGTCAAGGCAAAGTTGCATCAAATTAACACATCGGATTCCAGCATATTAATGTTAGAATGCTTTCACCTGATTATTACTGCAAACCATTGCCACTCTTTGAATGCAAAGATATAATTAAATTGCTAAATAGAAAGTGCATATAATATCTCCACATGCATTTAGGATGCATGAGCTGAAAAGTGCACATCCTAGGATGTGACAGATTCTATTTGTAGGGGGGAAACTTTACTTTTTTTCCCTTTTATTTACTTGGGAGTACCAGAGTATGAAATTAGAAAAGTTGGTTGTGTTATTCATATCCTATATGAGTTAGATGAAATACAGGTTTAATTTAACTGATTTGCTGCACTGGCTATGAGTACCTAATTACCTCTGCATTTTTTCTGAAAGAGAAATGGGAAGACGTTGCACACTGGTCCTTTACAACATAGTCGTCCATTGCGTGTGATCCCAGTGGTAGATCTATCATTAGATGGTCCTTTGAGAAACCAGACTAACCATTCTGATCACTCTCATATGTGGAGCTTACTCTCTGGTGCTGCTGGGTCTAGTGTGTGTGTTCTGTGAACTTCAAAACAAGAATTCTGGCAGAAGCCCAACTGTGGTTGACCATTCTGATCCAGGAAGCAGCCCAGAAGGAAGAACTTGCCTTTTTCTTAGACTCGGCCTGTTCCAGGTTATACTTGGGCCAGGCCTTCTGGCCTCTGTCGCTGCTACTCACATCCAGCCTTGCTGTCTCTGTTAGTCACACTTAGGCTTGACCACTCTCCTGCTATGCTATACCAAGCTTTGATGGTCCTCTACATTAAAATCTTTCTTAAAACTCACCAACTTTCATGAAGCTTCCTTCAGCAACTCAGGCATTCATAGACTTCTCTCTTCAGCTTTGGGATAGAGCAGTCTTGATTCACAAGTCTCAGGAGCAGCTGCAGGGCTTGTAAACATGGACAAAGGAAGTATTAATCCCCAGGAGCGTCATGGGTTCACTCAGAACCAGGCAGGGCAGGATAACCTCATTTCCTTTTTGGGTAGTGTGACTAGCTGAGTACTCTGGTTGTGGTGTTCTGAATTTCAGTAAAGCATCTGACTATTTTAGTAGAATCTTATACAATATTCTTGTAGGCCAGCTGGAGTAATGTTAGCCAGTAACATTGTGGTCAGGGAGTCTCGCACCTGGCTTGAATGACCAGATGCAGAGTGACTAGGCATGTGTCAATCCAGATAGTTATCTGTTGTGGCAGGCTGCAGGGCTCCATGTGTTCAGGGGCTTGAAGGAGAACATTGATGACAGGCTGATCACATTTGTGGAAGGCAGAAACTGGGGCAAGAGCAGGCATGTTCTGTAACAAAGTCAGGGCCTGAAGTGGTCTTGACGAGACAAAATGGTACTTGCCCTTAGGTCATCAGATGCAAGTGCTGTGTTTGGGGGTGCTGAAAGAGCAGGGCAAAATATGGTTTAACCAAGAAGTGCATGAAAGAAAGTTGGCTGTGACTCAGTACGATTGAGCACAGCCAGAGAGATGGTAGAAAAACTCATTCGTTCATTCATTCTGAAATATTTCTTACGTCTGTGGTTGTTCAGTCGTTCAGTTGTATCTGACTCTTTGTGACCTCATGGACTACAGCATTCCAGGCTTCCCTGTCCCTCACTTATCTCCCAGAGTTTGGTCAAACTCATGTCCACTGAGTCAGTGATGCCATCCAACCATCTCATCCTCCTGAGTCTCATGAGTCTGTATGTGCCAGGAACTTTGCTAAATGCTGAGGATACAATGGTGAATAAGATAGACAAAGAACCCAAACTCATGGTGTATGTAATCTTGTAGGAAATTGAAACAATTAGAATAAAACGTAGTAAATGCTATGGGAGGGAAAGTTCAGTAGGCTGAACTCCTTCAAGGAGGGGCACTTGGTCTGGGCTTAGGATGGAAGGGAATTAGGGAAGACTCCTTAGATGAACCCTAAGCCAAACTTTGAGGGATAGGAGGGGGGTGAGTCGGATAAGAAACTTCCAGGCAGGGGAAATGCTGGTTATAAAAATCTGAGGTGAGAGGAAGAAATTCTGGTGGATTCTAGGGGAATGAAGGTAGTTGAGTGTGCCTGGCATGTACAGGGTAGAAGAGGCAAGAGATGAGGTTTGATCAAGAAGATTTTGACCTGATCCTGAGAGTCATATTTTGAGCAAGAGATTGACATCCTTAGGTCTGAATAAATCACTATGCCTGCATTTAGCAAAAGCAGAGAGTTTAGTGTTTGGGGATATTGCATTCCTGAAGATGGACGTTGGCAGCTATAAACAACCTGTGTTGAAATAGAGGCTGCCAGGAAGAGGTGGAGACGGAATAGAGTGTATGAGTTGGGATGTACAAAATCTGTGTGGAGAAGGGAAGACTCAGGAAGATCTAAACATTGCCTGAATGTAGTAGAAATTTTCTCAGAGCAGGGCTCTGCATGACTCTGCCAAGCTGGGGACAGCAAAGGGAGTATTAACCATCTTTCCATGGTTATGTGTTCATTGTTGGCTGTTTGTAGGAGGCAGTGTAGTAGACTAGAAAGAGCCTTAACTTGCACTTATATTTTCAGGCCTTACATTGGGGTCTTTAATCCATTTTCAATCAAATTATGTGCATGGTGTAAGGTTAAGGATCCAGCTTCATTCTTTGACATGTGGATATTTAGTTTTTCCAGCACCGTTTGTTGAGTCACAGTCTTTAAGTGACTTAGAGTGAGAGCACAGCTCACAAGTGGAAAGATGATGTTTTATCTTCTATCCTTCATATTTATATGATTTCCTTGATAATATACATAATAAAGCCTTTATTTGAAATGCCCTTTGCTTATTGTGACCATCATTTCACATGACTTTATATGTGTGTGCGTGTGTATATATATATATATATATAATCATGATGTTGTGTACCTTAAATACTTTATACCGGTTATGTCTCAATAAAGCCGTGAGAAAAGTACCCTTTCCCTCACCTCATCACTTGCAGTCCATGTTCTGTCATACCATGGTTCCAATTCTGTGAATGTTTTGTTCTCTCTGCCTGAATGTCTCTTTGTCAGTGAATTTCTGTTTATCTTTTAAGACTCAGCCCACATATGGCCTCCCTTGGCTTCCTCAAGTTGTACTTAATCACACTCCATCGTGTTGTGTTGCTCTGCTCAGTTGTTCAGTCATGTCCGACTCTGTGCAACCCTGTGGACTGTAGCCCACCAGGCTCCTCTGTCCATGGGGATTCTCCAGGCAAGAATACTGGAGTGGGTTGCCATGCTCTCCTCCAGGGGATCTTCCCGACCCAGGGATCGAACCCAGGTCTTCTGAATTGCAAGAGGATTCTTTCTCAGCTGAGCTACCAGGGACGCCCATAGTCCATTGTAATTGTACATTTATATAGCCTTGGCATACACAAGAATGTAAGCTCTGTGTGGACAGTGGACAGTTTGTCTTTATAATCCAGCAGCCAGCACAGATCCTGTCATCCAGTAGTCATTTCATAAAATCAACAAGGCCACCTTTGTCATAGAGACCGTAAAATGGTGAAGGATGAGATGCCTCAGTTTTATATATAATGAGCTGAGCTGCTGTCTCTTCAGTTCTAAAATTAGGAGATAGATTAGTTCTCTGAGGTCCCTTCTGGCTCCAATAGATGATGAAAATTGCACAGGGAATCCCTATCCAAGTATTCCCAGAGCTTCATTCCCAGAAGTCTCACAAGATATACCTTGAAATGGTACCGAATCTTTTCTTGGTTGGGAGCAGAGGTAGGGGACCCTAAGGAATTTTGCCATCTCAGGGTCAGGTGAAGTAAAGCGTGTTGGCTGAGCTTTACCAGTGCGTTCTGTATCTGAAAGTTCTGTCTTTCGCTGCGGGCGAGACATTCCCATCCCACTCTATTTTGGCCTCACTGTTTCATTTCTAAAATTGGGAAGATTGGATAGAGTCATCAGTTTTTATTGATTCAGTATGTGTGTGTTTGAGGGGGTAATGAATGGATTTTGAAAAAGCATATTCAATATTCTGATGTTATATAAGGAAAATAAAAAGATAATTTTTACATTATAGTTACAAAAAAGTAAAGCCTGTTTGAAATTTGACTGTTGGGAACATACTGAAGACAGAATAAATTTTAATGGCTATGGTGAGGTGTACATCATCTTTGGGGGAGTATGAGATTTTTATAGTTATCAGAAAGGGTCATGGGTTAAAGATGGTCATGAAACACTGCATTAGTTTCTGTTGCCATCTAATTTTCTATGATTCTGTAATGAAAATTTCACAGAAGGCTTCAGTGGAATGAGCCCTACTTATTTCTAGTGTATGTATGTGTTGTACCTACAGTTTTTGTTTGCTTGTTTGTTTTTTAAAATTGAATTCTGACACTATTACCTTAGTAGTTATATGACCATGGGCAAATCACTTAATCTCTCTAAGCCTCAGTTTTTTCATTTGTAAAAGAGACATGATGATAACACCTTCTATATAAGATTATAGTGATAATTAAATAACTAAAGCTCTTAGCTTAGTGGATGGTGCATCATAAATGTTCTGTTCATATTAATTATTATTATTAGAGGTTTGGGGTGGATATTAACCACACCTCTCCCTGATCTGACTTTGGAGCCTTGAGAGTTCCAATATAGAAATCAGAAAAATGGAATTTAAAATATCCATTTTATTATTGGCAAATCTGGTTATGATTGGCAACCCTATTATTTCCTCCACTGAATGTATGTCAGCATTATTCAATAGAATTTTGTATGTTGATGGGAATGTTCTCTATCTGTGCTGTCCAGTAGGGTAGCCACCACCCACATGTGACTACTGAGTACTTGAAATGTGACTAGTGTGACTGTGGAACTGAAACTTAAATTTTATTTAAATTGACTTAAATTTACATAGGCACACAAATCTGGTGGTTACTGTATTGGACAGCGCTTCTAAGTGCCCAGAACAGGTAAGGAAGGCCATGTCAGTTAACTCACTCTTCCCGGGACAAAGAAGAAACCATTTTCCCCAGTATTTCAAATAGGGCACATATTATTAGGTCTGCTTTGTGCCTAAAGCTAAGAAGCCTCAAAATAGAAGGAATAGGTCCCCTTATATTAGTCACTACATGTATAGAGCATTTTCTTAATAAATTTAAAATTTTCAATGCCTTAATGATAAAGACTTGCTTTTATTTTGCTTCATTCTGTACTTTAAATATGACCCTAGTTTTTTCCTTCTGTACTTGTGTTTTTTATTTTTACCAAGTAATTGGATGATTCCAAGTGTAGCTTATTTTTAGACAGAATGAAAAGAAATATTTTTAAAAACACAATTAAAATTAAATATTTTGTAGATCATTGCCCTGAATTCAGTCTTATCTCATTTATATTAAACTTGGCTTTCGGTAAGCTTATGGAAAATCAGTTGTTTCTTTGCAATTCTTTTTTTCCCTTCCTCATATTCTTTCTTTTGGGCTTAAATATTAAAGGGAGTCTTATCAGCACAGCTTGTTTCTAGAAAGGGGAAGGTTGATGTTTCTTTTGAAATTTCCCCAAAGGAACATCGTGCTTATAGCTTTGCTACGTGTATAGAGATTGTGTAGTTTCGTGATGTCAGACCTCTTATTGGCCATGAGTAACTGAGTGAATTCAAAATGACAGTATTTTGGGATTAGATCTTACATTTGAGAGTTTTATCTTGAAATTGCCACCACATGTACAGCACCCCCTCCCGTTTATTGAAATAAACATTGGTTATGCTTCTAAAGTTTTCCATTGATAGCCTTTCTTATTAAGTATATTCAGCCTATTAAAGAGTAGCCTTAAAGACCCATGTATAATTATGGGATATGAGCAGTCATTTTAATGACTCTGTAATTTATATCATGAGGATATAGCATATCTAAAGCAGCCTTCAATTAATTAGAAGAGGCTGTTTAATCTACATGTATAAAAATTTCAATTAAAACATCTTTGCTAAACTTCTTGTCCAGTTTTATTATATTTTGTATGGTTCAATTGATTGAAACATCCTTGAAAATAGTTACTGTGTTGAAGTGGTAAAGCACTGATTAAGGATTTACTGTGTATCAGGCATATGCTAAGTATTTTGTGTATATTATTTCATTTAATCCTCACAGCAGCCTGTGTGTGATATAGGTAGTGTCACTGGTTTACACTGGTTCACATATGTGAAAATTTCTCTGGTGGCTCAGAGGGTAAATCGTCTGCCTACAATGCGGGAAACCTGGGTTTGATCCCTGGGTCAGGAACATCCCCTGGAGAAGGAAATGGCAACCCCCTCTGGTACTCTAGCCTGGAAAATCCCATGGACAGAGAAGCCTGGTAGGCTACAGTCCATGGGGTCGCAAAGAGCCAGACGCGACTGAGCAACTTCACTTTCACTTTCAGTCCTCTCTACTGGGGTTAATATGACCTACTTCAGTGTGTCATGAGGATTAAACGAGATAGCACATGCCTTGAAGTACATACTCCAGAAATGGTAGCTGCTATTCTTGCTTTTTTTTATTTCATATTTTAAACAGATAGTGGTTCTTACTATTCAAAAATGTAAAAAGGTATTACACAGTGAAAAGCCTCTCTCCTGTTTGTCCTCCATTCATCTAGTGCCTACCCATACCCATTTTACTAGATATTCCAGAGTGTCCATGTACAAATTTGAAAATATATTCTTATTTTTTCACCTTTTACACAAAATGTAACATACTACTAACACTGTTGCAGAGCTTGCTTATTTTACTTCACAATATAACTTGGAAATCTGTCTGTATTAGTGTCCAGAGAATTTCTAGAATTTCTTATTCTTTCCTATTGCTGTATAGTATTCCATTGTTTTGAAATATTATAATTTATTTAGCCAGTTCTCTGTTGATGGAGACTTGAGTTGTTTCTCATATTTTGCTATTATAAACAATGCAGCAATGAATAATCTAGTACATATGGCATTTTGCAAGTGTGCAATTATATATGTAGGATAAATTCCAGGAAGCAGAATTGCTGGGTCAAAGGGAATATGCCTTTACAATTTTTGTCAGTATTGCCAAACTGCCCTCCATAGGGGTTGTGCCAGTTACACTGTTACCAGCAGTGTATGAGAGTGCCTGTTTGCTCACAGCTTCACCACAGAATTTATCAAACGTTTGAATTTTTGCCAGTCTAATAGGGGAAAAGTGAATCTGTGTCATTTTAATTTGCATTTTCCTTATGAGTGGGGTTAAGCTTTTCATTTGTTTAAGAACCTTGGCAGTTGTGTGAACTTCCCAGATGTGTTAGATTCTTGATCTGTTTCTAATTTTCTAGGAGTTCTTTATATATTCGGAAGATTAGTCCAGTTTATTGTGTATCTTTGAACTTTGTGGTTTTTTGGACTATACATATGTTTTTTTATATAGTGAAATTTCTTATTTTTTTCTTTATAGCTTCTATATTTTGAATTCATTTGTTTGGGGAGGTATTTTTCATATGCTTTGCATATTTCTTGTTTTATTCCTAGATATTTGCAGTTATTGCTATTGTAAATGGGGTCTTACTTTCTGTTATGTTTCTAATTATGTGTGTGAAGGCTGCTGATTTCATGTTAATTTTGTATTCCTTTACCAAATTCTCTGTTTATAGTAGTTTTTCATTAGTTCTTATAGGATATCCATATATATAGGGCTTTCCTGGTAGCTCAGATGGTTAAGTATCCTCCTGCAGTGTGGGAGATCTGGGTTCGATCCCTGGGTTGGGAAAATCCCCTGGAGGAGGGCATGGCAACCTGCTCCAGTGTTCTTGCCTGGAGAATCCTCATGCACAGAGGAGCCTGGCAGCCTATAGTCTATAAGGTCGGGTTGCAAAGAGTCAGACACGACTGAACGACAAAGCACATACATACATAAGAGTACTATTAATATGGAATAACACTGATTTATTTTTACAGCTTTCACGTCTGTTTTTCTGTGTCTGTTCTCTCTTTTTTAGTGTTGCTGTTATTGTTATCACTGTTACCACTATGACAGTACTTGGCATTAAGCTGAAAGTTGGCATTAAGTAAATGTTAATTCTCCCTTTAAACTGCAAAACGTAAATATCTAAAATGTAGCTAGTCAGTGTTTATGTCAAGCAGAGAATATTAAGAAAAATTTTAATGAGTGAAAAAAAGGAGGGGGACGTTGAAACTGTCCTATACCCTAGAGATCCTTTCCCGCAATGCTTATAACAGCCTGTATTAAATAGGGTGGGGCTTTTGTTTTAGTTTTTGCCATGGTTGAAAAGATAATCATTTGAGGTGTGTATATTTTGAGTGATTTGGGGTCTTTTCTTTCTTTGAAATCATTTGGCATTCTTTTTCCTTTCACTCTGGAGAAAAATTAGTGCTTAACAATATACTATAAGATTATGTCTTTGTGTTCCACAAGTAATAACCGTGCATTTTATTAAATATAGACTAGAATTTGAATTAGCAGCTGAAATGTTTTAAGATTTTTCAGAGCTTCAATTAAACTTAGCATGGATTTTTTATTTTTTTCCTGCTAACTTCCTGTTTCTTGGTTCATAGTAGTCCTGTAATGAGATGTCTCTTGCATTTAAGCTTTTGCTTTTGAGAGTTTTGTTTTTGGTAAACTATAGGGAACTAGAAGAATTTGAAAGAGGAAATAGTATGAAGGAAAATTAAGTGTTCTAGCACATAATGCATTTCTATTTCTCTCCCTCCATTCTTCCCTTCCTAAGTCCTTAAAGGAACCTGGGACTGGGAACGGAACCTGCTTGGGAATAATTGGATTCTTTTTTTCTTGGTTTTTTTTTTTTTTTAATTTTTTTATTATTATTATTATTATTTTTACTTTACAGTATTGTATTGGTTTTGCCATACATCAACATGCATCCGCCACAGTGTACACGTGTTCCCCATCCTGAACCCCCCTCCCACCTCCCTCCCCATACCATCCCTCTGGGTCATCCCAGTGCACCAGCCCCAAGCATCCTGTATCCTGCATTGAACCTAGACTGGTGATTCGTTTCTTTTATGATATTATACATGTTTTAATGCCATTCTCCCAAATCATCCCCCCCAACCTCTCCCACAGAGTCCAAAAGACTGTTCTAGACATCTGTGTTTCTTTTGCTGTCTTGCATACAAGGTTGTCATTACCATCTTTCTAAATTCCGTATATATGCGTTAGTATACTGTATTGGTGTTTTTCTTTCTGGCTTACTTCACTCTGTATAATAGGCTCCAGTTTCATCCACCTCATTAGAACTGATTCAAATGTATTGGATTCTTTTCTTCTCCATATAAGCTGAAAAGATGATGAGGCTCCTCATTCATCTGTGAAGCAAAGAAATGGGTTCACTTACAGCTGTGTCTTAAGTTTTTAAAAATTAAATGAGTGGATACAGAAAAAAATGTAAAGATATAGGCAATACACGGAGTTGTACAATAATCATCCATGTACCACCCAGTTGGGGAGAAAGAACGTTACTTTTACTGATGTTCTTTCTGAAGTCCACTCTTTATTTTCTTTGCTGTCCTCCCGCTTATAGAAGGTGTCTTTAATTCTCTTGCTTCTCTTTATAGCTTTTTCCCATATATTTGTATCCCTAAACAATACAAAGTTTTTGAACTTTATATGAATGTTTTTATATATAATTACATATGTTGTTGTTTAGTCACTAAGTTGTATCTGACTCTTCTGTGACTCCGTGGACTGTAGCCTACCAGGTTCCTCTGTCCATGGGATTTCCCAGATCTGGAATACTGGAGTCAGTTGCCAATTTTTTCTCCAGGGGATCTTCCCAACCCAGGGATCGAACCTGTGTCTCCTGCATTGGCAGGTGGGTTCTTTACCACTGAGTCACCAGGAAAGCCCATAATTACATGTGTTTTTAATATAATTAAACATTATAAATATTTATATTTTTAATAAATACTTAATTATGTTCTAAGTATTCTGTAACTTTTCTCTGAGCATCTGAAATAAAAAAGAAATTCACCCATGTCCATGCTTGCAATTCATTGTACAAGTATGGTTGGTGCAATTTATTTATCTGTTCAGTTGTTGATGAACATTTGGTTTGTTTACAGTTTCTGCTATGAAAAATAATACTGTTTATAAATATTTCACATGTGCGAAAATTAAAAACATTTTTGACTATAAATCACAGACAATAAAAGATACATCTTACATCCTGACCTAGTATATACACACATAAGTAAGTACATGTGCACATACAGATATATGTTGAAAGTAAATTTTCTTGGAAGAATATTGACCAGAGCCAAGAGCAAATGCACTATGATATTTTTTATTCTGATCTAATCTCTTCTATTCATTTTAAGAAATGCTGGTAAAAATGGGCTCACTTGATTTCCCAGCCTTCAGGACCATGGTTTGAAAACTTCTGTTCCAGAATACATGCAGACATGGAATTACAGGGTTACAGCATGTGGTGCTAGCTCAGTGATGTGTGTTACTATTTCTCCATTCTCTCTTCTGTTCTCCTTGTTTATTTGTTTTTCCCAGGTTAATATCACACTATTTTAATTATTTCAAACTTATAACAATTTCTGATATCAGGTAAATCATGTCCCCTCAAACTCCTTTTTTCTTATTCACAAACTCCTTGTGTATTATGGCCACTTTATTGCTGTTGCATGTAAATTTTGAAACTTTGTCAAGTTTTTCAAAAATTCATATTGAGATTTTGATTAAAATTGGACTAAATTTGTAGATCAGTTTCAGAGAGTTGATGTCTTTACCATTTTGAACATGATATATCTCTCCATTTATTTAATATAAATTGTCTTTCATAAAATTTTGTAATTTCTCCATAGAAATATTATGTCTTTTGTTAGATTGAATCACACATACTTAATATATTTTGATTCTATATCAATATCTTTTAAATCACAGTGTCTCACTTTTTGTTGTTGTTCAGTCACTCAGTCGTGTCTGACTCTTTGTGACCCCATGGACTGCAGCACACCAGGTTTCCTGTCCTTTGCCATCTCCCGGAGCTTGCTCAAACTCATGTCCATCGAGTGGGTGATGCCATCCAACCATCTCATCCTCTGTCATCCCCTTCTCCTCCTGCCTTCAGTTTTCCCCAGCTTCAGGGTCTTTTCAAATGAGTCGGCTCTCGGCATCAGGTGGCCAAAGTATTGGTGCTTCAGCTTCAGCATCAGTCCTTCCAATGAATATTCAGAGTTGATTTCTTTTAGGATTGACTGGTTTGATGTCCTTGCAGTCCAAGGGACTCTCAAGAGTCTCCTCCAACACCACAGTTTTTGTTGCTAATGTTTAGAAATAGCAGTTGGTTCTTATATACAGATTTGATTTCAACAACCTTGAAAGGGAAAGTGAAGTCGCTCAGTCATGTCTGACTCTTTGCGACCCCATGGACTGTAGCCTACCAGGCACCTCTGTCCATGGGATTTTTTCAGGCAATAGTACTGGAGTGGATTTGCCATTTCCTTCTCCAGAGGAACCTGGATTCAACAACGCTAATAAACTCTTATTAGTCATATTTTATACCTTTTTTTGGTAGTCTGTGGCATCAGTCTTTGCAAATATGATAGTTTTATTTTTATTAATGGGCTTCCCTGGTGGCTCAGATGGTAAAGAATCTGCCTGCAATTTGGGAGACCCGAGTTCAATCCCTGGGTTGGGAAGATCCCCTGGAGGAGGGCATGGCAACCCATTCCAGTATTCTTGCCTGGAGAATCCCCATGGACAGAGGAGCCTGGCAGGCTACAGTCCACGGGGTCATAAAGAGTTAGACATGACTGAGCCACTAAGTCCATTGTTATTAATGTTATATATATATATTATATATTAATATATATATATATATTATATATTAATATATATATAGGCTGTTCTATGCAGCTTGTGGGATCTTAGTTCAACCAGGAATTGAACTTGGGCCCCAGCAGTGAAAGCATTGAGTCTTAATCACTGAATTGCCAGGGAAATTACAGTTTTATTATTTTTGTTCCAATCTTTATACTTTTATTTCTTTTTTGCCTTTTACTGTTGTTTCTTTTTTGCCTTACTGAACTGGCTAAGAGCTCTAATACCATGCTGAAAGAGGCATTCTTCTTCCTGATATTAAAGGAGATGCTTTCATTGTTTCATCATTAAGAATGGTGTTTGTTGTTTGGCAGATGACTTATGCTGGATTAAGAAAGGTCTCTGTTACTCTTAGTTTGCTAAGGTTATTATTTTTTAATCATGAGTGAATGTTCAATATACTGAGTGCATTTTCTATATTTATGTAGACTACCATATTATTTTTCTCCTTTAATTTCTTAATCTGATTAATTATATTAATTATTTTCTTTATTTAATTGACTTTGCATTTGATAAGATAAATTAAACTTTGTCAAGTATCCTGATTTTTACCTACAGTGGGATTGGTTGACTAGTTTTTTGGCTTTTAATAAGTCTTTGTTTACATTGACCTGTAGTATTTCTATCCCATACTCTCAGGTTTTTATATGGATGCTTTCTAGTCTTGCAAAGTGATTTAGGAATTGTTTTTTTTTCAGTACCACTGATTAGTATGGGTAATATTAGCACTTTATTTTCTTGGGCTCCAAAATCACTGCAGACAGTGACTGTAGCCATCAAATTAAAAATGTTTGCTCCTTGGAAGCAAAGCTATGACAAACCTAGACATTGTATTAAATAGCAGAGACATCACTTTGCCAACCAAGGTCCGTCTAGTCAAAGCTATGGTTTTTCCAATAGTCATGTACAGATGTGAGGTTGGACCATAAAGAAGGCTGAGCACTGAAGAATTGATGCTTTTGAAGTGTGGTGCTGGAGAAGACTCTTGAGAGTCTCTTGGACTGCAAGGAGATCCAACCAGTTAAATCTAAATGAAATCAATCCTGAATATTCTTTGGAAAGACTGGCTGAAACTAAATACTCCAATACTTTGGCCATCTGATGCGAAGAGTTGACTCATTGGAAAAGTCCCTGATGCTGGGAAAGATTGAGGGCAGAACAAGAAGTGGGAGACAGAGGATGATGTGGTTGGATAGCATTGTCTGCTCAATGGACATGAGTTTGAGCAAGCTCTGGGAGATAGTGAAGGACAGGGAAGCCTAGAGCACTGCAGTCCATGGGATATCAAAGAGTTGGACATGACTGAACAACAGCAATAACAACAACATAAGCTCTATCTATATTTCAAATGTTTGGTAGAACTTGCTGATAAAACTAGTTGTCACAGGTTGGGTTTTCCTGGGAAGCTGACTCTGAAATGAAGATTAGCATGCAAGAAATTTGTCAGAGAGTGCTTTCTGGATTATCCCCTGCTAGGAAAAGGGAAGGAAACAGGATAGGGTAGAAGGAACTGGATGGTAGTGCTTACCCCATGGAGCATTCGAAATTAGGATGGTCCTTTGGGGTTGTCCCAAGTTGGGATAAGGGGGCCAGGCCTTAATATTTCTACAGTGTCCATGCCAGTCTAGCCTTTGTACTGTTTATGTTTACTAGATTGTGTAAGTTCATATGAATTTACTGGGACCGCTCCTTCATCTCTGTGATGGGTTTCTGATTTGCTGGGAAAACTTATATAAGAAAAGTTCATAGAATAAAGTATGGTTTCTCTTCAGTTGTGGAACCAATACATTTGCAGTTTTAGTCATTGTATTTTTCATTTCTAGAAGTCCCATTTTGATTTTTGATCTTTGTCCCAAAGATCTATTTGGTAATTTTTACAACTTTTCATTATGAAACATTTAATAATAACTTTCTTAAGTAATAATAGTTTAGTGATCACCTGGAGAAGGCAATTGCAACCCACTCCAGTACTCCTGCCTGGAAAATCCCATGGACGGAGGAGCCTGGTGGGCTGCAGTCCATGGGGTCGCAAAGAGTCAGATACGACTGAGCAACATCACTTTCACTTTTCACTTACATGCATTGGAGAAGGAAATGGCAACCCACTCCAGTGTTCTTGCCTGGAGAATCCCAGGGACAGAGGAACCTAGTGGGCTGCAGTCTTTGGGGTCGCACAGAGTCAGACACAACTGAAGCGACTTAGCAGTAGCATGCTCATTAACGTTTTTTCTATATTTGCTTTATGTTTTGTTTAGCCATTTCAAAATTGCCATTCACTGTTTTTTACTCTAAGTTTTTATTTTGTATTGGGATATAGTTGATTAATAATGTTGTGATAGTTTCTGGTGAACAGTGAAGCGACTCAGCCAAACATGTACATGTATCCAACCATTCACTCTTAAATACTTCAGCTTGCATCTTCTAAGGAGAGTGACTTTCTCTTACTCATCCACACATCTTGAATAGTATTTTATAGTCTCTTGTTCCTATCCATACTTTTAGTACTTCAGAGTTTTTCTTTAAACATTTATATTGTGTTTCTGCTCAGTCTGTTAACTCTTATATAATGCCTTCTATGTTTTGTGATTAGGGGCTGTAACAACTCAGTTTTTGTAACTTTTTTTTGGCGGGGGGTTAGAATTATTTGAGGCATATTAGTTCCTCCTGAGCGGGTTAGTTTGCTCCTGTCTCGTACCTGGGAGCAGTCAGTCCAGAAGGACTTTAAATTCTTGGTTTGAGTCTTTCTGGTCCATCAGGTGGTATGAATTTGCTATGAAAATCTTATATGAATATGAATGCCAGGTTGTGGTTGTTAAGTCTCAGAAAAAAAATATTTTGGACAAGCATTTTCCCTCATCAGGTGGGGAAACTTAATTCTAATTTATGCTCACATATATGGGGCTTCCCTGGTGGCTCAGAAGGTAAAGCGTCTGCCTGCAATGCAGGAGACCCGGGTTTGATCCCTAGGTTGGGAAGATCCCCTGGAGAAGGAAATGGCAACCCACTCCAGTATTCTTGCCTGGAGAGAATCCCACGGATGGAGGAGCCTGGTAGGCTACAGTCCACGGAGTTGCAAAGAGTCGGACACGACTGAGCGACTTCGCTTATAGGGCTTTTGGGCTTCAGCTTTATTATACATTTTGATTGGGCTATCCTGTGTATCAAAAAAAAGCAGACGCTTAATATCACCTTACTTGGCAAATACCATCACTAAGTCAAAAATGGTGTTCTGCTTCCCTTCCAAGGTTTCCCTTTTCATCTTATTTTTGGGCCTTTGTGAATTCCTTCAACACTTGCCAGCCTATTGGGTAAAATAAATGTTTTATATTACATATACTTTATATTTATCAAAATCTATAGTTGTTTTATTTTAGGTGGTTGGTTAGGGTATATTGCCATCTGGTTGAAATGGAAGTCCTTTAGTAAAAGTTTTTTACTGTGTTTTCTTAAATGCTGTGGAAAGAATACATGTTACGGAAGGAAGAGAAAGATAAGAGATAACTTATATGTAAATATATCATCGTTCTTGATTTCATGAAAATGTTGATTCAAAGTATAATACAAGACTCTCCCCTTTAGAAAAAGAACTTTAAGATATTTGGTTTTGGAGGAAATTATAGTAGGTAAAGATTGTGATCTTTTGAGTCAGTCAGACCTGGGTTTCTACCTGAGTTATTTCACTAGCTCTGTGACCTTTAGTAATTTCTTTAACTTCTTAGCAGTTTATTTATCTATAAAATGGGGCGATGGCAGTTTTAAAGATCAAAAGGATTAATATATGTAGAGGGCTCAACCTCGTGCCTGAGTAAATGTTAGCTCATTTTAATTTTTGCTTCTCTCTTTTCAGAAGTATTCATGGTACTAATACAGAGTGTTAGATGTGAAACATCTCACATTCCACACGTAATTATGTGAAATGGAATATGGGGACCTGGGAGACACAGCCATAAAGGGAAAAACAAGAAAAGTACTTCAAGGTTAGAAGATGGGGAGGAAAACAGTAAGCTTGACAGGTGACCAGAGCCAAGGAGACCCTGTGGCTTCCCTCAGCTTACCAAGAGCAGGGCCTCTTAAGGATGCTGTCTGCTCTGGCTCTTTCTTCCGTGTTCTGTTCAATTAGTTGTACATCCCTACACCTTCAGGTCAGAGGGAGCTCTTACTTTGTGTCGCCCAACAGAGCTGCCTAGGGTACTTCAGGAAAAGGAAACTTGTTCTCTTCTACAGGGATCTCAAGGGTAGTCAAGGATTTTATTCTCACAGTTCAGCAAGTAACCATTTGGTATCCTCAGAGTTCTGCAAGTACCTTAAAAGAAAAGAGATACAGCTGCATTCTTCTGAATAGAAAATAATCAACAGGAATATTGAAATACATATATATATATATACACACACATACTATGCAGCATCAGCATATATTAGATAGTGTGAAGCTTTTTGATTTTTTTTCCTCCTCCCCTTGGTATGATTCAATCCAATTCTTGTATAACTTTTTCATTAGACCCCACTGTGGAACATCAGAAATAAGAGGGAATTGTGTGGACCACTTCGATGTAACCTTTGACTCTATATCTTTGCATGCCCAAAGACAAGAAAAGTGTGTCTTATTCATTCATTGTCTGTATATATTTCTCTTGGTACTGCTGTTGTCACTTTGGTTTTTTAGTAAGGGAAATTGGCTTATTTGAAACGTTTGTCTTAATCCTCTATGGAAATATCAGTTTACAGGAAGGTTAAGGCAGCTCGTTTAGGTTCCTCTCAGAGTCTCTGCTGCAATTGTCGGAAAGGAAGCCCCAGGGAAGCCCCAGAGCACAGGCTTTGGAAGAGCAGTGGCTGCGCAGAAGACACACTCGAGATGCATTATCAGGTGCTGTCTGGAGAGTAGAAATTATGGTGTGAAGGCGGAAATGCTGATGTCTCCACTTTCCCAACTTAGCACAAACATCTTCTTTATCTTTGGTGAATTTTGGTTCCATAGAGGTGGCTCCAAGAAGCCTTAAATGCAAGTGTGAAATTGTTTTTAGAATCCTGGCTTGAAAACATGGTGTTTGGGGGTTTTCTTCACTTGTGTTCTTTTTCTTAAAGGAAAAGGTTTCATAGCATCCCCTGTCAGTGTCATTTCCTTTTCTGTGATGACTTGTTCATTGTTACATCAAAGGATGCAGGAAGTAAGGAAGGCATAAATAGATAAACGAACAAACAAATAAATAAAAAGCTTTGCTGCCTTTGTTACATCTTAAAAAGGCTTGACTATAACATAATGGAAACAGAGCAGCTATTTGATTGCAACTTTAGGATTTTTCCGTGAAACTTCGAAGCATGCCTGACTTATTTTCTGTTTTAAATAACACTGTGACATGGGAGAAGAAGTACACCATGGTTGCAGTGGGACTTTTGAATGTATCATCATCCTGGTCAGGGTAGATGCTGGCATGGAATGCTGTCATCACAGTGCTTGCTTGCCCACTGACATGTCATGTTCATCCTTTGTAAGGCCCAGAAGATGATTTGTAAATTATTTGCTTCTTGCCCCTGTACAGTGTTTTGTTTCTTTCATTTTTTAACCATCCTAACCATTTTTAAGTGTGCAGTTGAGTGGTGTTAAATACATTCATGATGTTATATGATCATCATGACTATGTGTCTACATAACGCTTTTCTTCTTGTGAGGCTGAAACTTGATACCCATTAAACACAACTCCCTGTTCTTCCCTCCCCCTGGTTCCTGGCAGCCGCTGTTCTACTTTCTAACTCTATGATGTTTACTACTCTTAAGTATCTGCAAAATGGCTGTCTGAGGAGGCCTTACAAATAGCTGTGAAAAGAAGAGAAGCGAAAAGCAAAGGAGAAAAGGAAAGATATTCCCATCTGAATGCAGAGTCCAAAGAATAGCAAGGAGAGATAAGAAAGCCTTCCTCAGTGATCAGTGCAAAGAAATAGAGGACAACAGTAAAATGGGAAAGACTAGAGATCTCTTCAAGAAAGTTAGAGATACCAAGAGAGCATTTCATGCAAAGATGGGCTCAATAAAGGACAGCAATAGTATGGACCTAACAGAAGCAGAAGATCTTAAGAAGAGGTGGCAAGAATACACAGAAGAACTATATAAAAAAGATCTTCACAACCCAGATAATCACAATGGCGCGATCACACACCTAGAGCCATACATCCTGGAATGAGAAGTCAAGTGGGCCTTAGGAAGCATCACTACAAACAAAGCTAGTACAAGTGATGGAATTCCACTTGAGCTATTTCAAATCCTAAAAGATGATGCTGTGAAAGTGCTGCACTCAATATGCCAGCAAATTTGGAAAACTCAGCAGTGGCCACAGGACTGGAAAAGGTCAGTTTTCATTCCAATCCCAAAGAAAGGCAATGCCAAAGAATGTTCAAACTATTGCACAGTTGCACTCATTTCACACGCTAGTAAAGTTATGCTCAAAATTCTCCAAGCCAGGCTTCAACAGTACTTGAACCGTGAACTTCCAGATGTTCAAGCTGGATTTAGAAAAGGCAGAGGAACCAGAGATCAAATTGCCAACATCCATTGGATCATCGAAAAAGTGAGAGAGTTCCAGAAAAACATCTGCTTCATTGACTATGCCAAAGCCTTTGACTGTGTGGATCACAATAAACTGTGGAAAATTCTTAAACAGATGGGAATATCAGAACACCTGACCTGCCTCTTGAGAAAACTGTGTGCAGGTCAGAAAGCAGCAGTTATAACTGGACATGGGACAACAGACTGGTTCCAAATCGGGAAAGGAGTCTGTCAAGGCTGTATATTACCACCCTACTCATTTAACTTCTATGCAGAATACATCATGAGAAACGCTGGGCTGGATGAAGCACAAGCTGGAATCAAGACTGCCGGGAGAAATATCAATAACCTCAGATATGCAGATGACACCACACTTACGGCAGAAAGTGAAGAAGAACTAAAGAGCCTCTTGATGAAAGTGAAAGGGAGTGAAAAAGTTGGCTTAACACTCAACATTGAGAAAACTAAGATTATGGTATCTGGTCCCATCACTTCATGGCAAATAGATGGGGAAACAGTGGAAACAGTGGCTGACTTTATTTTTCTGGGCTCCAAAATCACTGCAGATGGTGACTGCAGCCATGAAATTAAAAGACACTTACTCCTTGGAAGAAAAGTTATGACCAACCTAGACAGCATATTAAAAAACTGAGACATTACTTTGCCAACAAAGGTCTGTCTCGTCAAGGCTATGGTTTTTCCGGTGGTCATGTATGGATGTGAGAGTTGGACTATAAAGAAAGCTGAGCGCCGAAGAATTGATGCTTTTGAACTGTGGTGTTGGAGAAGACTCTTGCGAGTCCCTTGGACTGTAAGGAGATCCAACCAATCCATCCTAAAGGAGATCAGTCCTGGGTGTTCATTGGAAGGACTGATGTTGAAGCTGAAACTCCAATACTTTAGCCACCTGATGCGAAGAGCTGACTCCTTTGAAGAGACTCTGATGCTGGGCAAGATTGAAGGCAGTAGGAGAAGGGAACAACAGAAGATGAGATGGTTGGATGGCATCCCGGACTCAATGGACATGAATTTGAGTAAACTCCGGGAGTTGGTGATGGACAGGGAGGCCTGGCATGCTGCAGACCATGAGGTCACAAAGAGTCAGACACGACTGAGCGCTGAACTGACTGACTGACTGAATGAAGTATCTCATGTAAGTAGAATCATACAGTATTTTTGTGTCTGGCTTATTTCATTTAGCGTAAATAGCCTTGAGGTTCATCCATGTTGTAGCATATTGTAGGGTTCCCTTATTTTTTAAAGCTTAATAACATCCCATTGTAGGTGTACACCACATTTTGCTTATCCATTCATCTGTCAGTGGACACTTGCATTGTTTCCATTATTAGCTGTTGTAAATAATGCTGCTGTAACATGAGTGTACACACATTTTGTCAAGACCCTGCTCTCCATTCTTTTGGGTGTACACCCAGAAGAGGAATGCTGGATCATTTGGTAATTCTAATTTTTAATTTTTTGAAGAGCTTCCATATTGTTTTCTACAGTTGCGGTACCATTTTAGATTTTCACTAACAGTACACAGGTTTACCAGTTTCTTCACATCCTTGTCAGTTCTTGCTATTTCTGGGTTTTTGGTTTTTGTTTTGATAGTAGGCATTCTGATGAGCATGAGGTGGTACCTGATTGTAGTCCTGATTTACATTTCCCTACTGATTAGTGATGTTGAGCATCTCTTCATGTGCTTATTGAACATTTGTATATATAACTTTGGAGAAATATTTATTCCAGTCATTTGCCCACCCATACAGTTTTATGAAAAGTAAAAGAAGTAGCTTCGGAATTATAAGTGACAAGAACTCAGGCTCTGGAGTTAGAAAGCTCCCATCTTCACCAGCCACACGATATTTTGGGCAACTTACTTCATTTCTCCAAGCTTTCATTTCATCTAAAATGAGAATAGTTGACTCTATCTCATTAAGTTGTTTGGGATTACATAAACTAATATTACAGATGTCAAATATATGGTCTAGTATTTGATCTATAGTGTTTAATACATATTAGCTGCAGTATTGCTGGAATCATGAGCCAGTCATAAAAACACATTTTATATCTTTGTTGTCTTCCTGCATTGATGGTATAATTCATTCCATTTTTGAAAATTTTCTCTTGGTGTTTCAGTTCATACTACTTGTCGTCCCCGGAGAAGGCAATGGCACTGCACTCCAGTACTCTTGCCTGGAAAATCCCATGGGCGGAGGAGCCTGGCAGGCTGCATGCAGTCCATGGGGTGGCTACGAGTCGGACACGACTGAGCGACTTCACTTTCACTTTTCACTTTCATGCATTGGAGAAGGAAATGGCAACCCACTCCAGTGTTCTTGCCTGGAGAATCCCAGGGACGGGGGAGCCTGGTGGGCTGCCGTCTATGGAGTTGCACAGAGTCGGACACCACTGAAACGACTTAGCAGTAGCAGTACTTGTCCCAGTCACTATAATGTTAGGTGAAACCACATGGAATTGAAAATCTTGCAGATCATAAATGATTATCAGAATTTCATGTGATGTAACTTAATGTAATAGAAACTATTTGAGTGTCTAATATATGCCAGAGTATCTCGTATGCTATTTTATTCATTCTTCCCAGATTCCCTATAAAGTGTATATTATTTTCTCCATTTGGGGCTGGGGAAACTAAGACTTGGAGAGCTGAACAGATTTGCTTGTGTTTACACAACTTTAAGTACTTAAGCCAGAATTCAGACTCGAGTCTGCTAAATCCAAAGTTCATTCATTTCCTTTCCAATTTCTGCCACCTGAGCAGTCTCATCTGAGACTATCTCTGAGACACCCCTGCCCTTCCTCTGTGCCCAGTAAAGATGAGAGTTAGAGAAACTACTCCATTTCTTCTTAGTTGCCAGTGACTTGGGTTTTCTTCAACGCAGTGAACAGCATGTTCTGTGTTCCTGTACAGTGTGTGTGCCTTTGTCCATCTTTTTTGCATTAGAGACACAGCATCTGCAGTGTTGGCTGCAGTCAGCTAAGCTCTGCCTTCATCCCATTTCTCACTGCTCTCACCATCTCCATCCTTTATTGAACTTCTCTTTTGGGCGGGTAACATGCTAGATGCTTTATCCACAGTATCTCAGTGTCCCTATAATTCTAGAGCATAGGAGCTAAAATCCTTTACAGGTTGGAAGGAGACTGAGGCTAAATGGAATTATATGATTTAGCTGAGGGTGCAGGTGTGTCTTGTTTCAGGGTCCTTGTCTTTTCTGCAGCACTTCATTTCCTCCTCCCATTCTTAGAGAGGTTCTCATGAAAGGGGTATGAGGGTAGCCTTTTCTGCGGAAAGTCTACAGCCCACCTGGGTGTGTTAGCCCTGCTAAATTTCCCCCCCTTTCTTTCCCCACTCCTTTTCCTCTTAGAAAAAGACCTGTTCCTTTCCCTCTCCTCCTTTTCTTTTCCTTCCTCTTTCCCTCCCCTTTTTCCTTCCTTTCTTTCTTTTTCTTTTCATTCTATTCCTTTCCTTTCCTCATTCCCTCCCTCCCTCTCCTCCTTCCTTCCTAATGAAGTTTAAATACCAAGATTAGGAAACTACTTAATGTATTTCCTAAAGGAAATTGGATTCTTTAGATATCCCCATTTGATTTTTTTCTGACACTAAAAATTATCCCCTAAGTTTAATTTGCTTTCAGAGGAATTATCATCTTTTAAAATATACTACTAAAACAAGCTAGATTGAATTCCTATTAGTTTCAAAAAGGGTGACCTTCTTCTCAGACTTTGAATGGTATCTTTTAAATAATAGGATTTGGGAGTAATTGCTTAATATCTGAGTTCAAGGTAATGACCTAACACATTTGAGTTCTAAGGAAAGCCTATTTGCCCTTGCACCCTACTCACTCCTAAACTGGATAACTGGGGCCAACTTTCTTAGTCACTTCATGAGCTGTGTTGGTGAAACCTCTTCTCTTAGCAGCTGGAAGTTGCACTTTATTCTTTGTTATTTCATTGTTTCCTTTAGGGTGAGGAAGAATAATTAAGGAGAACATCGTTTCTGAGCAGCTGGAATCAAATTCCAGCTGACTGCGGCACCTGTGAAGACGGCACCTCTGCCTCTGGGTGGCAGGGTAGGGTGCCAGCCGGGGCGCCTGCGACAGTGGGCTCCAAAGTGCAGACACGCGGCCATGCCACACCAGCCCTGCCCTTCTGGGAGCTTCAGATGGCAGTAACACCAGTGAATGCAAAGTGTCTGTTTGAGACTAATTAGAGGAGTGATTTGTGAAACGGTGGCTATTTATTTAATTAATCACCAGCACAAAGCCATAAAACCCATATTTTAAAAATCCCTGTTAGTTTGCCATGTGGTTAATAGATTGGGGCACATTAAAAAGTGACATGGTGATGTATTAAAAACGCTCCACCAAAGGTTCCTTTAGGAAGGAGCGGAAGCTGTCTGCTTTAGATGCTGAAGTGTAACCTGCCAGGATTTGACCTGTCTGAGATTTTAATATTTGTAAAGGCATTTATCTTTTGAATAGCATCTTCATTAGGACATCTCCTTTTGGAATATTTCAAAATATAAAAATGTTTGTAGAGTAATTTTAAAATTAAAATTAATTTTGTTGCAGGTTCTCTTCACAATGAGAAACTGTGTTTTCCCATTAAATTATACTGTGTTTACTAAGCTTAACCATATCTCTTATAACATAGGTCATTGTTTTATATTTTTGGGTGGGAGAGTCATTTACTGAAATAATAAATTCCATGGCATTTTTTGTTACAGCTGTCAGAATTGCATTTGTTCTGCATGTGTGTGTGTGTGTGTGTAGTTTTTAATCAGATGGTCACAGAGATAGTGCTATACTTGGTCAGTCTCAGGTCAGGTGAATTGTCATTTTTGGATAGTAAGAATAAAGATAGAATTAGATGACACTGGCATTCAAAATGAGAAGAAATGGCTTAGATTCTAACAAATGATAGTGGTTTTTACACATACAAACTTCTAGTTGGTTTTCAGTGTACATAAATGTGTGTATGTACAGGCCATCTTGCATTTTATTAATAACTATTTGATGCTAATCTTGATATGGTTGTGATCCACTCTTTATTTTAAAGAAACAAAATCATTCTGAATGATCAGTGTGTTCCTGCTAAACAATCTCTTCAAATTTTTTAAGAAAATGTGTTGCTTAGGTGGATACTTATAAGGAAATTGTCCAGCCCTTAGGATTGTGTTTCTCTGCTGTGTTGTGTAATTACCTGCTCAGTTAGAAGGGGAGCAGGAATAAAACATGAGTATGTTAATGCAGCCTGGAGCTGATGTGGTGGTAATGATTACAATGCAGATAAAGCATTTCTCATAACTGCCGTTGCCTACTGGAGCCTTTGAAACATCTGGACCTTTAATTGAAAAATAGTATGGTGCTGTGCAAGGCAGACGTGCTAAGTGAAGTCACTAATTTAGAATACAAAAATATAATTGATAAAGTGTTTTATTTACATTGTATTTAAATATTCATACTTTGTTATGCTTTGTATAACAGGGAATTACTGGGTTAAATTTTCATGAACATAGACAGTTTAAATGAGATAAATTAAGTGAAAACGTTAATGGAATTTTACACTGGAACCAGAAAGCAGTTTGCTCCTGGAGGGTGTGTATGTTTGTTTCTACTGGGGTCTTCCTTTAGGAAAGCAAATAGGTTATGGTCTTATTCTTTGGGTTTAGCATTTTAGAAGAACTAACCATCAGTTGGTAACATCGTTGCATTTCATTCATGTTATTGCTATCATATCTTATTACTTAGTTTTTTAAAAACTAAACATTTCTTGGCATAATGGTAAATGGCTCTAATGGCAACATTATCGCCCAATAAACCGAAGCCTTCCCCACCTCTCCGGGGCAGGTTATCAGAGCTGCCCAGGAGAGTAGAAGAGCTGGTGAAGGGCGTGCAATTAACCTTTGTCCTGCATTCGCAGCAGGGGAACTGACCTAGCAGCCTTCCGAGGAAATCCAATTTAATTTAAAATGAATTTGAAAAGACAAATTAGCCATATCTATTTTAATAAGATAAAATCCTGATTCTCCCTGTGTCTGGTTTAGTTAGGACCTCAGAGGAGATTGGACTGACTACAACTGAGGATGAACAGGAGAGAAATAACACCAGGTAGCTGAGGAAAAGGCCTGGAGACCCTGGGGCCCGGGTGGCTTGTCAGTTCCTGCAAGTGAGCAGGTCTTGGGCTGCCTGTTTCCACAGAGAATTGCAACCTGAGACGGGCCTTTGTCTCGTCAGACCTTTGGCTTGTGTTGGAGCTTGTGCCATGTTGATGTCATAGGCAGCTTGCCTGCCTCTCCAAGGACCAAATTGTTATTTTCTTGCTTTGTCATTATCGATGCACATTTGGGTACTACCACCTGGGTAACCACATTTGGTACAGTTGCACCTCACAATTACTCATGAGTCCCTTAACCCAAGAGCAAGGATTCTCTGAGGCCCATGAGTTGGTACTTCACCACTACGTTTTGAGAACTGAAGCGGAGGGTTCTGCCTCTTCTTCAGGGAGCTGGTGTTCTCTCCTGTTTTTATTCTCTGAAACATAGAGATGATTTATTGAGCCCCTTCTGTGTATCCAGCAGCAAGGAAGTCTGTAACTGTTTCTGCCTTGTGCCTGCACGCAAGAGGGAACTGTTCCGGAAGCTGTTACCCTGGTGTCCCTCTCCGGGACCAGCAGTCCCTGGAAGAGCTGCAAGTGTATGTGATGGGCAGAGCGGAAGGCAAGGAGTAATTCTGATCTTCCCAGCACTTCTCAGGCAAAGGGATGTTTCTGACTCAGACTGGGACCCTCAGTTCTGAAACAGTGGCCACAACACAAGCCAGCAGCCTCTGTGATCTTTCCTAGATATCCAGGCCTCCCCACGAGTTCTTCAGGACTAGGATTCACCAAGAGGGGAGGATTTTAGGATGGAACAGACCTGGGTTAGAATCTCGATTCCCACCTCCACGCCCCCCATCACCCACTCCCTGTTGAGAGATTTGGAACAGCCTACCATGTTTCCCAGTGGTGTTAGTGGTAAAGAATCTGACTGGCAGTGCAGGAGACGTAAGAGACATGGGTTCGATCCCTGGGTTGGGAAGATCCCTGGAGGAGGGCTGGCAACCCATTCCAGTGTTCTTGCCTGGAGAATGGACAGAGGAGTCTGACAGGCTATGGTCCATAGGGTCACAAAGAGTCAGACACAACTGAAGTGACTTCAGTTCAGTTCAATTCAGTCGCTCAGTTGTGTCCGACTCTTTGAGACCCCATGAACTGCAGCAGCACGCCAGGCCTCCCTGTCCATCACCAACTCCCGGAGTTTACCCAGACTCATGTCCGTTGAGTCGGTGATGCCATCCAACCATCTCATCCTCTGTCGTCCCCTTCTCCTCCTGCCTTCAATCTTTCCAACATCAGGGTCTTTTCAGATGAGTCAGCTCTTCGCATCAGGTGGCCAAAATACTGGAGTTTCAGCTTTAACATCAGTCCTTCCAATGAACACCCTTCGCACGCACCTAATGAATCTCTCCTCAGTTTTAACAGGCAGTGAGCAATCCTCATAGGAATGTTGGGCACGTTAGATAAGATAATGCGTGAGAAGTAATTGGACCCTGGTTTGTTGTTTAGTCGCCAAGTTGTGTCCAACACTTTGGCGACTCCATGTACTGCAGCCTGTCAGGCTCCTCTGTCCATGGTATTTCTCAGGGAAGAATACTGGAGTGGGTTGTCTATTCCTTCTCCAGGGGTTTCCCTGGGTTTCCCAACCCAGGGATCGAACTTGTGTCTCCTGCATTGGCAGGCAGGTTCTTTACCACTGAGCCACGAGGGAAGCCCTTGGACCCTTGTCAGTTCAGTTCAGTTCAGCCGCTCAGTTGTCTCCGACTCTTTGCGACCCCATGAACCACAGCACACCAGGCCTCCCTGTCCATCACCAACTCCTGGAGTTTACTCAAATTCATGTCCATTGAGTTGGGGATGCCATCCAACCATCTCATCCTCTGTCATCCCCTTCTCCTTCCACCTTCAATCTTTCCCAGCATCAGGGTCTTTTCAAATGAGTCAGCTCTTTGCATCAGGTGGCCAAAGTGTTGCGGTTTCAGCTTCAGCATCAGTCCTACCAGTGAGTATTCAGGACTGATTTCCTTTAGGATGGACTGGTTGGATCACCTTGCAGTCCAAGGGACTCTTAACAGTCTTCTCCAACACCACAGTTCAAAAGCATCAGTTCTTCAGCCCTCAGCTTTCTTTATAATCCAGCTCTCACATCCATACATGACTACTGGAAAAACCATAGCTTTGGCTAGACAGGCCTTTATTGACAAAGTAATGTCTCTGCTTTTGAATATGCTGTCTAGGTTGGTCATAGCTTTTCTTCCAAGGAGCAAGTGTCTTTTAATTTCATGGCTGCAGTCACCATCTGCAGTGATTTTGGAACCCCCAAAAATAAAGTCAGCCACTGTTTCCACTGTTTCCCTATCTATTTGCCATAAAGTGATGGGACCAGATACCATGATCTTAGTTTTCTGAATGTTGAGTTTTAAGCCAACTTTTTCACTCTCCTCTGTCACTTTCATCAAGAGGCTCTTTAGTTCTTCACTTTCTGCCGTAAGTGTGGTATCATCTGCATATCTGAGGTTATTCATATTTCTCCCAGCAGTCTTGATTCCATCTTGTGCTTCTTCCAGCCCAGCGTTTCTCATGATGTACTCTGCATATAGGTTAAATAAGCAGGGTGACAGTATACAGCCTTGACGTACTCATTTCCCTATTTGGAACCAGTCTTTTGTTCCGTGTCCACTTCTGACTGGACCTCTGTACATGTCCAGTATGCTTCCTGACTTGCATACAGATTTCTCAAGAGGCAGGTAGGTGGTCTGATATTCCCATCTCTTTAAGAATTTTCCACAGTTTGTTGTGATCCAGACAGTCAAAGGCTTTGCATAGTCAATAAAGCAGAAGTAGATCTTTTTCTGGAACTCTCGCTTTTTTGATGATCCAATGGATGTTGGCAACGTGGTCTCTGGTTCTTCTGCCTTTTCTAAATCCAGCTTGAATATCTGGAAGTTCATGGTTCATGTACTGTTGATGCCTAGCTTGGAGAATTTTGAGCATTACTTTGCTAGCGTGTGAGATGAATGCAATTGTGCAGTAGTCTGAGCATTCTTTGGCATTGCGTTTCTTTGAGATTGGAATGAAAACTGACCTTTTTCAGTTCTGTGGCCACTGCTGAGTTTTCCAAATTTGCTGGCATATTGAATGCAGCACTTTGACAGCATCATCTTTCAGGATTTGAAATAGCTTAACTGGAATTCCATCACCTCCACTAACTTTGTTAGTAGTGATGCTTCCTAAGGCCCACTTGACTTCGCATTCCAGGATGTCTGGCTCTAGATGAGTGATCACACCATCATGATTATCTGGGTCGTGAAGATCTTTTTGTTTAGTTCTTCTGTGTATTCTTGCCACCTCTTCTTAATATCTTCTGCTTCTGTTAGGTCCATACCATTTCTGTCCTTTATTGTGCCCATCTTTGCACGAAATATTCCCTTGGTATCTCTAATTTTCTTGAGAACTCTAGTCTAGTTCTTTTTCTTGCTCCTGTTTATAGTTCAACATGTACTTGCAAACTGTTAGATGCAGACTTTCTCAATTGGCTCTTTGCAGTTGTACCATTTTCATAATGTAAAAAAAAAAAAAAAAAAAACATGTATTTTTTGCTGCAGGCAACCATCTTTCTCTGTCACCAAAGGTGTAGACTTTTTGTGTGGCCTTTGCTTGTTGAGAATAACACCTCTCCCAGTTGTTTCACATGTGCATTTTGAGGATGAAAGTGAATTTTGTAATTGGAGAAATATAAAGCTATTTATTTCCATTTTGTCTGATGTTTTTACATTGTTTGCTAGGAGGTGCGTCAGGGACTTGAATTAATTATAATTACTGAAGAGACATACAGTGATTGGGCAAATAAAGTAGTAAGCCCATTTGTGCCAAGGCCATCTAATTAAATTCTAACTTTGGATAAGCTAGATATGCATGAAAGATTAATTTTAAGAGGTTTTTATGACTTACTAAATTATGATTCAGTGAAATTTTTGAATTATATCATTAAGGAACATTGAGTCTTAAAGTGATAAAGCAGTCATGAACCTACTACAGTATAGAAATTTGTAGGTTTTAAAAAGCTATTCAAAATTAAGGAGATAGCATGGCCTTTAATTTGTATTTTTCAAAGAATCTTTTACTTAATGGTAAAGTCAGTTTGTTTATTTATTTATTTACTTACTTGGCTGCACGGCACAGCCTGCAAAGTCTCAGTTCCCTGACCAGGATTGAACTGTGCTACCTGAATTGGAAGCATGGAGTCTTAACCACTGGACTGCCAGGAAAGTTCCTTAAGTTGTATGTTGACATTTAAAATTTTTGAAACATTTAACCAACTGAAACCCTGCAAGAAATGAATATGATAGGTGCACCTGAATTATCTCCTTCAATATTTATACAATGTTATATTCTCCAAATACTTCACTATCTCTGGAATTAAATTGTCCTTGGGGTACTTGGAGGGTTGTACCAAATTTTCCATGTAATTTAGGAGGGTGATAATGGCTCTACTGTAACCTTTTCTAGTGATACATCATCTAGTAATGGAGCCAAGTATACATTCTCCATTGAGTTTTAATTTTAAAAGTTGATATTAAATCTTAAAAAGACTCATTATATTATGATAATTGATAGAGTTTAAAACATGTAACTCTTCTTTATGGTTTTTAAAAAACCTATTTTTACTTTTAAAGCATATTGATTTTATTATATAAATGATTTAAAAATGAAGAGGTCCCTAAACTTACCCTAGGTGATGGGACTTAGTTCATGCAAATTACCTTTCCCTGATAATATCATCATTATAGAACCCATTGTTTGTATAATTAAATGCAAAGTGCTATGTAACATTAATGATCTAAAGAATCCCACAATGGCTATGAAAATTCAAAATGGACACTTTACATCCCATTATGCTTTAAGATGACTGGATTGTGCTTGTGAAAGCACCTCCTGGTACAGGCTGTAACCATCCTGAGGCTGAATGAGGAAAGAATTCTATGGCTTTTCTCTCATAAATACTGATCTTTCCCTGTTGTCTCCACTTCTCAACCTGGTTTGAAGGGACTTTTTGTTGAAGATCTGCCTGGTCTGAGCAACAGTGTAAGTAACAATATAAGGATTGATTGACACTGTGTGACAGTTTGCACTTCACAGAGAACTCCAACAGGCTTTATTTTTGCTTTGTCCAGTGAGTCTTTTGAGATGGAAGTCTCATCTGTGTTTCATGGCTGAGGAAATTGACTTTCAGAGAGGTTATGGGCTTGCCCAAAGTTAGACCACTCAAGGCTGGCAGGGCCAGGGCCAGGTCAGTTCTGTAGACTCTGCAAAGAGGTCCCTAGTGAACATAATCCATGATGGGGAAACCTGGTAGCATCAGGAACTGCTTTCTGAATTTAAGACTTCGAGTAAATGGTCATTATTCCAGATGCCGTATGGGTCAGATCAGATCTGATCAGTTGCTCAGTCGTGTCTGACTCTTTGTGACCCCATGAATCGCAGCACGCCAGGCCTCCCTATCCATCACCAACTCCTGGAGTTCACTGAGACTCACATCCATCGAGTCAGCGATGCCATCTAGCCATCTCATCCTCTGTCGTCCCCTTCTCCTCCTGCCCCCAATCCCTGCCAGCATCAGAGTCTTTTCCAATGAGTCAACTCTTCGCATGAGGTGGCCAAAGTACTGGAGTTTCAGCTTTAGCATCATTCCTTCCAAAGAAATCCCAGGGCTGATCTCCTTCAGAATGGACTGGTTGGATCTCCTTGCAGTCCAAGGGACTCTCACGAGTCTTCTCCAACACCACAGTTCAAAAGCATCAATTCTTTGGCGCGTAGACTTTCTTTTTTTTTCCCTTCATTCCCCTGTCACCCCTTTCCACCATTTTGTAAAATTTCTCACTGGTATTCAAACATGAATAATAGCCGGTCTTTCATTTGGTGTCTTAAAAAAAATTATTCAAGGCTGTTACTCAAATTTCACGTGATAACAGTTTGAAACAATAGTTCTAGGCTTTTTTTTTTTTTTTTTCCCAAAAGTGGGAAAAGACTGTCAGAGTATCAAAACAAGGAAGATTTATTTTAAATAGAGAAAATCTTTACTTGCAAGCAACAATATCTTTTCTTGTTTTAGGTCCAGGACTGTAATCAAGTCCGACTTTCTGCAACTCCATGGGCTGTAGCCCACCAGGCTCCGCTGTTCGTGGAATTCTCCAGGCAAGAATACTGGACTGGGGTGCCATTCCCTTCTCCAGGGGATCTTCCCAACCCAGGTCTCCTGCACTACAGGCAGATTCTTTACCATGTGAGCCACCAGGGAAGCCACATATTTATCATAGATGCTATAGAAAGAAAATATCAGAAAATGATCAGCCTAAGAAAAAATAATGGAAATAACATTTTCTATGCTGTCTTGTACTATTTAAAAGGGTTATAGATAGTCTGGCTCATTCCACAGTGTTTAGCAGCTGAGTTGTTTTATTGGAGGTTCTCATATATATATGAAGGGGTGTCTATGGAAATGGACTCCAGTGGCACTAGTGGTAAAGAACCCGCCTGCCAATGCCAGAGACATAAGAGATGCGGGTTCAGTCCCTGGGTCGGGAAGATCCCCTGGAGGCGGGCATGACAACCCACTCCAGTATTCTTGCCTAGAAAATCCCATGGAAGAGGAGCTTGACGGGCTACAGTCCATAGAGTAGCAAAGAGTTGAACATGACTGAAGCGACTTAGCACTATGGAAGTGGAGGTGAAGTTTTTCCAGTTTCCTGAGGTCTGGAACTAAGATCAGTGGCTAAAAGCTGCAGAGAAAGTGTCCCTCAATGTAAAGAAATGTTTTAGCCATCAAAACTGTTTATCTGCAGACTTCAGAGGGTGACAGGGACTTCTTCAGTGGAAGGTGTTCAGGACAGCTCGTAGGACAACCATTTGGTGAAAAATATTTTAAAGGGGATGACCCTTAAATTCCTTGTAGTTTTAAAAGTCTATGAATGGCAATGAAGGTGGTGGTGTTTTTTTTAAGTCTCTGAATTTAAATCTAGGGGAGAAAAAGACACCTTAATGAAGAACCAGCGTTTGCTGAGCATTTACTATAGACTGGGCAGTGGTAAGTGCTTTACATGCGTAGTCTGATTGAATCCTTTCAACAATTCCATGAAGAGGTACTTTTATAATACACTGTTTCTGTGTGGAAATAGTGACCCAGATAAATAAAATTGTCCAAGGACACACAATAAGTGAGAATTGAACCCAGGTCTTTCTGATTCCACAACTTACACTTTTAATCATACTGCAATGCCTCACTAGCTCCTATTAATAGAATAAGGATCCTGGATGTACCCAGATCAGACCTTGACCTTGTTAAAGAAAGAGTGACAGTTGATGTTCTTAATAATAAAAGCTTAATGTAACCAAGGTTGGTGATTCAGAGGAAATTAATGAGATTTTGTCAATTTTATTTTAAACTTAACTTGTCAGAAAATACAGTGTCCAGTGACAAACTGTAGGAATGTTTTTGACAAATTAACTTGACTACAGGTGCCAGATCAGGGAAATGTTAATTTAATAGCCTTTAAGCATTCCAGATTTATTGAGGATTAAGATAGCACTACAAAGTCAAGCCCCTGGTTCTGAATGGATTTGTCATAGAATTTTATACAAAATCTATTCAGAAGTTCAGTGCCACTATTTTGAATGTAAAAAAGTGAGTTCTTTCCATGAGCTCATAAAGCCAGCATTTGTTGAGAGCAGAATGCTTTAGTCTGGGGTTTTTGTTTCCTCTTCACATAGACCCCTGTTTAATTTCTCGTAGTTGATTAAACTTGGCTTAGGCCAGAAATAGATTCGATTTTGCTTAAAATCCTTTCTGTGATCAAGTGAAGTCCATTAACCATCATCAGTGTAATGATGATCTGAGACCCCTCTCCCAAGTCTGGTATCATGTTAGTGAAGGCTAGGCTGTTGGTAGGGCTTCTCTGGTGGCTTAGATGGCAAAGAATCCACCTGCAATTCAGGAGACCTGGGTTCAATCCCTGGGTTGGAAAGGTCCCCTAGAGGAGGACATGGCAACCCACTCCAGTATTCTTGCCTGGAAAATCCCCATGGACAGAGGAGCCTGGTGGGCTACAGTCCATGGATTCACAAAGAGTCCAACATGACTGACTAAGCACAGGCTGTTGGTAGACTATAGCATCCTTTGGTCCTTGTTGAGGGAGTTAGGGAAGAAGGTACTGGTGGAATGGAACTGCAGCCATTCCTTTTAAGAGAGTTTTAACTTTTGAAGACCACAAATAATCCTTTTATCAATTTGCATCGTTTTTGAGATTGCATCCAAGTACTGCATTTTGGACTCTTTTGGCCAATGGCCATGATGGCTACTCCATTTCTTCTAAGGGATTCCTGCCCACAGTAGTAGATAAAATGGTCATCTGAGTTAAAGTCACCCATTCCAGTCCATTATAGGTCGCTGATTCCTAGAATGTCGACATTCACTCTTGCCATCTCCTGTTTGACCACTTCCAATTTGCCTTGATTCATGGAACTAACATTCCAGGTTCTTATGCAATATTGCTCTTCACAGCATCGGACCTTGCTTCTATCACCAGTCACATCCACAACTGGGTATTGTTTTTGCTTTGGCTCCATCCCTTCATTCTTTCTGGAGTAATTTCTCCACTGATCTCCAGTAGCATATTGGACACCTACTGGCCTGGGGAGTTCCTCTTTCAGTATCCTATCATTTTGCCTTTTCATACTGTTCATGGGGTTCTCAAGGCAAGAATACTGAAGTGGTTTGCCATTCCCTTCTCCAGTGGACCACATTCTGTCAGACCTCTCCACCATGACCCGTCCATCTTGGGTGGCCCCACAACTCTTAACCTCTGTTCAATATACTTTAGCAATGATACATTGGGACCAGACTGTGAAGGGTATTAACTGTCATGCTAAAGAGCTAGAATGCTAACACTGGGGAGAGCCAGCATTTATTTCTGTGTGACAGGCATGGTCAGTGATTAGAGAAAAATCACTTCAGTAGCAGTGAGAAAATAAAGATTTGGAAAGAGGAGAGATTTTTAGATATAGGGAGATAAGAGACTGCTGCAATGGTCTTGCTGAGAAATGATGAAGCTTGAACTAGGGCAGAAAGATTTGAGAGAGATTTCAGAGACATTTGAAAGGAGTTAAGGTTCTTAGCTTGAGTGATGGAGTAGGTGGTGAGAGCCATAAATGAGATTGAATATGGAATGAGAGAAGCTGAAGGAGGAAATGGGTCTTAGACATGTTGAGTTTGAGATTTGGCTGCACTGACCAGGCTATAATGGACAGGCCGTGTGATGTGAACTCTGAAGTCTAGTTGGTCTTCATCAGTTGCGTTTGTGTTGAGGAATAGTTTGGTTCAAGAATACTTTTCTTTCTGACGCCTGAACCAGGGGCATTTCCCAATTTGGGAGCTGCTCTGGAGAGAGTTGTTCAACTCCAAACTTGTCAGCTCAATGTGTTTCTTACTTTTTATTTCTTTAATAAAAATGACTTAACCCTCCATTGAGAGTGTCTGAGTTCTATTTTCAGCTTGTTTTCCCAACAGCCTGTCAGAGCACTGGCACATAGTGTGTCCCAGATACCTTAGCATGGGCTGCATTTTCAAAAAGTTGGTCCTTTCTCTTACTTGAAGCTCTCTTAAGCTCTGTATAGTAGCTCTTTTTGTCTCCTTTTTGGTCATATAATTATAAATATTTTGTTTGTAATTATAAAAATAATACCATGCTCAGTTTAGAAAATGCAGAAAAATATAAAGCAGAAAATTTAAATGAAACTTTCAAAATCCCATCTCTTAGGGAGAATTCATATTCACTTTTTTGTATATTGGTATAGAAAGTATTGAAATACATTAAGTGTCTTTTCCTTGGGTTAATGGTTCTATTGGATGGAAGGGTAAATTTTTTTTTTTTAAATCTAGGAGGCTTTTTCGAACTGTCTTTAGTCAAGGTTGCTTCTGAGCTCTCATAGTAGCCTGTACTTTCCCTCTTAAAGCTTTTCGCACATTGTACAGTATAGACCTTCAGCAGACCATGAATTTGGTGAAGATCTGCACTGTGTCTTAACTTTGTCTTCAGAGCCCAATATGGTGTTCCAGTGGGTGTTTGTTGAATGCGTGAGAGACTGGGAAGGGTGGAGCTAAACCAGTTTCCCCTGTCTCTGTTGTGACCCCTTCCTTGTGCTCTAGTTACGCCTCCATGTCCCCACTCTGTATTGTGAAACACATAAATTGCCACGCAGTGAAACTGTAAGATACGATCTTTGTTTATTGCTAGTTGCTTTTTAATAGTTAGATGTTAGCTCTTTGGAATATTGCTTGCCTTGATGTGTGATGAATACTTTTAATCCTTTGGTCACCTTTCTTTTTTTAAAATAAGTTAATTACTTTCTATTATGTTGATGGATTGTTTTATGTTTTAGATGATTCTCTCTAAATATTGCAACACAGGGACTATTAGATAGAGCTAACTGCCACCACCTTGAGTTTTTTCTGAAAAGGCTCCTTATTAAAAAATACATAATTTCAAGGTTTGTGCAAGGCATTTTTCCCCAGTCATCAGTGCCTCAAGATGGAATTAGAAGATTAAAAAGATAAAGTGCTTTATTCATTTAATAAGTATGTGCTGTATTTATTCTCATAGTTTTTCACACACTTGCTATTTCACTATGAAATAGAGGGTACCATAGAACTATCTGCTTTCATTTCCTAGACAATGATGACTCCTTGCAGTCAGATGGCAGTGGCAGTAATCTCCGGAGTTGCAGTCCTCCCTGGTTCTCCTTGGCCAGCTCGTTAGAATGCTCCCTCTCGAGGAAACGGCAGTGTTTTGGGCATGTTTTTGAGAAGGAGCAGGAGACAGTTGTCCAGCCTTGGAGAGTGGGGACCGATTCTGTTTAGGATAACTTTAGTGAAAGAAGGTGCTGATGTTTAGAGTGGAGGCTTTGGAGTCAGACAGACATGGATTTGAGTCCTGGCTCTTCACTTCGGTAATGGGATCTTGAGCCGATGACTGTAGCCTTGTAAGCCTTGGTTTTCTCATTTATATTATGAGGGTAATGGTAGAACCCTACCTCTTATAGTGATTGTGAGAATTAAATAACTTAGGCAGACATTTAGCAGAGTTTATTTAACACTTAGCTGTAAATAAATGTTAGCTATTATTATAATAATAGATATTATTAATAGGACTCCTGCAGCATCCATCTTTGGCCTCATGTGACCTTTAATAGACTTGAGTAATAGAAATGGGTCTGATTATAAAACTTAGGCCCTTTCTAGATACTGCACTGCATTTCTAAAGCACTTTATAATTTACAGAGTACATTCACATTTGTCATTTCATTGAATCTTTGTATCTTGAGATACTGTGATTCCTATAGCCCCTCAGTTCCAAGTTCTTCCAAGAAAGGAGGAGGAATAAACAAATAAGAAGGGAGAGCAGTGACAGCAACTAGAGGGTCTGAAAATGAGTTTGAGAAGAGAGTGGTAGGAGGATGTGTAAACCCACTCCAGAAAGATTGCGGCTGTTTTCACTTTAACCTTTTGACTGCCTGACAAAATGACACGTGCTGTTTAGAGACATCTTTGCTAGTCGTTGGAGTTATTACTTCCAAGCTGAAAACTGTGTCTGTGTCTGTGTGCACGCGCGCGCATGTACACATGTGTACATGCATGAGAGAGAGCTTTATGTAGGAGAATTATCTTTTGTATTATTTGTTTTTATAACATAGAGGGAAGACAGTAAAGAAAAAAAAACAACCCTATGGATCTAATATTAGATGCTGGGTTATATGAGAGGTGGAATTTCTCTAAAAATGTTTTCTAAACTGATTTTATGTATTTCCTTACTCTAGTTCTGATATTTTTTTCCACCTTTAGATCGATACAATCGTGTAGAGGATGTTAAAGATGGAACCAGTTGATTGCTCAAGTCCCTCCATCTCTGTCTGCTATCAGGAAACAGGCCCATAGAAGTAGGACGAGTGGGATGGAGGGAAGAAACTAACATTTATTGAGTTCCTACCATGTGTCCCAGTAGGCATTTGAGTCATTCATGCATTCATTCTGTAGTTCAACAGATTTTTTTTGGAGAGTCTACTGTGCACCAGGCACAGTGCTAGCCATTGTGTACAGAGCAGTAAACAAAGCAAACGTTATTATGGCTGCCCTCGTGGACGCTCAGAGGCCAGTGGGGAAGGCATACACTGAAGATGCACATAAATAAATAGGTCCTATCAAATTGTTAAGCCTTCTGAAGGAAACGAACAAGACAAGGGTGAGAGGTTAACTGTGGAAAGGTCTTCTTTCTATAGCATTATCAGTGGAGGTTTCTCCGAGGAGGTGTCGTGTGAGCTGAGCCTTGAATACCAGTAGTAGCAATCCTCACAAGAACTCTCTGATAGACAGCGCATCCTATCGTTATCACCTTATGTACGAGAAAGAGGAAGAGTTAAGTAACCAGCTCCAGGCCTCATGTTAGAGAATGCAAAAGTCATAAGAAGGAGCCTCCTAGATAGATACATGAGTAACACTTGCAGCGGCCTTAAGAGGGGAAGAAGCAGTCAAGGCACACACATTCAGGACATTCCTAGAAGGCCGGTGTAGCTGAAGTAGGTGGGGGAAGAGAGGCAGTCAGGGACGTTGGGGGGTTAGGCAGGGGTCAGATCACGCAGTGCCTTGTCACACACTGCGTGGAGTTTGGATTTCATTCAGAGTATCATAGGAGCCACTCGGTGAAGGAGTTTCAACAGGAGTGTAACATAATCAAATTTGATGATGCAGTTTGGTATCCACAGATTCAACACATTGTGGATCGTGTAGTACTGTAGTCTGTATCAAGTGAAAAAAAAATCACAAGTGGACCCTTGCAGTTCAAATCCATGTATCCAGGGGTCCTCTGCATTTTTCATCTATTGGCAGTACATGAGGGAAGGACGGGGGCTGAAGGTCAAGAGGCACGGTTCGTGGGAAGTTGAGGAGAGAAGCACAAGTGTGCAGTAGTGGTCTCGGGGGGTGCAGGGATACAGCAGGCTTGCTGTATGGCGCTGAGTGTCTGAGTTTTATCATCATAGGATTTAAAGTAAAATCCATCTGTATGGTTACATGATTTTTCTCCAGTGTTTAGCTGAGGAATGCAGAGGGTTGGGGTCATATAAGATTGATGCTCTGCAGACCGTGTCCAGGGGAATAAGAGCGTATTAAAATTGTATTTGTGGAACTTCCCTGGTGGTCCAGTGACCAAGGCTCCACACCCCCAGTGCAGGAGGCCTGGGTTCAATCCCTGTTTGGGGAACTAGATCCCACATGCCACAGCTAAAACATCCAGCTCACGGCAGCAAAGATCCCGTGTGCCGCAGTTAAGACCTGGTGCAGCCAAATAAATAAATAAAAATATTTTAAAAAATCATATCTGCAAAGGAATGATTATAATGGCTATAATGGCTATGTAGTCTGGGGGTGGGGTGTTGGGAAATAAGGGTGACTGATAGATAATTAAGAGGTGGTTCAACAGATTATAGGTTAAAGAATTTGAGGGACTACTTGAATAGGTGAGGTAGAGGTTATTAAAGTGTATTTAGGTTTTAACCTTGTGGTCTAGAGGTTAGGATTCAGCACTTTCACTGCCACGGCCCAGGTTCAGTCCCTGGTCAGGGAACTGAGATATCCCGCAAGGTACGTGGCAAGGCCCAAATTTAAAAACAAACTAATTAATTTAATTAAAAATTTTAAAGTGTATTCAGTGAGTAGGTGTTGGGATATTGGAGTTGTTCTAAATCTCCAGTGTACCCAGTGCAATCAGTGATTTGAAGAGTGGATGAAAAGGCGTTGGGGGTGACGTGGTCTAGGGATTGAGAGCCTTGGGTATTGGACAGATTGTTCTTTTAGAATGATGACAGGAATTGGGGTGGGAAAGACTGACCAAGAACTCAGGCCTTAGTGAGGGAACAGGATGACCAAAGGCTGGTGGGTAACAGAAACAGAAAGGGAGATGGAGAGGCTGGTGCAGTTGGGGTGGCTTGGGTCTCAAAGGAACAGGGGTTTTTGTTTTTGTAAGAAAGGAGAATTAATAGTTTGGAAATAGCAGGACCAAGAATACCTACTCTGCCTGCTGGCCTTAAAGGTTTGGACGTTAAAAAGAACAAAGCAAAGCAGTCTTCTGGACAATAGAGGAAGTAGTATCCTCATGACTGGCAGGTTTCAATTACGGCAAAGAGGTGGAGGAATGTTTTTTAAAAAGAAGTAATGATTTATGGGGAGTTTGCTGGTTCGTGCAGGAGTTCCAGAGGGGAGTGGAGGGCTTGGGAGAGAGGAGAGAGAGATGTAGGGGAGGGATTAGGGACATGTAGGTCAGTGTGAGTATGGCCGTTAGGGCAGTAATAAGACCAGAGACCCTTGAACTTTAGTTCAGATGAGTGAAGTAAAGAGATGTACTGCATAATGGAGTTAGCCCCCCATTGTCTCCGAGAAAGAAAGCGCTTGGTTCCAGTACTGCTAAATGCTTCCTCAGAGAATATGGTAGCTTACCCAAGGTCTCAGGGAGTGATATAGCAGTTTTCAGGGAGGGCAGCTGATGCCAGGGTCAGTCTGAATAAGCAGCAGAACAAGTCTCCTGACACCAAGCATTAGGTCTGCTCACCACTCTCATTTGTTCATTTTAGTTGTAGTGCTCATTTACCTTACTGCTGGCAGAGCTGGATCCATTTGAGCAGCAGAAAATTCAAAAAAAAAAAAAAAAAACTCTTAAAACTATAAACAATGTTTCCCCTTCAGGACCACCCCAGGCTCATAAATTGGTCTGTGCCCAAAGAATGAGAGCACAGGCAGGTCCTGGATGGCAGTCGTCGTAGCCCAGTGGGGTCTGCGTGACCAGAACTGTGTGCTTTACCCTCACCCGTGTGCTCTGTCCACAGGGTCACGTAGGCACAACAGCGACCAAGAAGATCGATGTCTACCTCCCCCTGCACTCGAGCCAGGACAGACTGCTGCCAATGACGGTGGTGACCATGGCCAGCGCCAGGGTGCAGGACCTCATCGGGCTCATCTGCTGGCAGTACACCAGTGAAGGACGGGAGCCGAAGCTCAAGTAATCCTCCCTTTTCTCAGCTGCTCTGGTTTCTGGCTGTCTCCTGGCCACCCATGCTGCCCTTTGGGCCCGGCCAGTTTTTCTAGGCACTGGCCTGGGAGCCAGATGTCCACACTGATCCAGGGCAGGCTGCTCACCAAATCTTGGGCCTGTGTAACTCAGGCTTGTTACCTGCCAAATAGACCCAAGTTTATGAATCCGGACCCGAGGAAATGCCTTTCCAAACCCTTTTATGATGCTTGCTGATTTTATAAAAGGGGCGTGGATGGTAACGGGAGGGAACTCATGTTTGTTGAGCAGAGATCATGAGATGGACATGGCGCCAGACACTGCATACCTGATTTCTCATTTAATTCTCCTACTTCCTGTGAGGTGAGCATAGCAGTTCTTGTTTAGCAGAGGCGGCGGCTCAGGATCAGAAAGTTGTTCTTTGCTGCCGTTTACACCAGTGCGAGATGACCCAGTCAGAATTTGATTCCCAATCTGTTTGATACCATGATTTTTACATTATTTCCCTTTGATCTGAATTATAGTTTTCTTTGTTATCAGTCAGTGGTCCAGTTTTTCCCTAGACTCCATTCCTCATTAAACTGTTACATTAAAAATGCAGTGCTTGAAAGTAGAGTCTCTGTGCTTGTACACCATAACTTGAAGTTTAAAGCGGTTTGCTGCCTTAGTCCTCCCATACTTGAATGTCTTGTCTCACAGGCATCCTCTCCTAGCTTCATGTGCCCTTCCTAGCAGTAGGGCTAAATGTAGTGGATGCCTTCATTTTGGAAATGGATTCTCATGGAGGCGTTTTCTTCTCATTTTGAGTTAGAATGGTCCAGTCTGTTGTGTGTGTGTTTAGGTACATTAAATTTGTACTTTAAATCATTCTTTCAAGTTCTCATTGACAGTGCCTTCCACTTTGCCAGAGTAAATTGTGGATATAACGATAATCCTTATTGTTCCTATGGCAGTAGGAAGCCTTTCCAACCAAGATATCACATAGGCTCAGAAAAGGGTTGAGTCTGGAGCTGTACTCAAGGCTCAGATACAGTGTTGTTCCTTTTCAGCATAAAGTGGAAACAAGCCAGTGCTAGTGACTTTATAAATATTGTCTGAGTTAATGCTTAGAACATTGCTTGATGTGGGAACTGAAACCAAGAGAGGCAAAGGAACTTGCCCCGGGTTACACAGTGAGTTGAGCTGTGGCATACATTTTACAAACAAGGAAACCAAAGCGTGGAGAGGCTAAGTAACTTTTCTATATTACATTGTAAGTGGTAGAACTGGTATTTAACCCAAGAATGTCTTCTTTTTTTTAATTGAATAAATGATTATTTAAATTCTATAGTACTTTCATGGAACTCTGCTCAGTGTTATGTGGCAGTCTGGATGGGAGGGGAGTTTGAGGAAGAATGGATACAGGTATCACAACATTGTTAACCAGCTATACCCCAATTCAAAGTAAAAGTTTAACATAAAAATTAATAAACAAACTCTATAGTGCTGTGCAATTTTAGGGAGTTTCACACATATGATTTCACATAATTCCATAATAACCCTTTCTTTCCCTTCCCCTATATTGCCCTCTCTTCCTTCTCCCCACTGGTAACTACTGTTTTGTTCTCTGTGTCTGTAAATCTGCTTCTTTCTTGTTTTGTTATGTTTTTTAGATTTCACATATAATGATGGCATATGATGATGGCAGAGTATTTGTCTTTATCTGACTTATTTCACTTAGCATAATGCCCTCCAAGTCCATTTATGTTGCTACAAATGTCAAATTTTACTCTTTTTATGGCTGAGTAGTTTTCCATTGCGGCTTCCCTAGTGGTTCAGTTGGTAAAGAATCCACCTGCAGTGCAGGAGACTGCCTGCGATACAGGAGACCCAGGTTGGATTCCTGGGTGGGGAAGATCCCCTAGAGCAGAAAATGGCAGCTCACTCCAGTATTCTTGCCTGGAGAATCCCATAGACAGAGGAGCCTGGCGGGCTACAGATCATGGGGTCACAAAGAGCTGGACACGACTGAAGCAACTTAACACACACGTGGTAAGATGACGTTGAGCATCTTTACATATGCTTATTTGACATCTGTCTTATTTTATGAGCTCTCTGTCCAGGTCTTTTGCATATATTTTAGTCAGGTTATTTTCTTCCTGTTGAGTTAATTTTAAGAGTTCTTTGTATATTTATCAGATGTGTTTCTTGTAAAGACTTTTCTCCCAATCTGTGGCTCATGTTTTTATTCTCTTAACAGCAATTTTGGCAGAGCTGAAGTTTTCAGTGTTAATGAACTCCAGGTTATCAAATTTTTCATAGATTGTGCTTTCGGTTTTACAGCTAAAAAGTCATCACCAAACCTAAGGTTACCTGCTTTTTCTCCTGTGTTATCTTTTAGAAGTTTCATAGTTTTGTGCTTTACATTTAGGTGTGTGATCCATTTAGAGTTAATTTTTGTGACACATGTAAGGTCTGTATCAGGAATTCTTTTTTTTTTTTTTTTCATCTTAATATCCAGTTGAAAACCCATCCTTTCTGCATTGAGTTGCCTTTGCTGCTTTGTCAAAGATCAGTTGACTGAATTTCTGTGGGTCTATTTCTGGCCTATAAGATTTTTTAAAAACATTCCTTAATTTATATTTCTCTGTCAGATTTGAGTGAAACACTATCTTTTTAGGAGCACCCATTTGTAAAAGAAAAATAAAATTCAGTGAGGTTTCACCCTGTCAAGAGCTTGAGATGGGAAATATGAACTTGTTCTTGACACAAAACCATGTTTATCTTACTTGATAGATAATTTTAAAGATTTGTATGAATAATTTTGAATAGTCTTATTTTTTATGCAATTTTTATTTTTTTGTCATATATTATGACTCTGTTGTACACCAGAATGGCCATTCCTTGCCTTCTTCTTTTCACTTGTCCCTTAGACATTCAACATATCTCACTGGTCTCTAAATTCTGTTGCCCTTCATTAGGCTATTGGCAGATGAACTACTGAAAACTTGAAAGATTTTGCTGTAGTATACAGAGCTGGATTAGTGTATTTTGGAGCATTCTCTCAGTGTTCAGTGGGTGAAAGAAGTTTCTGTCTGTGGAGCAGTCCTGTTCAAATGAAATACAATGCAATTACCTCACACCTGTGAGAATGACTGGCATCAAAAAGACAAGATAACAAGTGTTGGGGAGGCCGTGGAGAAAAGGGAGCCCTTGTGACTGTTGGTTGGGATGTAAATTGGTACAGGCACTATGGAAAACAATATAGAGAGGTTCCTCAGAAAATTAAAAATAAAACTTCTATATGATCCAGCAATCCCACTTCTGAGTATATATCCATAAGAAATGCAAACAGGATCTCAAAGAGATACCTGCACTGCCTAGTTCATTGCAGCATTATTCACTATAGCCAAGACAAGGAAACCACCTAAGAGCTCATCTGTGAATGAATGGATAAAGATGGCGTGGTGCGTGTATGCACACAGTGGAATACTACGCAGGCATGAGAAAGAAGGAGATCCTGCTATTTTCAACAATAGAGATGGATCTCAAGGACATGATACTAAATGAGATAAGTCAGACAGAGAAAGACAAATACTGTGTGATATCACTTAAGGTGGAATCTAGAAAAGTGAACTCATAGAAACAGAGATTAGAATGGTGGTTTCCAGGGGCTAGGGGATGAGGAAAATGGGGAGATGTTGGTCAAAGGTTATAAACTTTCAGTTGGAAGTTCTTGGGATCAAAGTACAGTGAAGTTCAGAAGTGTCAGTTCAGTTCAGCCTCTCACTCCTTTCCAACTCTTTGCGACCCCATGGTCTGCACACCAGGCTTTCCTGTCCATCACCAACACCTGGGTCTTGTTCAAATTCATGTCCATTGAGTCAGTGATTCCACCCAGCCGTATCATCCTCTGTCGTCCCCTTCTCCTGCCTTCAGGCTTTCCCAGCATCAGGGTCTTTTCCACTGAATCAGTTCTTCACATCAGGTAGCCAAAGTATTGGAGTTTCAGCTTCAGCATCACTCCTTCCAATGAATATTCAGGACTGATTTCTTTTAGGATGGACTGGTTTGATCTCCTTGCAGTCCAAGGGACTCTCAAGAGTCTTCTCCAACACCACAGTTCAAAAGCATCAATTCTTCAGCACTCAGCTTTCTTTATGGTCCAATTCCACATCCATACATGACCAATGGAAAAACCTAGCTTTGACTAGATGGACCTTTGTCAGCCAAGTAATGTCTCTGCTTTTTAATGTTGCCTGGCCTTTTCTTCCAGGCAGCAAGCGTCTTTTAATTTCATGGCTGCAGTCACCATCGGCAGTGATTTTGGAGCCCAAGAAAATAAAGTCTGTCACTCTTTCCATTGTTTCCCCATCTATTTGCCATGAAGTGATGGGACCAGATGCTATGATCTTTGTTTTTTGAATGTTGAGTTTTAAGCCAGTTTTTTCCCCTCTCCTCTTTCACTTTCATCAAGAGGCTCTTTAGTTCCTCTATGCTTTCTCCCATAAAGGTAGTGTCATCTGCATATCTGAGATTATTGATATTTCTCCCAGCAATCTTGATTCCAGCTTGTGCTTCATCCAGCCCGGCATTTCACATGATGTACTCTGCAAGCAGGGTGACGATATACAGCCTCGACATACTCCTTTCCCAATTTGGAACCACTCTATTGTTTCATGTCTGTTCTAACTGTTGCTTCTTTTCCTGCATACAGATTTCTCAAGAGGCAGGTCAGGTGGTCTGGTATTTCCATCTCTTGAAGAATTTTCCACAGTTTGTTATGATTCACACAGTCAAAGGCTTTGGCATAGTCAATAAGCAGAAATAGATGTTTTTCTGGAACTCTCTTGCTTTTTCGATGACCCAGCGGATGTTGGCAATTTAATCTCTGGTTCCTCTGCGTTTTCTAAAACCAGCTTGAACATCTGGAAGTTCACGGTTCACATATTGCTGAAGCCTGGCTTAGAGAATTTTGAGCATTACTTTACTAGCGTGTGAGATGAGTGCAATTGTGCGGTAGTTTAAACATTCTTTGGCGTTGCCTTTCTTTGGGATTGGAATGAAAACTGACCTTTTCCAGTCCTGTGGCCACTGCTGAGTTTTGCAAATTTGCTGGCGTATTGAGTGCAGCACTTTCACAGCATCATCTTTCAGGATTTGAAAGAGCTCAACTGGAATTCCATCACCTCCACTAGCTTTGTTTGTAGAGATGCTTTCTAAGGCCCACTTGACTTCACATTTCAGGATGTCTGGCTCTAGGTGAGTGATCACGGCATCGTGATTATCTTGGTCGTGAAGATCTTTTTTGTACAGTTCTGTGTATTTTTGCCACCTCTTCTTAATATCTTCTGCTTCTGTTAGGTCCATACCATTTCTGTCCTTTATCATGTCCATCTTTGCATGAAATGTTCCCTTGGTATCTCTAGTTTTCTTGAAGAGATCTCTAGTCTTTCCCATTCTATTGTTTTCCTCTATTTCTTTGCATTGATCACTGAGGAAGTCTTTCTTATTTCTTCTCACTATTCTTTTGACCTCTGCATTCAGATGGGTATATCTTTCCTTTTCTCCTTTGCCTTTTGCTTCTCTTCTTTTCTTAGCTATTTGTAAGTCCTCCGACAACCATTTTGCCTTTCTGCATTTCTTTATCTTGGAGAAGGTCTTGATCCCTGCCTCTTGTACAGTGTCATGAACCTCTGTCCATAGTTCTTCAGGCAGTCTATCAGATCTAATCCCTTGAATCTATTTGTTACTTCCACTGCATAATCGTAAGGAATTTGATTTATGTCATACCTGGATGGTCTGATGGTTTTCTGTACTTTCTTCAATTTAAGTCTGAATTTAGCAATAAGGAGTTCATGATCTGATCTTGTTTCTGCTTACTGTATAGAGCTTCTCCATCTTCAACTGCAAAGAATATGATCAATGTGATTTTGGTATTGACCATCTAGTAATGTCCATGTGTAGAGTCATCTCTTCTGTTGTTGGAAGAGGGCATTTGCTATGACCAGCGTGTTCTTTTGGCAAAACTCTCTGAGCCTTTGCCCTGCTTCATTTGTACTCCAAGGCCAGACTTGCCTGTTACTCCAGGTATCTCTTGACTTCCTACGTTTGCATTCCAGTCTCTTATGATGAAAAGGACATCTTTTTTTGGTGTTAGTTCTAGAAGGTCTTGTAGGTCATCATAGAACCGTCCAACTTCAGCTTCTTTGGCATTAGTGGTTGGGGCATAGACTTGAATTACTGTGATATTGAATGGTTTGCCTTGTAAATGAACAGAGATCATTCTGTCATTTTTGAGATTGCACCCAAATACTGCATTCGGGACTCTCTTGTTGACTATGAGAGCTACTCCATTTCTTCTAAGGGATTCTTGTCCACAGTAGTAGATATAATGGTCATTTGAGTTAAATTCACCCATTCCGGTCCATTTTAGATTCCTGAAATGTTAGTGTTCACTCTTGTCATCTCCTGTTTGACCACTTCCTGTTTGCCTTGATTCATGGACCTAACATTTAGGTTCCTTTTGTGATATTGTTCTTTACAGCCTCAGACTTTATTTCCATCGCCAGTCACAACTGGGTGTTATTATCGCTTTGACTCTGTCTCTTCCTTCTTTCTGGAGTTATTTCATTTTTCATTCTTTCATCTTCATTCTTTCTGGAGTCAGTCTTTCTGAGAAGTCTATAAGAGTCCCAAATGTTCTGCCCATGATGGAGGTACTAGCTAATGCTACTTGGTCGTAATCATTTGGTAATATGTGAGGATGTCAAAGCAATTCAGTTCAGTTGTTCAGTTGTGTCCAACTCTTTCCAACCCCATGAATTGCAGCACGCCTCCCTGTCCATCACCAACTCCCAGAGTTTACCCAAACTCATGTCCATCGAGTCGGTGATGCCATCCAACCATCTCATCCTCTGTCATCCCCTTCTCCTCCTGCCCCCTATCTCTCCCAGCATCAGGGTCTTTTCCAGTGAGTCAACTCTTCGCATGAGGTGGCCAAAGTACTGGAGTTTCAGCTTCAGCATCAGTCCTTCCAGTGAACACCCACGACTGATCTCCTTTAGGATGGACTGGTTGGATCTCCTTGCAGTCCAAGGGACTCTCAAGAGTCTTCTCCAACACCACACTTCAAAAGCATCAATTCTTCGGCACTCAGCTGTCTTCACAGTCCAACTCTCACATCCATACATGACCACTGGAAAAACATGTTGCATGTCAATTATATTTTAATAAAGCCGAAAAAATATATAATACAAGCTCCAAATGTAAGCCACATTTACAATTTTAATTTTCTAGTAATCACATATTTAAAACGTTTCCAAGAAGTGAAATTAATTTTCATAATATGGTTTATCTAACCCTTATAGGAATTATTATCATTTCAATATGTAATTGATATAAAAATTATTAATGACATGTTTTTGTTATTTTTTGGATCATGTTTTCAATATCTAGTGTTTATATGCTATTTACAGCACAGCTCAGTTCAGACTAGCCACATTTCCAAGAGGCTTCCCCGGTGACTCAGAGGTAAAGAATCCCAACTGCCAATGCAGGAAGCTCAAGAGAGGTGGGTTTGATCCATGGGTCAGGAAGATTCCCCTGGAGGAGGAAATGGCAGTCCACTCCAGTATTCTTGCCTGGAAAATTCCGTGCACTGAGGAATCTGGCAGGCTACGGTCTGTGGGGTCGCAAAGAGTTTGACACAACTGAGTACACGCACACACACGCATTATAAGGGCTCAGTAACCACAAGTTTGGAAAGTGCAGCTGTAGAGTATAGCAACACATGATACAGCCACACAACGGATTTTACTGTGGATTCAGTTTATTCTCATGTAAACTCAGCTACCTAGAGTCCTTAGGAAACTTGGTGGACCTTGTAGATAGATGAGGTTTATCTCATTCAGTATTGATGTTTCTTAATTTTTGTAATTTTTAATAGAAGCTCTCTAACCTGTAGTAACATTTTCATCTGCCTTCTTAATCAGTATATAACGTAGTGGTCAGGGTATGGGATTCAAAGCCATTGTCTGGGTTTGCGTTCTGGCACTGACCATCAGGGTGATCTTGGATGAATTACTTCAGCCTGTGCTTTCCTATGTGTAAAACAAGGATAGGAACTTCCTATCTGGGTAGTTATAAAATTAAAATGAGAAAATACATGGCACCTGCTCCATAAATGTTTGTTTCTGTTGTTGCTAAATACTGTAACTCCAGCAGCTAGTATTGCAACCAATACTAGTGTTAATTCAGCAGTAATAGCATATTTTAGCCCTTTTCTGATAGCTCATGTAATTGTACCATGCTGTGAAACACTGATGCCCTCATGGGCTTATCAAAGTATCTAGGGACAGTTGACTTTATATTGTATGTTTTCTGACAACTTTGCAGTTTGAATTCTTTATACTCCCTATCCCTCGCCGCTTTCTTTTTTTTGTGTCTGCATCTCCACCATGGTGTATGTACTCTTCTCCCATTTCTTGATTGCTGCTTCTAATTTATACTCCTTAGAGTCATCACAGAGAACCCTTTACCTAAATAATAACAGCCTGACGCGCCATTCCCATTTTGACCCCCAGCTATGCTCCCACATGTTCTAACACATCACATTCTTTAACTGGCAGCTTCTTGACATACAGCTTCTGCTTCTACCATTTCCTTAGAAACGTCTTTCTCACTCTTCTCTTGATACCCTGCTTAATCTCAAAGACTTAAGTCCCTCATCATTTCTTCATTTGGCAAATATTTATGGAGTTCCAGACCCTGGGTATCAAGGATAAAATGGAGAACAAGAGAAATGCAATTGCTGCACTCAAAAAATTTACAGTTTGGTGGGGAAGAAGAAATTATCAAGTGTAATAGCACTTTGTAACTGGCTCATTTCACTTATCATTTGTATTCATTCATGCATTCAGTAAATATTTATTGAGTGTTTGCTATATACCAGGCATTTTGCTGGGTGTACAGTGGTGAGTGAAATAAGATACGGGTTCTCTTCCATGAATTCCACAAGCTAGTGAAGGAAATGGGCACATAATTCAAATAATTAAACCAAATTATGTTTGCTTAGAAGCTGACTTAAGTGCTCTGCAGGGAAGGAATGCCACTGTGAGAGCATCACCTGGGAACCAGGGGTGCGGGGGAAGTGGGGGAGTTCCCTCAGAAAGTGAGGCCCAAGGCATTTGGCAGATGGAACGGTTTGGCAGCGATGCTGTGGCAGGAGGAAGCGTGTAGTGGTCAGGGGACTTGAAGACACAGCAATAGAAAGTGACCCAGAGGGAGCCCAGACAGAACTATATGAAGGTCTTGTTTCTGCTTAAAAATTAGTGGGTATTTTCTCCCTAGAACTTTACCAGGGAATTTAGATTTAACTATTCCTGTCTGAGGTTGCTGTGGTTTGACAAGTCTTATGATGTTATTTATCAGTTTTACTTTCCATTTATGGGGGATGTGTTTTGGAGAAAAGGAAATCTTGGGAGTCTTAAAAATCTTTAACTCTGACTTCAAAGAGCTGAACTTCTGACTTCAAAGAGATGAACTTCTGAGCTGCAACCATCAGAATCTTTTTCTCTCTTGCTAATGCCTGACATACTCTTAATATTGATTCTCACCAAACTGAACAGCAAAGCTCAAGTATTGAGCATTCTAGATATTTCAGAATCGTGCATTATTTCATTTTTCATTTGAAAAGAGCAAACATTAGTCTGTCTCATGATCATACTTTAGTGTGTTTTGCATTTTCTGAAGATAAGAAATGAATTTCTACATTTGGTAGAAATCTGTGGTGCTCCCTGGAATGCTCCTGAATTTTCATTTATGAACTAAATGCCATCTATTTATGGGCTTACGGCTTCTGTCTCTTCATAAAAGCCATACTGCCGTTTGAACATAAAGTGAATGTCGGTCACCAATTCAGTGAGATAAAATTTTGTACTGAAAAATTTAGCTTTATTTGATAAGATATGAATAAGTGAAATTCATTTAATTGTACTCATTAAAGCTTTGGAGATAAATATTTCCCCCCAAAGGATCTCTTTTTGACAGCAGGCTCCATTTTACATCCGTTCATTATTTAAACTTTGATTCCTCTTTCAAACTCAATGGTACTTCAAAGGACCTGCTCTATCCATGTCAACCCAGCTCTTAAAATTGAGCCTCTTATTGTAGATCCAGTTGTCCTATACTTGTTTGTGAGTGTTTTGACCATTCTTCTCCCTCTGGTAGGGAGGGAGACACAAGACTCTTGATAGATAGTTAGTTCATCTTCTGTGTAATCAGAAACTTAAATGTGGTAGAAGAAATTTTGGCAAAATGAGAATCCTTCTCCATGCCAGGCACTGTGCAGTTAATTATGTCATTTAATCCTTATCAGGCCCTGTTGCAGTCGTTGTGGTTATTTCCTCCTTAATTCCAAAACCTGGTAGAGTAAATGACCACACGTGTGAATCAGGCTGGCTATGCTCAGAGGCTCTAGGACGAATGATTTTCTCTTTGTAGTGAAGTGAGAGGATTGCCCAGCCTTCTTTGTCTTGTTCCATATTTCTAAATTGTCCACAGTAAGAATGTGTTACCCTTATCAAAAATTTAGTTAAGTATTTTATAAAGAAGGGCTTCCCTTGTGGCTCAGCTGGTAAAGAATCTGCCTGCAATGCAGGAGACCTTGGTTTAATTCCTGGGTTGGGAAGATCCCCTGGAAAAGGGAAAGGCTACCCACTCCAGTATTCTGACCTGGAGAATTCCATGGATTTTATAAAGAAAGGAAAATGAAAGTTATACATATATATTGTGGGACATTTGGAAATTATAGAAAGTTATAAAAAAGTGCTCACTGCTTGAATGTTAACATAATCTTTATAAACATTTTGGTCCCTTCTAGTCTTTTTATATGTATGTAATTGAACATTTTTATATAGTTGTAATAATTTCTTATTGTGTTTTTTTTTTTCTCCATAAGAAAACTGAGATGCCGGTACTCACATCTTGATTAACTGTAAGAATGCCTCTTTTGTTTTCTCTTTCTCCTGGGCCTTCTTCCTTGTCTTGAATTGCAATCTCTACACATGTGCATTGCCTTGAAAACCCCATTTGGCTAACAGATACCAGTGTGACCAGCAAGAAAAAGAAAGCCTTATTACTTCTCCTCTTCTCATTAACATACACATCATTAATAATACCCACTATGTTTTTTTCATGGGTAGAGTGATTCAGTCTACACATTCATATATTCATTCATTTAACAAATATTTGTTAAGTACCTTATAAATGCCAGCCATTTTACTCTTTTTTTTTTCTTTTCATTTTACTCTTAAGTGAGAATGCAGAGACAGTAGAATCCTTGCTCTTTAGGAGAACATAGATGTATAAATAAGAAAAAGAGCAGTATGGTAAGTTATATGCAGAAGTAACAGCCAAGTTCTGTAAGAACTCAGGGGAGAATAACTTGAGATCCAAATGATTCTCCTAAGGAAATCAAAGAAAGCCTGTTATGAGTAAGAAAATGGAACTCAGACAGATTTGGCCACATAGCTCATTCTTGTTTGTGTTAGCATTAAAACCAGATCTGACTGGAAAACCCCTCTTCCTTCCACCAAACTGTCATGAAGAGGTGCACCATTTTCATCGTCTTGAAAGCTCTAGATATCTATAGTTGGCATATTTCTGAGTCAAGGACCTAAAGCTGCCTCTCTTTTTCTCTCCCCACTTCAAAATGCCACTAAATTCTAAAGTGATCAAAGTGTAATGAAAGAGAAGTAAGGAGACCTGAGTTCTCTGGAAACCGATTTTGCCACCATTTAATTAGGTGATCATGGCACCTTATTCTTCTTTGAAATAGGCATCTGTTTCTTATTTGTAAAAGCGAGGAGGTTGAAATAAATCTCTCTAAGCTTCTAATGTTTTATAAATACGTGTCGTGGTTTCCTTTTCCTTTTAGTGTATGTAGCATTTCTGTAAGTTTGTCGGAACAAGGACCTTGGGAAATCTTGACACGCCATGGCGTTGGCAGAGGGGTAGATGGGAGTGAAGAGTGAGGGCTCTTGACTGCCTAAGTTTGAATCTCAGCTCTGTCTCTTACCTGCTGTTTAATCTTGAACAAACCACTTAACCTCACTGAGCCTCAGTTTTGTAATTTGTAAAATAGTAATAATAACTCACACAGTTGGTAGGAAGACAGAGTGAGCTCATGTATCTAAAGCACTTTGCACAGTGTCTGGCACATAGTACTCAGTGAATGTAGCCAATGATACCAGTGGCTGTTGTACGGGTACTAATTTGGAGTCCTAAAGCAGTTTTAGAAGTCAGAATACCACAGTAGCTTCTTTTATTCATGATTCCTGTGTACAGGCACAGAGAAACCAATACCCATGGCTAGCATATGGAATTTTAGTCATTTCCCCCCTTATATGTTCAATTACGGGTTTGGTAGGGGAGCCCTGTTTACTGCTAAACTTTGATGATGACCCAGAGAAGACTTCCATTAATTTGTAAAACTGGGTGAACCATTCATTCTTTTCCTTGCTGTGTTCCCAGTGCTCAGGACAGACTATAGCATAGCCTAGGCATTTCAGTTGCTTTTTGAATGAATACATGGTATCACACTTTATATTCAAGAACTGGGGGAGAAGAGCACTTGGCGCAGTGAGTCTTTTGGCTTTCAGAGCTTAGCCTGTGACATTTGCCGAGTTTGTTTTGAGGGGGTTTGGGGGCGTCCCATGACAATCAAAGCAGAATTCTTCTGATACCAATGATTGGCTTTCCGCTTTGATCAATAGACTTATTATTTGCCCTTGAAACCTCTGTGGTGCTAGGGACTCACAGACATTCCTCAGGATGATTTACACAGCAGTGAATAATCTGCTGTCCATCGCTGGCTTCATCAGTGTCTTCCCTGTTCATAAACTCCCCGAGGCTCAGCGGGCCCCAAGGCTAGAGCGCAGCAGACACATTCACCCCAGTTGGCACATAGAGCATGCCGCCCAGTTTCACTGCTGCTTTGTTGCTCCAGTATGCACCCACGATTTGTCTTCAGGGTTGACCTAACTGTTGAAGTTATTTTCCATCAGACTTTATTATCATTACTACCACTTATTTTTCTACCTCTGTTATATGCTAGGCACTACATATATCATCTCATCGAAACTTCACAGCCACATCTGGTTAATTGTACCGTTTTTGTAGAAGTGGAATGTGAAGGAGATGAAGCTTATTCTCTGAACTCACATAGCCCACGAGCAATGCGGCTTCAGTTTAAACTCAAGTCTCTTTGGACACAAAGCCCTTAGCTATTACCCTATGATATTTTCCTCATCCGAAGGGCTTTTTTCTGCTTCTGCAAGTGTTTTGTGTTGAAGTTGGTGACCTTTTGCAAAGATTGGTAAGTTTCCCATACCACTCAGAGATGAATTTAAAAAAATTTTAACAGCATTGCAAACACATGAAATTTATAGTGACAAACATAGCCAGATTACTTTCTTGTTATCCATCCATTGAGTAAATTTACAGTTCCCATTAATTTTAATCTGTCCTTATTACCTGTTTTATATAATAAATATCTCTCAGTCATGACAGACTGAGTATAGATCACCTGAAGTAGGCTCTCTCTCAATAAGCAGAGTTGCAGCTAAAGATTTGTGCATTAATTGGGAAAATTGCAAATCAGGTAGTCAGTGAAATAATTCATTGTCACATCCAATCAATAAACTTTGTAAATCAACTCATTTAATTCAAAAAATGATCTATATAGATCAAGCAACCAATTAAACAATTAGCATACACTTTGCAATTAATTAATTTAAGCATCAATCATATCATTTAAACTCCAAATTTAAGCCACAGAATTTAGGCGCCTACCTCCTTGTGAACTATTAGGTTCAAATTCTCAGTGCTAGCAGATGTGCAATTTCACGATTGAACTTTGGTGCAGGGTATCTTCAAGTGTTTTAGTTATTTCAGTGTTAAATTTTCTTTATGTTGGTGCAGTTTCCCACTCTTTTTCAGCAAATTGACTTTTTATTTTCCTCAAAGGAGGAGTGTCAGTTCTAAACTGGGCAGAGCTGGTGTCTGGGAGTACTGACTGGACGTTCTAGGGAAGTGAGACAAGTCCAAAAGTGTTGATAGTTGAGAAGCTTAGTTATCTACATCAGGATAAATTGGGTCATTTGCTTTTACTGTGTTAAGTGTCCTTGGTGTTTAGAATCAGATCTATCAAGAGAGCCTGATATTCTTCAGAAAAAGGAGAACTGTAAAGACTGTCTTGGTTACCCTGAGCACTTCTTCTGAGCACAGATATTTTCTTAATCCTGAACATAAATCAGAGGCCTCTGACTCCCTTCAAATAATTTTTTCTCCGTTATAGTTTTGTCTCTCTTTTATGGTATTTATTTTATTTACACTTATAGCTAATGTAGTACTTCCTTTCCCCTGCTGCTATTCACTAAACTTCCTTTGAGGGTCTATACTCAATCTCATCTTTGATCTCAGGCATTAAGTCCCATGTCTTATATATAACAGATGCTCCTTAAATATTCACTGGAAGAGTAGAGCAGTATTAACATTCTCACCTCATACTGTGTCTCTCCTCCTTTGCACTGCCATGTATGTGTTTTCTCTTTATCAGAGGAAGCAGGGTTTGGGAGATGTCACTGTGTCCAGGCTTCGGGGTGAGGAGCAGCAGTGTCCCGGTTGGCTTGCCGTCCTCCATACCTCTGGTCTCTGCATCCCTCCCGTATCTTGGTGTTCACTTACCTTTTTGATTTTCCCTACAGTGACAACGTCAGCGCCTACTGCCTGCATATTGCCGAGGATGACGGGGAGGTTGACACAGACTTTCCCCCACTGGATTCCAACGAGCCCATTCATAAGTTTGGCTTCAGTACTTTGGCCCTGGTTGAAAAGTATTCATCTCCTGGTCTGACATCCAAAGAGTCGCTCTTTGTTCGCATGTGAGTATTGATGCTGTTACTTATCTCAGTATCTTACCTCTACCTTTTAGGGTTTTGGATTTGATTTTGGTTTTCTTATCAAATGAATGATATTTGGTATCTGGAGAGTCAACATGAAATGATGACTTCCAGAGAGATGGGGACAATATTTGCATTGTATTCCAATCCACTGCACCTGGGGTAAATTGTATTAAGTCTGTCTCAAAAGTTATGTCTATGTACAAAAGCCCCTGGAAATATTGGGGCACTTCGGACCCTATGAAGGAAAAATTTGATGTTTTCCTCTTTCTCATCAAGGAATCCAAACTGAAAATGTGTGTTGCAGTCACTTCTCTTTTGTGATTTAAAATATTTCTTTTTCTCTCCAATTTTGTTCAAATCAAATTTGATTTTCTTCTTAGTTGCTCTCCTTTAGTCTGAGCAGAGGTTCTTAACCTTAGCTGTGCCTTTGGTAGTCTGCTAAAGCCTACAGAAGCTCTTCTCAGAAAAGTGTTTGTAAATGCAGAGAATGATATTCACAGACGACAAGAAAGTCCCATTATATTTAAATAGTTATCAAATTATTAAACAAATTTGTGATATACTTATATGTACTGGCTTTATCAATACGTTAAATGACAAGATCCAGAGGCAGGTTTAACAGTAACGCCTGAGGCCTTTCATTCCAAGCCAGTAATAGGTGTAAATGGCACTTGAGACATCTGCCGCCGCTGTAATGGCACTGTCTGTGGTTTCCGTTCATGACAGTCACCAGTGCTACTCATAGGACTGATTTGTTGACCACCTTCATAATTCCAGGAAATGCTAAATATCAGACGTTAGTTAAAATAAAAATGTGGTTTTTGTCCACTTGTGTAGAGCACCTGAGTCTCATACATATGTCCTGGTTGTTAGGGGAAAACCTGCAGCGTCTTCTCAGTTTAAGCTTTTCTAACGGAGGCCGTGACACTGCCCCTCCTGGCCATCTCCTGGGGACAATAGCGGTCCCTTTGGCACCCCCTGCTGTTAGTAATCAGCAAATGCACTGTCAAGAAGAGGGATCCCTTTAGAGGGCTTTCCCCTGTCTTTTAAAAGCATATTGCCTTTGTTTCAGAATTTTTACTAAAAATAGGATTATGCTACCTAGGATATACGAGTATTTTGGATGTTTCTACCCTTGAGCAAAGAAAGGAACCTGAGTGCCTGGGAGTGAGCCGGGGGTAACTCTTCATGGTCATTTCATCCGTACCATGAAGTCATGTTTGGTGTACATAGCAAGGATTTTTCCTTCTTTTTACATTTTGGAGGCACTAAAACAACAACTTTAAAGAATATTTAAAGTAGTTTAAAACTTATCCAATGATTCCTCCATCCCTGTATAATTATTTTCATTTTTGTATAATCATTTCCACATGTATATATATATATTATACTTTGGGTTCTAGCATACATATTGTGTCATTTTTACTTAATATTATATTCCAAATATTTTGATATCCATTCTTAATTCCTGCAATCTACATTTATTATGTAATGTCTCAGACCTTTGGTAAAAACCTGCAGCTACTTTTCTAACAAACTGTTGATCAGCAAAAATTAAGGGGCTACAGAAACACTCATTTTTATGCTGTTCCTTTTTGTGCTTCATGCAAAGGCAATTCTGTGTAAATGTACAGTTGACTGTGGTTTGAAAATCTGAAAATCAGTCCATCCTTATTATAAAAAAATTTTTTTTACAATTGTAATTATATTGATGTTCATATTGTATAAAATAACTCATTTAATAATGTAGTACTTTGATTTTGCAGGGAAAAAAAAGTCAAAGAGACAGCCCCTTATTCTCATGGAGCTTTCTGTCTAATGGGGTGACGGTTGTCAAACAAAGCATTCAACTGTGATGAGCAATACAACAGAACAATGTATGAGATGAACCAGATGCCTGTCACAGGGTGTTTAGATGGTTTCCTTGATTTGGTTTTAATAAGGGACTCTTTAAAGATAGTCCGTACCTATATCCTTTTTGTTTCTGTTGAATAACTTCCTTAGGAAGATTCCCTCTGAGTAGAATTATTGGTCAAGGTAAAAAACATCTTCAGATTCTCACTTTGCATTGACATACATAGCCTTCTGAAGATGTATCCATTACAGTGCTACCAATAAAATTCATAAAACCATCTTTTCAGTCTTACCATCACAAAATGTGATGTGTGCATGCTCAGTCACGTCCAACTCTTTGCAGCCCCATGGGCTATAGCCTGCCAGGCTCCTCTGTCCATGGAATTTTCCAGGCAAGAACACTGGAGCGAGTTGCCTGTCATTTCCTGTTCTAGGGGATCTTTTCGACCCAGGAATGAAACCCACATCTCTTGTGTCTCCTGCATTGGCAAGAGGCTTCTTTACCACTAGCACCACCTGAGAAGCCCTAAGATGTCATTAGGATTTTTTTTTTTAAGATGTATGTAGTGGAATTTCAATAGCAGTAGCTTCTGCTTGGAATTCTGTTGTTTATTAATAAGTCACCAGAAGCATTATTCTCATTAGCATACAGTGTTTTCTACATAAATACTAAGATATGATCATAGTAGTCTTTTGATCTGAAAGTCCTTTCTAAAACAAGCACTTTAAAAAGGAAAATTAATCCTCCTGAAACTTCAGTGTTTGCTCAAAGTTGTTTTATTATAATGTTACTTAAACACATACAGATATAAAATGCTAGCTACAAATTCCATATCTTTATGCAACTGAAACAAAATTATAAATTAAATGCAAATAAAACTATAGCATTAATAAAATACAAATTAACAACATTAATGCAACAGATGATGTTTTGTTGAAATTAAACCACTGATGTTGGGTTTAACGGGTGTTAAATGTTTTACTTGTCAACTTGAATTTCTGATTTTCATAAGAAACATCAGATTATCATATTATTATTTGTCCTTTTAAGCAATGAATGTATTTTTAGGTATTAGTCCATTATTTTAATGGGTCAGTTGACTTACAGTGGTGCTGCTGCTAAGTCGCTTCAGTCATGTCCGACTGTGCGACCCCATAGACGGCAGCCCACCAGGCTCCCCCGTCCCTGGGATTCTCCAGGCAAGAACACTGGAGTGGGTTGCCATTTCCTTCTCCAGTGCATGAAAGTGAAAAGCGAAAGTGAAGTCACTCAGTTGTGTCCGACTCTTCGCAACCCCACGGACTACGGCCTACCAGGCTCCTCCGTCCATGGGATTTTCCAGGCAAGGGTACTGGAGTGGGGTGCCATTGCCTTCTCCAGAAGGTAACCATAGACAAATACGTAAATGAGTGGATGTGGGCTTGATTGGTTGACTCTGGCCTCATATGTTTTGGCTTCCCAGGTGGTACTAGTGGTAGAGAACCCGCCTGCCAGTGGAGGTGATGTAAGAGACATGAGTTTGATCCCTGGGTCAGGAACATTCCCTTATTTCTTGTTCACCTCTGTCTAATGAAGGTTAAGGGGCTCTTCCAGGTATTTCTCTTACAAGCAATGACTCAAGGCTCCCCCAGCTGGATGGAGAATGGGAAACCTGGAAAACTGGAAGTGGCCTGTATCTTTTTCTCTCTATTGCTGTTTAAGTCACTATATACATCTATCTGTATAACTTTTTGCTTTTCAGTGAAAATCATACATACATGATTTTCACTGAACTAAAAGCACAATTTTTAAATTCTGAAACTCAAGACAGCCTGTGAATGCATCTGTTGACCTTGGGGACCCTTGAACCTTGGGTAGGAAATACTCCTGTCAGAAAATTAGCTCAGGCCCTGGTATGTAGGAAGTACTACATGGTTACGATTTGTTATTTTTGTCAGAGATTTGTCAGTCTGAATAATTCACCCTAAGGTGGGTATGGGGTGTAACTTTTCTTTGGGTTATTTTTTATTGCACAATTAATTCATGTCCAGTATAGAAAAATTAGAGAATATGTTTCTTCATATAAAAGAAAGTTTCAAATTTCTCCTTGTTCCATCATGCAAAGATAATGACTTATTATATTACATAATGATTTACATTTAAAAAGAGGAGCTAGTTAACTTAAACGAATCCCTAATTGGAAAAGCGTTCTGTGAAAAAGAATGTGGAGGTGGGTGTTCTTACTGAATTGAGACTACACTGGTCTTTTCCTCCCAGGCCCTTGGGCCCCAGGAATCCCCTGGAAATAGAGTTGTCATTAGGGGAAGGAGAATGGATTACTCTTAACGAAGTACAAATTAGGAGCCTGTTAGTGAACACTGCCTCCTTTACCAGATCAGCAAGCGGATTTCTAAGGTATCCATTGTTCTTGATTGATTTTGGACAGAGCCAAAATATATGTATAAACAGGAGTCCCTAACTTGCTGACAGCTAGCTTCTCTGAGCCTAAGCACTAAAGTTGACTGTCAGGAGTATGGGAAGGGAGAAGTGGGGGACAGAGAGCTGGGTGAGGTAACCCCTAATACTAGTTGGGCTAGATCTCAGCTGATTTTCAACATCCAAAGAAGTGCTCCTTACCAGCAATGACCAAGCCAAGGCCTGCTAGGCCATTCGTTGGACAGGTCAGACGAGGAGTGGACAGGAGAGGAACTCACGTTGTCCATCTCTTCCCATCCCCCAAAAGTCAAAGTGTCAGTTGCTCAATTGTGTCCTACTGTTTGCGACCCCATGGACTGTAGCTCACCAGGCTCCTCTGTTCATGGGATTCTCCAGGCAAGAATACTGGAATGGATTGCCATTCCCTTGTCCTGGGGATCTTCCTGACCCAGGGATCAAACCTGGATCTCCTACATTTCAGGCAGATTCTTTACCACCTGAGCCACCAGGGAAGCAGTTAGCCCCCAGCTAATTCCATCAGAATTTGTGACACTGAATTGAGTTTAAAAAATGGCGATGACAAAAGCAATGTGTGTGGTGTCATTGTATTACCTCTGTTGACATTATTATTTCACACTGGCATCCTACTCTGGGTGGGGAAGAAGAGCTTTAAGGGAAGAAAAATCAAAAACAATAAAACAGAATTCTCCTAAATCAGAAGTCAGTTAATTAAATTGCCCTGCCTATATATGTGTTTTACTTGGGCTTCTCTGATGGCTCCGTTGGTATAGAATCTGCCTGTAATGCAGGAGACCTGGGTTCAATCCCTTGAGTCAGGAAGATCCCTTGGAGAAGGGAATGGCAACCCACCCCAGTATTCTTGCCTGGAGAATTCCATGGACAGAGGAGCCTGGTGGGATACAGTCCATGGGGTCGCAAAGAGTCAGACACGACTGAGGGACTAACACTTTCATATGTGTTTTACTTTCGGTGTTTAATATATCAGGTGGAAATGGGAAAGGGGCTGTTTTAACCAAAAGCTGCAGAGCATATAGAGTTCAGTTAGGATTTTGCTGTTTGGGAAATGGACCACTGGGTCAGTGTTGGAGGGCCTTGTACCAGAAGCTGGGTTGCCTTGGGCAATGTGGCCCAGAGGGCTCCCAAAGATGGCTGTGGCTTCTCTTGTCTGCATAAAAAGAAAAGTTAGCTGCTTTTTCAGGAGGTATGCCCTAGATTAATTGTTCTTTCTGTATGAGGGCTTTTCAAAAAGGGTCTCGGTGGTTTTAGTATACTTTCTTTACAGTGTACCCCAAGTGACCAGACCTTTATGAAAAGATATCATTAGTTTGAAAACTCACCTGCTCTTACGTGATATTGCCTTGATAGTCTGGAGAGGAGGTGGTGGGGGCGGGGAGGGATGAGCATTTTTGCACACTCAGTTTGGTGCCCCTCATAGCTTGTTATCTCATTTATTCCTTATAAGCAACTCACCTGTATAAGCTGAGGATCAGAGACAAGTAGTTACCCAAGGTCAGACAGTTTGGTAAGGAGCAGGGCTAAAATAGGGCAGGGAATTTTTAAAAAAAGATGCCTGTGTTCTTTGTAATCAGGCCTGACAATATGTCTGTAAATTATCCTAGTTATTTATTGTTTGCTTGAGTCATAGAGGACCAACTGTGTGTTGTTTCTTTTCATTCTGTTGTATTAGCAAACATTTTCATTGTCCAGATTGTCCTCATGTATGGAAACGTAACATATGCAGCCTGTTTAATTTTGTATTTGTAAATCTGACTTGATTTCCTTTTTGGCAACAGCTACTGTCTAGAGAAAAGAAAAGATTTTTCTTTGTGTCTGTTTAAAGTGACAGGAATATTGGAGCAAGTAATAAAGATGGAAAGCATTAATTACATACTTCTAAGAATTTAAAGGTCAGACAAGCTAAATATGTATGTTTTGCTCCCTGGAATGTCTGTCTGTTGAAATGGTGCCAGGATAGCTTTGTTCCTACAATAAGAGCCCATATTTTAGATAACCATCAAGTTACTCTGGTATCCAAAAATTATACCAGACTGTTGCTTCAGTTGCTATGAATCTTAAAAGTTTGGGACTCACGTTTCTGACATTAATGTGATTTGTTTCATGATCCACCCGCTTTGGCCATGTTTAGTTACTATGTCTCATTTTGATTTCCTCTGTTCTCCCCTCAGCTTATGTTGGAGTCTGTCAGCTGCTGCTATGTACATGTCAGGCTAGTGACTTGTAATGTTTATTAATACAATGTCAGTCTTGCTGTTGAAAAAAACGTGATGCTTTCTCAGAAGGTTGCGGTAGAACGAAGCGTTTGATTTCCAGATCCTGTCTGCACTGCATGGTGAATACATTCTCAGATGTTATGCAGTTCACTGACCTGACAGTTGTGGACCCCCGCCTGGGACCCCATTTCAGCAGGACATATCTGAACAGAAACAGTTTGCAAAACTTTACACACTTAAACTCCTGCCAAGGCAAACTGTTAGCCACTTGAGTTTGTTATAAATACCCAGTGGCAGTGGTTGGAAGTAGCCCATGGTGTGTTTTATATTCTGAACTGAATGTGAATGTCTTTGCGGTTATATAGAGTAGTAAATAATTGAGTTTGATTAGGGAGAGGGACCTCATTATCCCCCACCTGTGCCCAGCTGGAAGGGGAGGGTCGAAATGAAGCCATTAGCTGTCTCTCTTACTGGCATCTCAAAGAGCTCAAATACATCTGTGTCTTATTTTCTTTTCTGGCACAATCAGTCGAGCAAGCTAAGCAGGCATGACCGGATTTGGCAAGTCCCAAGGACTCTGGCAAAGACACACAAGGAGAAGGCGGAGGGGCAGTCATTTTGGCTTCTCACTGCCCATTAGTCTAGTGAGTTATGTTTTTGGAAAATGTCTGTTTTGAAAAAGAGTACTTTGTCCAATGTCAAACATCACATACGCACACCATACACTTTGATCTTTAAAAAAAAGATTTTTGTCAGTGCAAGGGGAACCAAAATGTGGCATTCACACTAGCGTAAACTCTCTTTATGGATAAAGTAATATACCCGAAGGACTTGCTTTAAAGCGGGCATGCTGCAGTTATTACAAGGCTTTCTCCCGCTCATATATTTTCATTTTCTACCTTGAAGTGCTCGAGAATGAACATGCATGGAATTGGGACCAAAGCAGGCTGGGAACCAAAGGGTTGCGTCTTCATCAGGATTATGAACCGGTCAGGGCTAGAGGAGGGGGCACTGCTCCTGTCAGCCTCGTCCCACCTCCACAAACTAAGGCTGTGGCTCAGGAAACCAGGACCTTCTCCAGGGGCTTTCAGAAAGGGGTCTTGTGGGTCACATGCTGAGTCTGAGAGTTGGGACATGTACAGTAAAACTGAATTTGTTACAGTGGAAGTTGACCTTCACCATAGACTGGTCAGTGGTTCCAATCTGGAAGATATGTTCCCTTAAGTCTCTTTTTCCCCTGAGTTCCCCAAACTCCCTTGGCTATAGGGAGGTTTCAAACACAGGCTTTGGGGTCTGGCAAACCTGGGTTCAAGTTCTGGTTCCTCCACTTGTTAGCTGCGCAACTCCCAGCACGTGTCTCAGTCTCGCCGGACCTCAATTTCCTCCATTATAAAATGGGACCTATGATAGCACCCACCTTTCCTGGGAGGATTAAATGAACAAAATCCATATTCAATAAATGTCGACTATTGTCACTTTCTCATCATTGTATATATCACTTCTTTGTATGAAGAAAAGCTGATAGTGGTATTTTGTGTCCTAAGTCACTTCAGTCACGTCCAACTCTTTGCAACCCTATGGACTGTAGCCCTCCAGGCTCCTCCATCCATGGGATTTTCCAGGCAAGAGTACTGGAGTGGGGTGCCGTTTCCTTCTCCAGGGGATCTTCCCATCCCAGGGATCGAACCCAGGTCTCTTACATCTCCTGAGTTGGCAGGTGGGATCTTTACCACTAGCATCACATGGGAAGCCCAATGGTTGTACTATCTATTGCTTATTAAGTATTTTTTATGACAAGTATTATGTTAACTATTTTAGAAGTATTTAGATGTAAGCTGTTATGGAAAAACCTGAATGAATGTTTTGGCCGGCCCGGTATTTAGCCCTGAAAACAATGTTATAGTCTGAGAATTATGCTTTTTTTGTAGATGAGAAAACTTTAACTTAGGGAGATTATATCACTTACCCAAGGAAGGCAGAGCTCGGACTCCAAAGCAGGCTCTATTCTGTAACTTGCTGTGCTCCACTGCCTTCTGGTGTTGCCACCATTTTTTCAGTGTGATGTAGAGATAAACAACTACGTTTTGAGATATCTCCACTAAGAAGCTTCTCTGATGCACTCCCACCCCTATCTGCTGGGTTAAATGCCTCTGTGTTTTGGCAGCATTCTGAGCTTGCTTTCATCTCTGTGCTGATCACGCAGAACTGTAATTCTTTACTTCTTTGTCTTTCTCTCCTGCTGGACTGTGCTATTAATACCTGGGTTAGGGACCATATTGTTGATCTCTGAATCCAAAATAGTGTCTTGAATAGATGACTGACCTCAGGTATGTTCCCTAATGTCTCCAGCCTCAGTTTCGGCAAAATGGATATAACAATGGTGTTTATTTTAGGGTAGAATAAGTTAATGCACACCTGAAAGGCCTGCCACAGCACCCGGCACAGACTACATGCTCAGTAAGTAGTAGATGCTACTATTATTGTTGTATTTGTTGACTAATAACCTCTTATCTGGGTCTGCAGATCCAGATGCTCTTAATAAATCTCACTGGATTTCTCTACCTTGTCACCATGATTTTTGACTTCCACCAACCCCATCCAAAGTGGAGTTAAACTGAGGTGGAACACAGCTACTTCTCCAGTTTATTCTCTTAAAAAGGAAAACCTTGAAACCGGAGCCCAGGGGCCCCATCTTTGAGCTTTGGGGGATTTCAGTGCCTGGGCTAGAAGCTCCGCACTGATGAGATCCAGTGCACCACCATGCCCAGCCGATTGCACATTGTAGTGAAACTGTGTTATCAGTTACGAGGGTTGAGATCCATCCCCCCAAATAAGCACCATCTGCTGGGGGTTTAGGGGAGACGGGCTGAATGGGGCCTCTTCTCTTGGGGCGAAGACTTGGGATGAGGAGAATACGCGAGAAAGAACACTGCAAGCTCCTTCTGCTGCTTGCCAGCCTTAGTTCCAGGTGCTCTGCACTTGTCTGTTTTATCCTTCTGACAATTCTGTAGACATGTGGCCTCCTCATTTCCTGGACACAGCTGAGGTTCCCACGTGTTAAGACGAAACTTTAGTTAGCCATGGAGCCAAGATTTGAACCAAAGGGTACTGAACTCCCAGCCCATGTGTTTTCCTCTCCAATATGTTGCCTTCCAACTTGCGTTCTGATTCCAGCTCAGCCCCTCTAAGTAGAATCTGAGCTTCTTGGATACAGACCTGTGCTCCTCCTTCTTCACTGTCCCCCACCACCTCTAGGTTAATGTCTAGTGCAGAAATGCTTGTGTCAGGTTAATGCAGGTATAAAAACTTGCCTCTGGTAACCAGGTGGCTTTGCACTGGGACAGAGCTGAATTCCTCAAGTGAGTAATCTTTTTTTAAAATGCCCATATGTTTTTTTCAGTGGTTACGAGACTTGACAGGGCCTAAGCTGGAACTGACTGAAGCATTCCTGGCAGCTTTCAGTCAGCTCCCTGAGGTGGCGCCTCGTCCTGAACCCACCACCAGCAGCCCAGGGGGCTGTGGAAGGGCAGCTGCTTCTGTTCAGTGCCCGCCCCTAGAATGCCCTGCACGGGCAGAAGAGAAGCCATCTGTCCACGAGGGAGGAGCAGTTTCTGAGCTGAGAGTGGGTTTGTAACCCATCCATCTGTCCATCCACCCGCCTGTCTGTCCAAGGCCGAGTCATCCCCAGCACAGGTCACCACCCTGAGACTGGAACGCAGTGCCGTGTGGAAGGGAGGCAGGGCTGGCACCTTCCTGCCTGCTGCACACATTTCCCCCTGAGATCATCCTCTCCTCCGTCTCAGACGCAGTGCCCAACATTAAATAAAGGCAGCTTTAAAGGATGTATTTCAATAGACATCTTAGAAAGCCCATAAAAAACCCTGGATATGAAGAAATGAGGCATAAAACCCAGACTGTTTGGAAGTCAAGCTGAAAATTGTGGTAGCAAGCCTCCATATCCATTTATTAAATGGGAGCATCACATAACAGTTGCACCTCCATGGATTCTAAGAAGCACCTCGATCCGGTCCCCTTGGTGTCTTAGAAACATTTTAAGTCCCGTAGACTTGGGACAGGATCCAAGGTTGGCGTTCTGTCTGGCAGGAGAGGAGCAAGTGGAGTGCGAGGCTGACCCAAGGAAACTTTCATTAAGTCCGGCTGAGCACGCAGGACGCAGGGGTCACAACCTCTTTCTCCTTTAAAAGGTGCTGGTTTTCGCCGCTGCCGAGCCCCTGCGCCAGCGCCCGCACACTGGAGAAGGCACATTCCGCGCTGAGCCTGCCCCTTCCCTCCACTGTTGTTTTCATTTTCCTCTCATGAACCCTGCTACCCTGGCTGCAGCGCGGAGGCTGTAAAGGAAGATGGAGAGCCGAGTTACCTCAGAATGATCACTATCGTTAACATTCACGGGTGGTTCACTTATCATTCCTGACTGCACAGACATGGCAGCCGCTCGGAAGCGTCCGCAGGTGTAGCATGGTGATACATATTACATTGTGCCACAATGGATTTATGTATTCTGTAACAAAAGAAAAGTGTAATGAAAAAATACAGAAGGTAATCCTTTATTCCCCCACCACGCAATTTATCAGTAATGCCGGTGGATGATAAGCGTCAGGGATTTCCTCTGCATGCTTTAACCTTGTCACCCAGGTACGTTTTGGTAAAATGACAGAAAAATACAGACGAGGGATTTTCCTCCGTTCAAAAATCTTTTTAAAAGGACACTTTTAATTTATGGAAGTTAGACCCAACACAAGGCCTCCTTTCGAGCTTTTAGTCCGCCTTTGCTGAAAAGATAAACGTATGGTTGTGAAATAATGCTATCAGCCAACAGCAGATTAGGCGAGAACCGTGAGCAATTTACAAGCCAACTGAAATCTACAAGAGTTGAGGTGAAACCTAGAGCAGCTGGAAGTTTGCAAGATGCAGCCCAAGACTAGTTTGCAAGTACCCGAGAACTGGTGTTCCCTTTTAGGTCCTCCTCATCCATCGCCCAACATATTGTCACAGATGGAGCGCATACTGACTTCCGAGGAGAAAGCAGGGGAAGGCAGGTCTGAACGCGGACGATTGGCGTTTGTTCCAAACACACGCTGGCCTGGCGCCAGAGCAAATACCCACAAGTTTATAAATGCATCAGGCACTTTACATTTCAGAACTCTTGCCAAAGTATCACTTACTACATCGCTCCCTAAATATAGTTTTCAAAAAAAAAAAAAAAAGAGCTATTTCTTATTTTGCTTTGATCAGTAAAATAAACTTTTAAAAATTGTTCTGGGATGGGGTCCAGCTTCTGAGGTAAAGAAACGGCCGGGGCTCAGGCATGATTCAGTAACAGAGTGTTCAGTAAAATTAGCTTGACAGTTCTCAGGCCTGCTGTTCGATAGCAAAAACTTGACCAAGTTAAAATGGATGATCGTGCTGGCTAGACCAGCATCGGGTTTTGCTTTTTAACAAATGGAATGTCAAGGATTAAACAGCAAGCCGTATGGAGAGGGAAGGGGGTGGAGATGTCTTTGTATTAGGGAAGCAAATTGGGTTCTTGGTTTTGAGAACAGCTCCCATCCCCCGTGGAAAGCCAGCCACCTGGTTGGTTCCAAGCTGGGTTGAAGGCCCCTTCCCAGCCTGTCCTTCCATTGGGAAGCTTTTCCGTGGCTTAGCTTGGGGCTTGGCTTTTCTTTCCGATTTCTTGTCAGTATGAAGTTCTGCCATGTTTTTTGGCTGTGTTCCGTTTTGAGATTCTTGGTGGGGAAGTGGGAAGGCAACCAAACTCCTTGTGGCAATTCCCATGTTCCATAGTTGGAAACTTGGGTCCCATTTGTTACGTGAGCTGCTTGGAATCGGCCTGTTTTGTTTCTGTGCCCAAGCATAGTGAGTAATGTTTGTGGTACTTGCTCTTGCAATTAACGGTCTTAGTGAAGTTATATCTCACCCAGGGATGGGCTGCTTTTTCAAGGGTACTTGCTCCTTACCAGTTTTTTTTTTCCTGTCTAGATGACCCTTGCACCCCAAGTGTGATTGGCTAGAAGCTTATAAGTAGTGTTACTATTTTGTCTTGTGATTATTTACTCCAGCTAATATTTTGCTTGACCTTCTAGGACTAAGTAGATTAAAACATGACTACTGAAGTATACACAGACTGTGGGTTGTTTTTTTTTAATTAATGCTTCTTTATTTATTTGTTTGCCAGCTAGGAGGAGTCTTTGTTTTCCTTATTCTGAATTGCTTTAGGCTATCATATCCACCCCTGTGCCCCCCACATTGGGTTTCCCAAGTGAAAGCGTTAGTCACTCAGTTGTGTTCTACTCTTTGCGACCTATGGATGGTAGACCTCTAGGTTCCTCTGTCTATGGGATTCTCCAGGCAAGAATACTGGAGTGGATAGCCAGTCCCTTATCCAGGGGATCTTCCCGACCCAGGGATCGAACCTGGGTCTCCTACATTGCAGGCAGATTCTTTACTGTCTGAGCCACCAGGGAAACCCAGGCTTCCCAGGTGGCCCAGTGGTTAAGAATCCATCTGCAAGTGCAAGAGATACAGGAGACACGGGTTCAATCCCAGGGTCAGGAAGATCTTCTGGAGAAGGGACTGGCTATCCACTCCAGTATTCTTGCCTGGGAAATCTCATGGACAGAAGAGCCTGGCAGGCAACTATCCATAGGGGTGCAAAGAGGTGGACACGAGTAACTGAGCACACACGCATGCACCCCACATTTCCCCTCCGGGGCTCCATGAGCTTTAATGTCATGGCTGTATCTGCCTGCAGTGACACCTACTGACACAAGCCACGTGTATCATTTGTTAGACCTTGCTATAGGACTTTGCTAGTAGCCCACACAGACCAATTGGATTCATTTTAAGATAAACAGAAAAATCTTCCCTAATTCTGCCCTCTCTTTCACTTGAAACTGTTCATATTAGAATGCTTTTCTCTCTCTCTCATTAGAAGTAGGTTTATAACCCATTTTTTAATAATTGACACTTCAGTGTACACTTATACTTAAACTCAGTGAAGACTGCATTCACATCCCTTTGGCTGAATATCGGTGATGATTTAATATTTGTCTTTTCCTGCAGAAATGCTGCTCATGGATTCTCCCTTATTCAGGTGGACAACACAAAGGTCACCATGAAAGAAATCTTGCTAAAGGCAGTGAAGCGAAGAAAAGGATCCCAGAAAATTTCAGGTGGGACAGTTAAATCACATCCTGGCAGTAGAAGCTTAACACTTAGTTAAAAATGCTGGGTGTGGGTGTGCATGTAGGTGGGTGTTTGATGGCTGGCTGAATTGGTTCAGATATCATTGCTAGGTTCAGTTAGCAAATGTACAGCAGAAAGTGATTTTTAAGCTGCCCTTGGGCCCAAGGAAGGAATTGGGTCAGTGGCATATATGAGAATATTGTGTTCATGTCACTTATGGAAGCTTCTTCATTAATTTGTGATAGATTAAGACAAAGCTTCTTGAGCTAACTGTTGGTTGGTGTAAAGCTATGTAGAAAAACTGCTTTTAATTTCATGTCTTCACATAATTTTCCATGGAGGAAACTTCTGGTTGCTAGTGTTTGGGGTATGGAATAAAACATTTTTTCATTTTTATCAAATGAGAGCAACTGAAAAAAAAAAAAAAAAAACACCACTTTTTTTAAGAAATCACTCACACACAAGTAGCTGTTAATCACTAATTCCTTATTACCCAACTTTATATAAAATAAGCTGGTGGTATTAGCTGTAATATTTAAAGGGTACAAGAAAAGAAAATATTCCCAGTATTGAGAAATAGCTCAAAGATCTATTGTACCATAGCCAACTTTAGTATAAATCTGCTTATCTGTGACATGTCAAATATCTGAGCTTTGTAAACAGATGAGACTTCTTAAACACCTTTGGCTTATGTTTCAGAAAGGCCAAAAAAGCGTGGCTCAGGTTGAAGAAAATAGTTTTGCATTCCTTTTAAGGGGAGGAATATAATCTGTTCCAGATTTAATTAGCTATCTTCAGATGAAAGCTGAAGTTTTAATAAAAGTTAGAAGAGATAACACAGTGAAGGACACGGATGAGCTGTCTCAAGGCCATATTCCAGGGGAACGATAAGAGCTGTAAAAAATGGCAGAGGAGAGCAATTGAATGGAGCAATGAAAATCTGATTCTCATAAAAAAGAGAGAGAGAGAGAGATGCTGGTAGGGGCGGTTGTAGATGAGACCTGCTAGCGTCTGCAAGCAATTTGGATGCTTGCCAGGAGTCATTGTTCACCCTCGGCTGTGGCGGCTCCGTCCAGATGTGCCAACTGCACGTTTCGGCTTTTGCCAGCTGACTGCGCCGTTTGATAACCAGCTCTCTGGATGCCCATCACTGGCCGCAGAGATAGAATTAAATGATGATGATCTTCCCACAAGTTGGGAGAGGAAACAATGCATATAAATCTTGATTTCATCTCAGCATGAGAAGTCTTTATCCATCATCACTCATAATGAACAAGTCGTTAGCTGGAATGAATGGTGTTCTGGTTTTTCCAAACACCTCTTTTGTTCATTTTTTGGGTGACTTTTATCCATTGCGTGGGGGTCAAACCTCTTTGCATTTAAGAGATGATTGAAGAGGCATAGCCTCTCCTTCCCAGGGGAAGGTAGATATTTGGGGGGTTCTAGGTGCCAATCTAATAGCATTTAAACAGCTTCAGTTATTTACAAATGTTAAAGAGCATTCATCTACCTTTAGGATTCTGGTCTTTTCCTCTTGTTTTTGTTCCTAAATTTTTTGTATACTAGTTTATGACATATTTATTATATTCTAAGATAGCTTTATTCTGAATTGCCCAAGAGGAGGTAGAACTAACTTTTTTCACCTTAATAGAAATTCTGCTGTTGCAGATTTTTTTAGACCATGAAAGCTCATGAACTCACTGCTGTAAGCTGAACCAGTGTCTTTCCCTCTGTCTCCAGCGTCCCTGTCCAATTCCAGACCTATTTATCTGTGTCCATCTCCAGCAACCACGGTTATCATACACACATTTATTTATGTTCACCTTTGTGCACACATCCCTGCTGTTTCCATCAGAATCTTTGCCGTATCACTGGTGAAGAGTTTGGACTTGTCTGAAGAACAGTGATCTGCATTATTTATTCCTTTTCATACTAGAGAAGTCAATTGAGATTGATGCATTTACATAAATTACTGTCCATTTTCTTGATCCAAAAGGCTTTTAAAAATAAGAACCTCTTTCTGTTGCTTTGTTAAGTCTGGTCTCAGGAAATAGAAGGATCTCCAGTTTGGAAACTGGATGTTTATTTAAGGTTAGCTTGATAAAGGCAGGGTATGTTCTGTGTCTTTGAACTTTGTATTGTGTAGTGGATTTGTTTTGGAGGACAGTTAATGAAGAGGAAAATCCTCCTGTCATAGAGAGAAACACAAGTACATTTACTTAAAAAAATAAAGTCTGTTAGTGCTCACAGTTGGCTATGAAGTACTTGTTACTTACCCATCCTGACACCTAAACTTAGTCATGAACTTGGTGGCAGGAGATGCCAGGTTAGAGACCCTCATTCTGCCCTTCCTAAGCCTCTCCCACAGGGACCTGCTCAGTCTTTGCAAGAAGGTGTCTGCCCTGCCTGGTGTCTGGCTCAGCCCTCTCTTCAAACAGCTTTCACCAGATTGAGCACAGAACAATATTTGTCTCCGCTACTCTTATTTAACTTAAAGTGAGAAGGGAGAAATACCACTTAAGATTAGACAACATGTTCCATGTAGGGTCAAGAGTTCTCACACTATTTGTGCATCAGTGGTTAGTTGTACTAGACCAGGGTTTCAGAATTCCTTTGCTGGGCTGACAGTGAACTTGAGCTGCTTCCTCACAGACCTTTAACATCACTCATCTGTTTTTTCCAACTGACCATACAACTCTCTGTTTAATGATAATAAATTGAGAACTTAAACTATTTCTTTATTAAATCAGGCTGTGGGCTTAATGACCATCCTAGTGTTTAAATACTCTGTTGCCCTTCCCTCTAGCATTCCCTCACCAATTTTCTTTTATTGAAAATCAGAAGATGGTAGATATTTGAGCAAAAGAATTCTTCTTGGTTTAGGTAAATAGCTTTGTCAATGGAAACCTTTAGGGTTTTATTATAAAATATTTTTGCTTTTTATGGATAGAATATCATTACAGACACTTGTAATGATCTAAAATTTTGACTTGCATTATTTGTAATTATTTCATCAAGTCATAACTATTTATGAACACTGCAGGGTTTTACTATTAATATTCATGTACTGAACTTATAGTAATCTTTTCACAGTGTGTTCCAGTCAGTTCTCTGCTAAGGCCCATTTTTTAAGCCCATTTTTAAATGTCTCTTTTAGATTCTCTCTCCGGCTTTTCATTTTATTACTGACCTACTTGACATTTGGAATCTACCTGCATTAGCAGAAAAATCCCTGCTGTTTAAGAAAATTATAAATGAATAATGTGGTTTTAGAAGAGTTAGGAGAAACTTCTTTACTAACTTTAAGTTGGGTGGGTATGTTTTCGACGTAATGAAGAGTAGCCTGTCAGATCCCTTTATTTAATCAGTAAAAAATACTAACCTGTGAGTAAAGGCTTTATTTAGTTCATCAAGTTCTCTTTTTATCAGGTTCATCCTCAAAATCAGTAATGAGCTTCTTAGTATTTTGTTGTTGTTTAAAATATTATTACCAGTCTCCTAAAGTATAATGTTGGGTATGACAGAGGCAGTTGAGAAATGAAGGTAGATACAAATTCAGTTTTAACATTGATGCAGAAATATAAGTATCTCTGGATCTACACAGAGAGAAGGCTTTGAAGTAGGTTTTTCTAAGCAGAATAGTTTTCTGGCTCTATTTGGAGGTGTTCTTTATCATTTGCTGAAAGATTGAACCAGAAGCATATTAACTTTTTTCCTTCCCCCCTGTCCGTTCTTGCCTTTTAATGTGAAAGACAATTTTTTATTAGTCTGAAGATCCTTTTTGAAAAGTTCTTGTAATATTGTTGATAAGACTTATGGCACTCATTGCTACTTTTCTTGTACAAAATTTTACCTAGAATTTGAGAGAGAAATGTTAGCTTTGTCAAGTGAACTCCCTCTTAACTTCTCCATTTGGAGGCACAGACCACATTGTTGATTGCTAACTTACTGTGTTTCCACTTGACCCCTAGAATGTCACCAAGGGGATAGTCTAGTCTAGGACTTCTCAAGCACTATTCCCTGAAGTACCACAAGGAGCAGAGAGGCGAGTGAACGTCTCACATGGGGTGTGTGGGGTTCTGGTCTGAGGGACAGCCAGTGATGACATCATTGGATTCTCAAGTTTTATCTTAAAAATTCATGTAAGATGTAAATATCCATACTGTATTTGTAGCTGTGTGTACATTCACTCCTCATGTCCTCCCCTGGGTCAGACCCTGTGCTGGGGGCAGGGAGACAGTGGTGAAGCAGACCTGTAGGGCCCTCGCTGAAGAGGAGCTTAGGGGAGAGTAAACGGAAGAGGCTGAGAGCTAGAAGTTGAGAGGCAGAGGTACTCACTGCCTTTCCTTGGATGGTCAGGAAGTTCCGCTCAGAGAAACTGACATTTGAATTGTGACCTCCACACTGAAGCAGTGAAGAGTTGGAGAAGGGCAGTATCTTTCAAAGCCTTGGCTGTTAAAGGCATACTGCTTTAATATAAAAAGAACATTTCCGTTTACTTTGCAGTTAGTTAACTCTCTGCTCCCCTCAAAAAAATTGTAGTGAAAATGATCATTGAATTCTTCCCTGTGCTCACTTCATACATCATCTTAAACATAAGCGAGTCTTTCCTTTTTTTACCTCCAGAATATATCCTAAATTCAATCTTTTCCATCTTCATTGAATGAGTCCAGATCACCGAGACCTCACCTGGACAGTCGAACCAGCCCCTTGGCTGCTTTTTCCTACCTCTGCTCTTGGCCCCTCCAGTCTCTTGCCTACAAAGCAGCAGATAGGTTTTTTAAAAATAGAAATCAGATCGTATTTGCTCCAAACCCTTCAATGACTTCCAGTTGCATTCCGAATATAACCCAAACTTCTAAGCACTGTGAAATACACTGAGGCCCAAAGAGGGAATGGGACATACGGAGGAAAGAACTGGAAAGCAGTACAGAGTTGATGGTTGCAGTATGACAGAGAAGCACAGATCAGGCCCAGAGCCCGGGAAGCCGAGTTGCGGACTCACAGCCTGTAACCTAATACAGACCTGCTGGAATAGACTGGCAGCACCTGGGTCAGTCTCTGACTCTGTCCCCACCACCTTACATGAGAGGCCTTACTTTCAGGCCAGATAGGCCTAGACAGTTATATACAATACTACTATTAAGAATGTTTTAAGGGGGTTTGTGTGTCAGGGAGAAACTGATCCTTCTCCAAGATCTACTCTAGCAGGGTTAGAGCTGATTTATTGAGTGCCTTTGTGTACTTACAGCATCTTGTTTAATCTGCACAACACCCCTAGATGGGAATCTTATTGTGCCTGTTTTATAGATGAGACTTTAAAAATGATAAAAAGTGGGGGAAATGTGCATCTTAGAAATAAGGAGCTGTGATAACTATATGTGTAATCATACACTTTCCTCTCTCAGCCCCCCTTTCCTCAGTTCTTAGAGAAGTTAAAGTTACCCAAATTGCCCCAGTAAGCAAATGACAGAATCTTAAATTGGAGCCCAGACTTTTTTGACCTCAAAGCCTGTACTCTTTTTATTGCACCATGTTGCTTATTAGAACCCTAATGGGAGAACAAATTTAAAATTCTGTAAACAGAAATGTTCATTGATTCTAAGATCTAAATGCACCAGGGAAGTGCAGCATTTAAAGGAACCCTGTGGTGAATCTGGATATAAAGCCAGGAATTCTTTTTGTAATTGCACAGTTTATCTGTATTGGTGTCAGTTTTAATGTTTTATGTCTAGCTTTCTTAAAGCAACATACACCTGTCCTGAGCTGCCCTATGGAAAAGGGAAGCCCATATGTTTTAGATGGAGTAGGGTTTTTAACACTCTCCTAAGCTAAAGAATCTTCTGGCTGTAAAACTGAACAGAGTCCTGCTTCTCGTGTAACTGTAAAGACAGAAAAACCCAGTTCACCTACCTTCTGTGGAAGTAGTTTGCCAGCCAGAAACACAGACAGGTACTTTCTTTATGTTGTAGCAAATAATCCTCTTTTTAAAAAGGAGAAAGAAAAGGTAAATAGGACTGTTTAAATGTTCTTTGTCAAAGGGCAGTAATTTCTGCAGAAAACTTCTCCTCCTAAAAGAGTAAGTAATCATGCAGATGTCACTCATGTGTGGGAGTTGGATAAGAAAGAAAGACCTGATCCTTGGTGTCCAGTGACCCAGTGGGAAAATGATACAGTAACTGTGGACTGCCAAGATGCTTACAAGTCAGAAGTGGCCCCTGCAAGGAGCTTGGAGTTAAATATTCCCCCTGCCTCCTTTCTCTGCCTCTTTATCTTGTGGTTTCATCTCACCTGAGCCTCCCCCTGTCTGGAGTGCTCTGCGGCTCCTGATAGATCTTCTTGAGTATAGAGCAGAGCACATTAAAGATGGCATTGCAGTCAACTATTTTATCCAGAAAGCCTGGAAATTTAGAGAATTTATGTCAAGCAAAAATCTTTTGGAACCACTTTAGAGACCCAATTATTTTAGAAGGGTGTTATGAGCTCTTGCAGCCGCCACATCAGAAAAATTCGAAATATATCATTCACCAAAACTACGTTTGACCAGCATTTACTCTTCCTACTAGTTGCTAATCTTTCAGAAGTTCCTTTTCCATCACAAAATCTATTCATTCACCCCATCTGGGAAAGTCACAGGCATGGATTAGATTAAAGGGGAAAAAAAATGGAAGGAAGAGAAAAGACAAAGACTCCCAACAAGCTCCGTGAGGGTAGAGGGGGCGCATGCATTCTGGAGTCAGGGAGCTTTCCCAGGACCCACTAGGGACTAATTCTGAAACCCCACTAATTTAATAATAGCACTTCAGGAGAGAAGAAAGAAAGAAATACTACTATATTAAATGTACATATGGATTGTAAGCTGTATCCTGATTTTTAAAATATTTTAAAATGTATTTTAGAGTAAGAAAACCGAATGTGTCATCATGTACTTACTTTTCTGAGCTTTCCTTTCCTGAGCTGTAACATCCTGAGAGGATGAATCAGGGGCACCGTACAGAGGGCCTTGTGTGCCCGAAAGCTCCGGAAGGCTCTGAGACACCCTGCTTAGTGCAGTGACCATCATCCAGTGCTGCCTGCTCCATTCCAGCCACCGTATGAGAAGTCAGGTAGAAAACCTGACGTGGAAACAGACTCAAAAAAAGAGGCACTAGAATATGGTACATGAGCTACCAAAGCAGCACAGATGAGAGAGTGCTTAAAAACTACTGGCCGAGGCAGCGGTCTGAGAAAAGATACTCTGGAGTAAGTAATTTGACAGCTTTTTTTTGAAGATTAACTAGGACTTTGCCAGATGGATAAGTGAGAAAAACATGCCAGGCAGGGGTATTCTGAGGTATAGTCACAATAATCCAAATTTCTCGAGCAGGGATGGGGCAGAGGATAAGCTGCTAGGCAGGGCCAGAGCCGATCAGACCAGGCTTCTACTTCTGCTCAAAAGTAGAAGTCCATTGATTTATTGGGGGGCAGTTATGCCGAAGGCACTGTGTAGGCACCAGGGATTTCACAGAAGCCAAGAACTGGTCCTTACCCTCCAGTCGCTTACTGTTTCGCTGGGGAGAGAACCAGGCATTCCCAAGGCCATGCAAGCGCTGAGTGGAAACAGACATAGGACCTGGGTGCACGCAGTGGAGGGGAAGCCCTGGTCCAGTGTCAAGGAGTCAGGGAGGACTATCCTAAGCAGATCCTCCAGCTGAAACCGGAAGGTGAGTAGAAACTGGCCAAGTGAGAAGGGTTGAGAACGAGCTCTTCAGCAGGAAGAATGAAGTGAGAGCCCTTTGTGCCTTCTGGAAGCCGGGGGTGGCTCAGTACAGTAGCGTGGTGGAGTAGGAGGAGCTGGGAGGGTGGCGTGATGCGGCTCGAATGGTCGTTTGGGACCAGATCATGTTCATAAACTGTGCTGAATTTGAATTTTATTATGATGGAAGAGGTGAATCATTGAAAGGAGAGCAATATAGTCAGAATTTCTTATAGAAAACATGCTATTGTATAAAAATGGATTTGAGGACACGAAACAGGAGGCTCTAGAGGACTCTGTCCAACAGGCGCCGGGTATGGAGACAGTGGGTGGTGCTCAATTCAGGAGGCAGACAGTGGACACCACAGTAAAGTCTCATTTATTTTATTCAAGCTGAATGCACAGTTTAGGGAGAATTGAAAAAGCTTGGAGCTGCCACCAGGTCTCCTGGCTTAATATTTAAACAAGGTGGTGGCAGAAGATAGGCTTTTAAAGAGTTGTGGTCTTTTTTTAATAACATTAAATACGGATTGAAAACAAAATTCCAACTTTTTGGAGTTGTGTGAAGTAAAAAGTGAAGGTTTCTTCTTTGTTGTGAACCATTTGGTTTTTTATTCACTTCACATGCAGGTCTACGTATAGTCTGTAAGTTTCATGTGGGCAGGACCCTGTTTTACGTTTTTCTTTAAATCACTGAATACCTAACATCTAGCAGAATGCCTGTCAAATAGAGGACACCAAAAAAAGTTTAAGTGAACTCATGAAAAATGTATCCATGTCATTTAAAAATAACACCCTGTAACAGATAAGCTTTTGCTTTTTTTCTTTTTTAATTCAATATTGTGTCATAAGCATTCTTCTGTGTTAGAGTGACCACTGCATTTTTATCTTTTTAGTTAAATTCATTTAACTTAACTCTCCATTGATGGACATTCCAATTATTTCCAAATTTTAAGTATTAAAAAAACATGCAGTGAGCAATCTTGTAGGAACATTCCTTGCACATTTTTGCTAGGTTTTAAATATGGGATTGTTTGTCAGAGGTTTGTTTATTTAAAACTTTGAGAAAAACAAACTTCCGTTCAAAGTGTCTACCCGTCCTTTGACACTCCCAGAGTACGTGCGAGCGCCTCTTTCCTCACCTTGTTCCAGCACTGGATGTCATCAGTCTTGAACTTTCGCCAAGCTGATGGTTGGCAGTTAATAGGTCGTTTTAATTTCCATTTCTAGACTCTAACATAATGAAGCATTTTTAAAGTTTTTATTAGTCACTTATCTTCTAAAAGATAGTTCTTATGTCAGTTAACTGTTTTAGTGGGAAGAAGGATTGAGAGGACGTCTAATTTCAGAAAACTGTTGTTAAGAAATACCGCCATAGTTTAGATACAATTGTTCCCACCCACCTACCTCTTTCTTGCCCACACAGATGCACACGCGCACACGCACACACACCCCAATATGTAGAGAAAGGCATGCATCCAGGCCAGGCCACTTTGCTTGTTGCCGCCTGGCCATTTGTTCACCAGCAAATCTTTGTTTTTTTTCCCTGTGTTTAGAGAGAACTAGCTGGTAATTCACAAGACTGCACTTCACCTTATTTGATACTTTTTGTTATTACCTGCTTGCTTTGTTATCAAACCTAGTTTAAAAAACAGATTTTTGGTTAAATAGTTTTAGTTTGGTACATAATATGCAGTACTTAGAAAATGCATCATACTGGAAATCAGAAATGTAGACAAAAAAGCTGTCACCCCTTAAGAGGTGTAATTTGGGGAGGCACGTTGCAGGATGCGTCTGGCAGCTTCATGAACAGCACCAGCACCAAGGGCAACTGCAGGGGGTTAATGGGGACCCTGCATCATTCCTTGCCGTGTGCCTGGCGAGTAAACTCCTACAAGTTTCTGGGAATGGTGGCAAGTGAGGAAAAGGCTGCAACCAACAATCAGTGTCACAAAGTGGGGATGACTAATTCGCTGAGGAGATCGTTGAGACAGATGTTTAATTAGCTGAAGTCAGAGTGGATAAATTGGGAGAGGACTGCCTATGCCGAGAGATGCCTTTTTCCCTCATCTCTCATTTAACTGTGGGTTTGTTTTTTGTTTTGTTTTTTTTGTCCTTATTGTTTTTGAAGATAACATCCTCAGAAACGGGGGAGCAGGAAAGAAGGAGTGGAGAGAAAGTAACGTTTGTTTACACTTACTGAACAGCTACTGTATTCTGATATTTTTGTATTTAACCTTTACAGAAGTCTTGTGCGATGGGCATTATCTCCTTGCTGTGATCGAGAAAACTGAAGCTGTGTGCGTGCATATTGTGTGTGTTTATGTGTGCATACTCGTGTGTTACTAGTGAGTAAAGTAGATGAGGTATGAACCTAGACCCCTTAATTCTTGAGCCCATTTTTTTCCTGTACCACAGTTTCTCGAGAACACTTAAAATGCAGTGCAGATGAGGGAACTTTCTGGAGTAAAGGTATTGACAGGAGCTGGTGTCACACAGGTGTATACATTTGCCAAAACTATGCAATAGTACTTGTGAAATATATGTGTTTCATTGTATGTAAATTTTACCAAAATATTAAAAAGATTCTTAAAGAATTGTTGAAAACCAGTTACTGTTAATCACACTGCAGTACTCAGGTGTGACTGTACTGACATCTGTTCCTTACTTTGAAATACACTTTTTAAAAAAAGATGGACTGAGGGATAGATACATGATCAAGCCAATACAGTAAGGTGTTAATTGTAGGGTCTAGGTGGTGGTTACATGGATTTTCAGTGTACCTGTCTTTTAATTTTTTGTGGTTTTAAAAACTGTTCATAAGAAAATAGGAAAGAACTCATTAAAATGTAAGAATATATGATTTAAATTCTGCTCACGTTGACATAAATTTCTGAACTTAACAAATATACATCCTCATGGCATAGAAAACACTAATATTCTTTTTGTAGGATGCTTTATCTTTCATTACTTCACATGTTAAATGATACCTTTGAGGTCACAGTTTCTTCCATTGACCTTTAGTTTTAAGTAGCATGTGGAGTTATGAATGTAATAATTGCTACCACTCATTGAATGTTCAAACTTTGCCAGGCAGTCTACCACTTTTTAAAAAGATCATTTCAACTAACCTTAAAACAACTATTTGAATCGGTTGTTATTTTTGTTTTATAAATGAGAAAGCTAAAGCTCAGAGAAGCTGCAAGACTGGTCCTAGGTCACAGATAAGCTGGGAGCCAGGGCTTGAATCCAAGTTTGGGCTCCTGACCACGGTGTTGTCCTTCCTGGCAGAGGTGACAGGGTCCCCGGCTCAGCGGGGGCAGGGTGCTTTCCTCCAGCTTCAGCTGGTGAAAGCTGACGACAGCATGGCCCGTGGAAGGGGCGTAGGCTGTGGAACCAGCCCAGCCCAAGTCCCCACCCAGCTGTACCTTTAACACCAGCTGCGAAGGCAGGCAAGTCAAACCTTTCTACCTCAGTTATCTCTTCTGTCAGTAGGGGCAATCCTGTCTACCTTGCAGGGTATTGTTGTTTTGACTAAAGGCATGTAAAGCACTCAATCTGTAGGATGCATTCAGTGAGTGTCATGGCCTTTATCCCCATGGCCACAGCCACACTAGGCATACTGTAAAACCTGGCTTTTTAGGTTGTGACTTCTTTCCTACCCACAGGACTTGGCCTTTGCCTGTGCTTTTTGTTTTTCCAGTAAATTAAGTTTATAGAGAGCTTGTACCCTGTAGAAGAACCAGTCTTTGAATTTGTTTGGATGTGGATCTGCCGGAAGCACCCTTTACATGGAACAAGGAGAAAACTTGACCCAGAGCATCAACTCTAATTGTTTTTAACTAACAAAACCCAAACCATATATATCGGGGTGGCTTAATGATCAGGGCTCATTTGTCATATAGCTTATATCAGCAAATTTAATTTACTCCAACTAAGATTCTAGAGACAAAGTGAACAAACCATCATTGCCTGTACCATACATGTTTACAAGCGACTTTTAAAAGCCCCTGTATTAACAGTGAGTAGCTCACAAAGGCTATTGCTTCTTCTCAGAAAATATTTAGAAGAGGAAACAGAATTACATACCAATATGATTTTTGAGTGAATGACTACAGACAGAGAGGTTTGGGGTGCTGCCTCTGCCCTTTAATTTCCCCCACCAAGAGTCTTGATCTCCCCCAGGGGAAGTAGAAAGCCCCCTTGCTTCTGCTGAAAGCCCTGTTTCTTGGGGCAGGCCATTAGTGTGTTTATCCTGTTAGGAGCTGCGAGGGGAGCTCTTCCTCTACCAAGACTGAATTTAGTCACCTGAAAAACCATCACTTTAGAACAGTTGCCCCTCCACAGAAGACTTCTCCAAGACCAGCCCAGGGACCTGAGACACCTACTCCTTCCTCACGGCTTTCTGAGGCCTGACCATGGAGCTAGTCTTTCCCAATAAGCAGTTTAATAGACTGTGTTCACAGTTTCAGTAACTACTTTCCATAACAAGCTTTTCCTTTTTGAGTAAAGGCACAAATACTGGGCTTTCTGCAGCAGCTCCAAATATTTTCAGAAAAATGGTCTTCAGTGAGGGTGTTCCTTTTTCTCCTATACCTTACAATGACAATAATGCCCAGAGACAGAGATGACTTACAGTCAGGAGAAGACATCAGGAGTGGCACTGGGAAGCAAGTCTGGGGAGGACATGTTGGCACCTACTTCTCCCTAGCTCCTGATCACAGCAGGCCAGTCGGCAAGTTGCAGAGACTCCACTGTGCCAGCAAACCAGTTTTTCCAACAGAAAGACAGTGAGATGTGATTAAAACCCAAGTGCCGCAAGAGATACGAGGTGGTCTGTTGGAACTCCTCAATCTTCCCTTAAACTGTCACCACATAATTATAGAAATATCAAATCATAACCCCAGCTTCCCCCACCCTTTGTTCTTGACATACTGTGTTTAATAGAACAGTGTGAATTAGGATGAAGTTAAGATGAAGTGTGACTTAAGTCTGAAAAATCCAAGGGTCCTTCAGGCCCCTTGAGCACAGTGTTTTCCACACCAGATCCATCACTCAATAAATGTTGATGGAATCTCTGCTGCGTTGCAGGCATTGGAAAAGAATGACCAGGCCTCTTCCTCGAGAGCTCTCGTCCCAGTGGGGAGACGGCCAATAAAATGTAAGCAAGCCAACAAGATGCCTCTGATAGAGGGTCTCTCTTCCAGCCTTTAGTCTGCCCACTTTCTGACAAAAAGGACTTCTGTGAGACCCAGTTTTGTCATTTGAAGGGAGCGCATCTCACCCTTAAGATAGGGCATTGCCTCGGCCTTTCCATTTCAGTGGTTCATTTCCATGCACCTCCTAATTGGCTACCAACACCACTCTCTGGTGCAGGAAGAGGTGTTCAGGATAGCAGGGGCTGAGTGAATTCATGAGCACTGAGGGACCCATTCAGGTCCACAGTGGAAATTGAGAGGCACCAGCCATATCTCAGCCTTGGAACTGCTAGAGAGACACTGACCCTTGGCCACTCAGCCTAGCATCAGAGGGTTCCTAATACGTCGATCTTGCCAGATGTTGGAGAGTCCCTACCAAGGCAAAGGATGAGAACCCTGCTTTCCTTTGGGAGAAGGTTTAGGATGGGGGCAGTGAGCCTTCACTGGAGTCAAATGGAGGCCCTTCATGCAGAAGAATGGGTTCCTTTTGGTTTACCAGCACCAGACCTCAGCACCACCATAGGTGGCCCGCAGTTGGTGGCTAACACGTGTTGTGGAATGAACCAAGGAGAAGCAGCGAGAGCCCGTCTACGGCCCACAGCTGCTGCTCTCCCTCCAACCCAGGCCCAAGGCTGCTTATTTCCTATTTAGGAATGGACTCAGTGCACTTTGACTATTGAAGGTCAGACTTCCTTCAAGAATCAGATCATCGAATGAAAATGTAAATATCCTAAAAATGAAACGCAGCACACATCAGTTGAAATTAGTGTTGCCTTCCAGGTTTCCTTACTCACTTGGATCTCTAATGAGTCCTGCGGGAGCCAGAGGAGTATGCCAGAAAGTCATTTTAAGTATTGATGATCAAGTAGGGAGGAGGAGGCTACTGCCCACGCTGTATCACAGGAAAAATAAAATAGAATAAAACAAACACGCTTCCAAAGAGGGGAGGGAAAGAGACCACACACTAAATCTTCATCTTCTTTAGCAGCCATTAAGAGGTACTGTCTGATACTTATAATAATGTCTAAAACAACTGAATAGGAATGCTAAAAAGGAATATAAAAGTCAGTACCAGAAGAAATAACCAAAAACATTTAAGCTGACTGCCTCTAAGGACAGGCTCAGGGATGGGCAGGGAATTAACTGCTTTTTGTTACAGGACTTGTAGTATTAGAATTATAAAACTGTAGATATAGGTTACTTTGATAAGAGTAAGGGTAGTTTTTAAAATTTGTAAAAAAAAAAAATGACTTTCAAATTCTAGAGCTTAAAAAGCTTTCTCTTTCTGTCTCTTACTTATGTGGACTTTCTCTACTTGGAAACTTCCTGTTTCCCAAAAGCCACCGTCCATTTCATTGGGCTGGATGTCAGTTTCCTATGAGAACATCGTTATTAAATAGTTGCATCTCCAAACCTTTTAAGACCAAAACGTTATATGAGTGTAACTTACACTGTGATTTTGCCAACATCTTGTCTCTGTGACCTGTATTTTCCGTAGGTTAAAGCAGAAACTATTAGCTGAGTTACTCTGTCCCATTCTAAGAGTGACTAATACCTCAAATATAAATGAAAACAGCTGCTTTTCCATAACATTAGACTCCCAAACAGCTGTCACATGTTCATTTGGACTGTTTTTTCCCCCCTTTTTTTTAAATTGAGACAAAAATGAGTTTACTGGATCTACAAATCTGTTTAAGTCTGTCGTTTAACTTCCGTGGAGAGGTGGCAAAGAGGTCATAGAAAGGCCCATTGAACTAGAATGTAGCTGTCCCAGTTACATTCTTACAATGAAAACCCTGTGATGAGACCCTTCTGTGCCAGGAACATAAGGTCTGTAAGGGCCTGGCAGGGCTGCTGTTCTCCGGCTGCCTTCGCCAGTGAGCCGGGGCCTCCCAGCCGTTGTTCCTTCTCCAGCTGAAGAGACTGTGGAGTGCCACCCGCTGTCTTCCCAAAGCCTGAAGCTGCATGCTGTCCTCCTCCGCAGCCCTTGGGAGGGTTGCTTTCAGGGTGTGGCTGTTACTAAGCAGAAGCAGGCCTCCCTTACTGGCTTAAAGTTCGCTGCCACTGCGAGTTGGGTGACCGTGGGCACGTTGTCCTCCCACTCTCGAGTTTCTTGCCTTAGTTTGATCTTCAATAAAATAAAGTCACAGCTAGATCACAGGCTGCTTGTTGGCAGTCTTAACTGCAAAGCTTAATCCCTGGGTTCTATAAACATCTCCCTGGTTCCACTCCTGCTCCGATTACTCTTTTAAGCTGCTTGGTAAGTCACTTAGCTCCTTTGAACTTCATTTTCCTCTGTGTGCTTGCATGCTCAGTCACTTCAGTCTTGTCTGACTCTTTGCAACCCTGTGGACTGTAACCCTCCAGACTCCTCTGTCCATGAGATGGTCCAGGCAAGAATACGGTAATGGCTTGCCATTCCCTCCTTCAGGGGATCTTCCCAACCCAGGTATCAAACCCCACACCTCTTGCATCTCCTGCATTGCAGGCAGATTCTCTACCCACTGGCCACCTGGGAAGCCCTTCCTCATCTATAAATGAGAATATTAATAGTATTTTCTTCATGGCATTGTTTAGAGAATTCGATAGAGATCCATATCAAACAGCAAACACTTAGCTGTTATTATTTTATTACTCAATAAATATTAGTTCTGTCCCTTCCCTCAGTTTCACTGTTATGAGACCCAGTCATACTCAGAATTTTGTGATCGCACGTGTTTTTTATGTGTATGACTGCTTCGAGTCTTGGTTTGGTAGAGACTCTAGCTGCTAAAGAACCCAGCTCAAATTTAGTCCACGTTAGGTATGCCCCAGAATGTGTGCATCTGTCTGCCCAGCTGCTCGTTTGAGCTTTTCCAGGGGTCTGAGGCCCCTTGTCAGAGCAGCACAGCGTCAGTGAGAACATAGGCCTGCACATGTAGGAATGACCTGGCATTCCTATGGAGCACTCTGCATCTGGGGCTGGAAATGCAGAAGGGTTAAAAGCTGGAGAAACTTTTGTCATAAATTTTGTCTTCAGCGGGACTTCCCAGGGAACATCTGACATTAGCAGAGAGGAAACGCTGATTGGTCTCCGAGTCAGCTGAAGGAGACAGGAGCTGCCGCAGAAGCTGCTGGATTTACTGTTATTAGCAAGGCAAACGGAGAGCCAGCAGGGCAGCCAGCTCCCAGATAGCAGATCTCACAAAAGGGAAACCTCCCAGAAAGGAAAATGGCTGGCAGCCGCGACTCCTCTGCTGCCATTTTTTCCATTGCTTTTACCTTTTTGTTTCGCGTATTTAGCACAAGCAGGAGCATATTTTAACATCTTAGGTTATAAGTCACAATTGGCCTAAAGTAAAACAGCTTGCTACCTGTTTGATGGCTTCACAGTTGAACATTGTAAAGTGTGCAAAATTGTATTAATGTAAAAATAAATAGTTGCCATTTATTGAGCACTTACTATGTGCCAGGCTCAGTGCTTTATATACATTATTATTTCATCTGTAAAACAACCTCGTGAGTTAATAATTACCATTATCTCCAATTTAGAGATGAAGAAACAGTATTTACAGTCCTTGAGTAATTTTCCCAAGGTCTTTTTTTTTTAGCAAGGTAACATTTGTTTATAACATTTTATGAGTTTGATTACATTATATTTCTACTTCTGTGTACAGTACAGCAAGCTCACCACCAAAAATTTAGTTTCCATTCATCACCATACAGTTGGTGCTCTTTACCTGTTTTGCCCTCCCCACCCCCACTTCCCCTCTGGTAGCTCCTGTTCTTTTCTCTGTATCTATAAGTTTTTGTTTGGTTTGTTCATTTACTTTGTTATTTTATGTTTGTTTTTAAATTCCATGTATGAGTGAAATCGTACAGTATTTGTTTTTTTCTGGCCGACTTATTTCACTTAGCTTGATACCCTCAAAGCCCATTCATGTTTTTGCAAATGGCAGGGTTTCATCTTTTTTTATGACTAAGTAGTAGTCCTCTGTGTGTGTGTGTGTGTGTGTGTGTGTGTGTGTGTGTGTGTCCCAAGATCTTAAAGCTTGGTGGAGCTGGCATTTGAGCCCTGCCATTAAGGTCTTACCCATCTAATGGAAGATACTGAGACAAGAGCCCACTTGAGTATTATGGATCCAGACAGGATACTAGCTAAGAAAAGTGCTTACTAAAGGCTTGTGTCCTGACTTAAAGCACAGCCCTGGTTGGTACAGAGGTGGTTAGAAGGAAGGTGGACAGGCAGAGAGGAACTGGATTGGCAGATGGAGCCCATCTGTGAAGGATCTGACTCCCCAGAACAGTGAGCAGGGTAAATGGGTGGTCGATACCCAAGGACTACACGACTAAGGGGGAACCACAGGCAGCCGGGACCAGGAAACAGATGATGTTCAGCATCCAGGGACAGCAGTACAGGTCCTGTCCTGACAGAGTTAAGTCACAGAGGCAACAAGGAAGCAAAAATCCTACTGTCAAAATGACCTCTAGGAAAAAGATTCTGAAAAATTCCTGTCAAAGGCCAGTATTCTGTGGTTTTTCATTGAATTGAAATACAGCTAGCTTTTTTCTCTAGCATTAGAACAGATGAAAACTATAAGTACATATATTTAAATACTAAAGTCAAATTTGACACCGAAAGAGGCTCACACTGTAAGGGAACTGGAGAACTAAGACACCACCATCTACCCAATTAATTCATTTAGTCACTCGTCACACATTTGCCAAGTCCAGTAGTTGCAAAAATAAATTAGTTGCCTCACACTCACTCCCCATTGGGTCACAGCAAGTAGAATTCTCCAAACAATTTCAGGTATTGTCTTGGTCATGTGTCCCCTGTCTTTTTCCCCTCATTTTTGTCAAGCACGTGTGATTGAATTCAGATAAATTAAATGTGTAATTTATGAACACGGAAATCTCGGCAGGTGGGTAGCAAGGCAAGCAGGATTTTCAGAGAGGCGCACTGAGAACCTGGTGGGACCAGGCCTGGGGGCAGGGTCCTGGACAGGGCTGGGCCGAGATCAAGAGCAGTGAGGTACTTGAGTGAGACCTGAAGTCCAACAGTAAATGAAAAGAAAGGAAGTCTTGATTTTGCACTTTGGCCTGGGATTGCAAAATTCTTGGCCTGCAGCAGAGCCCAGAGGTGTGAAGTGGTACAACTTGTCCCGTTGTAGAGCCCAGATTATACTTGGGGGCTAACTGTAAGGGGGGGGGGGCGTTGACAGACTGGAGGGACAGGCAGCATGGGTGAAGGGAATGGCCCGGCAGTGACGTGGAGGTGGGAGACCATGAAGTGTGTACAGCAGATAGTGAGGAGATGTGTTTGGCTGGATCACAGAGAACATAGAAGAACAAGAAATTAAGATGGATAGACGGTTTGGAGAGTAGGCTGAACAGTTGGCTGTGGGGAGGTTGTGAAAGAATTTTTTTTAATTGGGGCTTATTAATAGTTGCTTTACAATAGTGTGTCAGTTTCTAACGTACAACAAAGTGAATCAGCTATGTGTATACATATATCCTCACTCTCTTCAACCTCCCTCCCACTCAGCCCCATCCTACCCATCTAGGTAATCACAGAACACCGAGCTGAGCTCCCTATGCTATACAGCAGGTTCCCACTAGCTAGCTACTTTACACATGATAGCTTGTGTACGTCAATCCCAATCTCCCAATTCATCCCACCCCTGTAAAGGATTTTAAGCATGGAAGAGATAACCTTCAGAGTTTGACTCCAGAAGGCACCCTCTGATGAAAAGGTAGGGTAATGGATCACTGGAGGCAGCTTGGGAGACCGTCCCTTGGGCTGGGTGATAAGCATGCCAGGAAGACTTGGTGAGTGGATAGAGTCTGTGGAACTTGGGGCTGACCTAATGTCAGCAGCAAGGAAGACGGCTAAATGAGGAATATTCCAAACTTGAGGGGCTTTGTTCACTGTGCCAGACCCTCAAAGGCCAGAATCAGTCTGCTTCGCCTTTCCGTCTGTCGTGTCTAGCCCAGGGCATGGCACGTGGTATAATGAAGTTGCTTAGTCGTGTCCGACTTTTTGCGATCCCATGGACTGTAGCCCACCAGGCTTCTCTGTCCATGGGATTTTCCAGGCAAGAGTACTGGAGTGGGTTGCCATTTCCTTTTCCAGGGGGTCTTCCTGACCCTGGGATCGAACCCAGGTCTCCCACATTGCAGTCAGACGCTTTACCCTCTGAGCCACCAGGGAAGCCCAGGCACGTGGTAGGAGTTCAGTAAATGTTCAACAAACGACTGAGTTAATTATTGGGAGGCTCATGGTATCATCATTGGAAACCCAGTTACAAGGAAAAGGTTTGAGAAGGGAAGGTTAATGAGTTTACAGTTAATTGTCTTATAAAATTAGAAGCAGAAAAGTGCTCGGAGTTCTCTCCCTTCCCACAAAAGGCAGGCCCAAGCCATCCCCTGTCAGTGGTGCTTCCTTGGGGGAGTTGGTGGAGACCCCTAAGAAACCTGCAGCCTGCTGTCCCTCTCTGGGCTAGAACCCCTTCCACCAGGGCCATGGGCGCCAGTTTTGTTTACAGAACACCGTCACTCCAGGGGCTTCACTGCGTCTGCTTAACAGCCTGTCAGGTACATGCAACTATTACCCTCATGTTACAGAGGAGGAGACGGGTTCAGAGAGGGTGTTATTCACCCAAGCCAGTCTCTGGTGTAAGCAGCTTTGAGTGTGAAGCCCCAGATTCCACTGTATCATAACATCTGGTGATGGAGAACAGTTGGCCCTTAGCCTGCTCTCCATTGACTCAGGTTGGAGTCCCTGCTTTTATATGGTTCAGAAAAGGCTGCAGACAAATGAAGTCTCCTTTTTGTCTGTTTCTTTTGTTTTTGTTCTTAGGTGCTTGTGACTAAATTCACTAATTTCACTGGCTGTCAAGGCTGTGTTAAGGAAAATGGGTTTGAACTGCTGCGGTTTTTGAGTTCTGGACTGAATGTCAGAAACCTTTGCCATCACGGGAAATTCTGTCACTCTGGATTTACTATCTGTTCCCCACAGCTGAATTCCTCAGCAGTGTGATTTAGCACCCTGGCTCCCCATCAACCAGTTTTGGCATTTATTTGAATGCATTACCCCACTGGTTTCCATAAACTATTTTACAATTGTTTAAAATAAATGACTGTTTATTTCCACAAAACCATCTGTATTTCTTTACAGAGCAACAGATAACTGTATGTAAAATTTGGTAATGTCACAGTGACTTGAGTTAAGAGAAACAGATTGGGTTGAAAAATTGGACGCTAAGGGACAGTGTTAAAGGTTTCCATTCTCTCTAACAAGTGATATCTGGATTTGAAGGAAGAAAAAATATTTCTTTTTTTTTTTTACAAGTAACATCTGGCCTCCTTTCTCCAAAGGGAAGTACACCCACACCAGCTGGGTGGGGACAGATTATGGACTCTAGGACTTCTCAGGGTGGCAGAGTGTCTGGCCCTGCACCACCCTCCCTGCCTGAACTGATGTGTGCAAGGCTGCTCTCCAGTGGCTTCCAGCCTTTTCCATGTTCTGAAGTTTTAGGTTGTCCAGGCCCTCCCTCTTCTCGTTCTGATGTTCAGACACAGTTGCTGTGGCTAGAGAAGAAGGGCCTGGATGAGGAAACAGACTGACTAAGAGGTAGGACTGGCCTGGGTCAGTGGTGGTCTTCTGTTCTCCAGCCAGTATCCAAAGCAGCCAAGTGGCTCAGCTTTAGCCACCCTAGCTCCATCCATCCCCAGGAAACCCATTCAGGTTTGGGGCACTGCTGGGAGTCTCCAACCAAAGGGGACGTTTGGAATCCAATGGAGGTGGAGCTTCAAGTCAGATGGTTTGGATGGTGGGCAGGCCAGCTGAGCTTCAGGTTCATCGTCAAATACAACCATCCTGGTGCCTCAGCCATCCTGGGAATGCAGGACCATGGAAATGTGCTCCCCCCACCCAGTGGCCGCGTGGAAAGTATGAGAGACAGGCCCATCCAGAGATCTTTTTAGAATGAGCCTCATAAAGAAATCAGGCAGTGGCACCTGGGCAGAACTTGGACTCCTCGAGTAGGAGAGCATGAGTGCTGGAAGAGTGAAGTAGAGATCATTCCAGACAGAGGCACAGTGGGTTGAAACGGCCTAGTTTTAGAGGATATTTCTAGATTATTATGTCATTAGGTGGAAGGTGGAGAAGAGGGAAATGAGACCAGTGTGGCAGACCTAGAGGTTGCAGCCCTTTCTGGAGAGCTAGAAACACCCGCTTCTCGCTCTGTCTCTCTGAGTGCTGCTTGGAAAGCAGAAGCAGCAATCCAGGCACGTGACTTAGTGGATCCTTGGAACAACTCTGAAGAGCTAGGTTTTGTTGTTATCCCCCTTTTACAGATGTGAAAGTCAGGCACAGAAAGGTAAATTGCTCAGGGTCACACAGCTAATAAGTGGTGGAGCTGAAAATTCAAACCCAAGCAGTCTGGCTTATAGCTGTTACACCATACCCTCTCAAATGGTTTGGGGGTCAGGGAACCCCTGGACGGACGGACACACACACACACACACACACACACACACACACACACACACAGTTGAGCCACACACACACACACACACAGTTGAGCCTAGAGCAGAAATCAGATCAGACCTTCTCCCTACCCCCGGCTGCAGGGATGGACTCCTGACACCCACCTCGTCTCAAAGCCTGAGCTGAGGAAGGCATCAGGACTGCCCCAGGAGGGGGTTGAATAGGCCAGACAGACAGTATGGGATCCCTGTTGGTTTTCCATAATACTGTCTGGAATCCACGAGGAGGACAGGGCAGGTATGGGGTGGGCAGTGTGACCCTCAGTCTGTGGTCATTGGCTCTCTTTGGGAATGGTCTCTGGGCACTAGCAGCCAGCCTCAGATGCTTGATTCATCTTCACCTTTGCTGCTCAGCTCCTTTGAACAGCTCCGGAAACCTCTGGGGCCCACTCCATGGCTTGACTTAGGACCACGGGAGCTGCTAAACAGGCTCTGTGCCATTTTAGTTCCTGGCTCTCCAGCAACCACTGAGCCCACATCATCTGAAGGGAGGCTCCAGGGGCCTCAGTCCCTAGTCTGGTCCTGCTGGAATCATCGCTAAGGTTATTCAACCTCATTTTTTAAAATTGGATTTTTAATTACAGTGAAAGTCACTCAGTCGTGTCCAACTCTTTGTGACCCCATGGACTATACAGTCCATGGAACTCTCCAGGCCAGAATACTGAAGTGGGTAGCCTTTACCTTCTCCAGGGGATCTTCCCAACCCAGGGATCGAACCCAGGTCTCCCTCATTGCAGGCGAATTCTTTACCAACTGAGCCACAAGGGAAGTATTACTAATATATGCCCTCTGTGAAAAAGCCAAACAAGATAGAAATCTGTAAAGAAAGCAAAAGCCTTCACCTTTGCTACTGCCTCACCCTACCCCTGATGTAATTCTAACAGAATAACCTTGAGAACAGTTTGACTCACAGCCTTCCAGATTATGTTTGTATGTGTAAGTGTTATCAACAAACATGCGTGCACACACACATGTAAATACACATATGCAGCTGGGGGTTTACTTTATTAAAATGGAGCATGTGCTATACCTTCTGTATCTTTTTAAATCTAATAGTATATCAAAGTAATCTTCCCATGTCTTATTAACTTAAGCTTAATTTTTTAACAGCTCCATAACATCCCAGTATACAGATATACTGTATTTACTTTGTAGTTTCCTATTAGAGGATATTTAAATTGTGTGCACTTTTTAGTATTAAAACAGTGCTACAGTGAACATCTTTGAACACACATCATCATGTGCTTGGAATCATATTTCCTAGGCTAGATTCCTTTGTGGGTCATTGTTGTTCAGTCACTCAGTCACGTCCAACTCTTTTGCGACCCCATTGACTGTAGCCCACGAGGCTTCTCTGTCCTTGGGGTTTCCCAGGCAAGAATACTGGTGTGTGTTATCACTCAGTCTGACTCTTAGTGACCCCTTGGACTCTAGTCCCCCAGGCTCCTCTGTCCATGGAACTCTGCAGGCAAGAATCCTGGAGTGGGTTGCCATTTCCTTCTCCAGGGGATCTTCCCCACCCAGGGATGGAACCTGCATGTCCTGCACTGGCAGGCGGGTTCTTCACCACTGAGCCCCCAGGGAAGCCCTTGTGGGGTAATTCAGTTTTAAATGGCGCCTTGTTGCAGTCATTCTGTTTAACAGAGGAAACCACCATTACCCCTGAGCACCTACAAAGAGTCCATTGGCTGTGCTGGAGCTCTGGGAGTAGAGTTGGGGTTTTAACTTTTTTGGTTTTTTTTTTCCTTCTTTTGGCTGCACTTTGAGGCATGTGGGATCTTAGTTCCCAACCAGGGATCAAACCTCCACCCCCTGCATTGGAAGCATGGAGTCTTAACCACTGGACCACTGGAAGTCCTGAGTTGGATTTTTAAAAAATCCCACCCTCATCTTCAGAGTGCCCTGACTTGGGGCAAGGGGGCAGAGGAGGACAATGACAAATGGATATCAGTGCTTCTAATACAGCCTGCCCCGGGCACTGAGAGGAACACCGCCCCGAAGAGGTGATTAAAGCGCTCTTCTTAATTCTGACAGGGAGTCGGACAGGGCTGCAGAGAGGAGGGGAGCTGCCCAAAGGTGTGCCTTCCGACCCCTCTCAGGAGCCCTTCTGCGAGGCTGGGTGTTCAAGAAGAAATTTGTTCCGAAGAATTATGGTGCTCTTGCATTTTCTCCTACACAAAGAAGAAAATCTCAGCTGCACGCCCTTTCCTTTCCTCCTCTTGGCACTTTCTGATTGATGATTGGAAATGATGGCAATACATAAACTATTTTTCTTTTTATTTTATGACCTGGTAATAGCAGTAACATATTTCCAGTAAATGTTTTCTATCGCAATAAAAAAGTTGTAACAAGACTAGAAATGGGTATAGTTAAACCCTAAAGAAATCACACTTTCAGAACTGTGGATTGAGGCAGTAACTCTGTAAATCATTTAACTTGGAAAGAGGCCCCCTCCCCCCAGCAAAGTCGGGGCACGCAGATGACGCTCTCTTTAAGCACTCAGCAGATAGGTGCCTGCGTGAGGGCTGAGGGGCTCTCGGTTTCAGCCCCTCGAGACCCACTGCCCACTCTCTCTTCCTCCTGGTCTCCCACCCAGTGTCTTCACTCCTTTCTGAACGGATAAATTCTCTCAACCTTACAATTCTTTTTTTCTAACCCCAAATTCAATAAGATTGTAGAAAGCTCTTCCTGGAACACAGCATAGCAGGGTGGTTAAGAGCACAAGCCTGGACTCACACACCTGGATTCTCCTCCTGGCCTCACTGTGGGCACGTGGCTTAACCACTCTGTGTGTTTTCCTCCTCCATAAAATGGGCTTAGAATAGGGCCTGCCTCAGAAAATTAATGCAGGTAAGTCCTCAATGTCAGTCACTGTTGTTATACTCTAAAAGAGCAAATTGATGATTTTGTTTAAACTTGCATAGCAGTATAACAGCTGACATTTGCTGAGTGCTTATTACATCCTAGGCACTGTGTTCTGTGTAATCTTTACAATTACTCCACGAAGGTTTAGACCAACTTATTTGCCTGGTGTCACAGAGCCTTTGTAAAAGAGCCGAGATTTTAACCCAAGTCTTTTAAACTCCAAAACTCAAACTTTAACTACCCGGTGTCCACCTTCTAGGATTAGATGCTCACAACAAGAACAGGGAGGGTTACACTTTGTTCTTGCCTCTTTTTGTTTTGAACAGTGAGTTTCGGTTCTACTTGGGGATCTTACTGTCCCCTGGCAGATAGCCTCTCACCTAGCTCTGAGGAACTGCTCTGAAGAAGTATGAGAGGAGCCAGGATACATACGAATTTTTTGGCTGGGATGTACAAGTAGTCCTGTACACATCCTGGTATAAGATTACTGCTAATCACAAAAAAAACAAGAACAGATCTATCAAGATGGTTACACTTTGAATAGTTCTGTCTCACACCAGACATGTCCTCCTTTGTCTGGGAAAGATTTAAAGCCAATAATGTTGAGCGCTTATGCTCTCAGAACTCCAGGGCCAGGCAAAAAGAAGCACTTTTTGCCCCCTGTTTGGAGGCCGAGTTGCCTTGTCCCCAGCTGGAGCTTGTTTAGGCTCTGTTACTCCTCAGAGGATGGATGGCTGCTGCTTCTGTGCGTCCAGTATCCTTAACGTGCTCTAAAAATTAGTCCTTCCCCAGCCTTTGTCTTTAATTTCTGGTTCTAGCTGACACCTTCATTAATGGTCCGGTGCAAGCTTTCTGTCGACGTGAAGACGACTGTGTGAAAGTGGTTTTGCTGCCCTATCAATAATGGTCATAATTTCCCCAATACTCTCATCAGCAGTGAATTGAGTCTTGCAGCAAAGAAATGGAAACCCCAGTGCCGTGGTTTTAAAGCGATTTGTCTTGTAGACGGCGTCTTATTTCAGTAAAATCAGGTCCGCGCAGCACTGCGGGGTCAGATCTAAGTCAGATACAAATTAGTTGGAGGAAATTGATCATTCCAACATTTAGGTTATTTTTAGCTTCTGTAGCTTTTTTATATCTTTTTTCCCCTGTATTTACCTTTGTGTTCATAAAGCTTAATAAAGTTTAAATGTCTTCTCAGTTTCTACCAAGCCTTTGACAATAGGCAAGCATGCTATCTCCCACCCCATGATAGCAGCCTTTCTTCACAGTTTTGGGGTTCACTCCAGTTACAATGTTGTTTGAACACTTAAACCCACTCCTGCTCATCCTCTGGCTGCCCCCTTTCTGGGGTTTGTTTATTGCCCACACTGGCCCCTCGACCGGTCTGTTCTTCATTGCTATTGAAAGTTAATGGGGGCAGAATTGCATTCCCAAACATTTGAACCTGAAGTGGCCAGGCCCGAACTTAGTTGATCTCTGGTGATCGGTTCAATTTAGTTACGATTTTTTGCCATTAGGCTGGGGCTGAATGATGGTGATTTGGTTGAGGCCAAATGTCTGAAGAAAATTGGCTCTCTGATAAGAGTGCTGTTATCAGAGGGGGCTACCTTCTCATTTACATTTAGATGAGTATTGATTATTTATTTACTCAGAGAAGTGAGATTCGTTTCCAATCTTATCTTTCTCGTCTCTGCTTGTCAGCAGAAAGAGAGATAGAGCTCCTGACATCAGGCCAAGATAACAGCACTTTGTAGTAAAGATAAAAGTTGGAATGGGCCTTTTTCTAGTCTTGACTGAAAGGATAAGTTTTAAAAATTAGAACTGATGGGTCATGCTTTCAAAACCTTTCCTGAAGGTTTTGCAGTTTAACTAGGCAGGAGAATTGGTTTATTGGAACAGCCTTGGTCTTTCTTCTTTTGTAATAGGAATTGTATTTAATTTGATTATATTCGGCTGTTCCACTGAGAGCAAATTGTGTATTGGCTCAGAAGAGGCTGAAGTGTGACCTTATTGTCATGTCAGCTTGTTCCTTTCTTATTATTTAAATTCTAAATGATCCAATCCAAGCCTCAGAGGGGGTATAAGCTACAGTGGTTATCACTTGAATATAATTCAGTGCTTATATTAAGATCAAACAGAAAATGATTATAGTCACTCCTAGAGGAAGAGTTACAAGCGATGGAGCTGACACTAAATGCAAACATTTTAGGTAGCTGATGTTGGTTCTGAGCTTGGATATTGACAGCATCAGCTTGTTCGTGATGGCTTTGGCTCAGTGAGGAACTCGGGATTCAGCTGGCCCCTGGCACAGATCAGACAAGGCTTGGCACAGCGTGCCTCTTGTGGGCCTCCCTGCCACCAGTCTTCTCAGCCCACTGTTGACAGAGCCACCAAGAGAAGTGTGCCGAAATAGAAAGCCGATTGTGTCACTTCCCTGCTCTGTTAGCATCTGTTGCTTATAAGAGAAAACTTAGACTTTGACCAACATTCTGGGCCAAGCCTCCTAGCCCCGGCTTCCCCTTGAACCCCCACAGAACCCAGGCCTTTTCTCCACTGAATTTGCTCTGGGCCCCAGGCAGGGGGCTCTTCAGTACTTCCTTGCCTTTGCACATTCTGTTCCTTCTTAGAGGAATGCACTACTTCCCCCTTCTTCTCCCAGCTCCCAGCTCTGCGTCAAGACTCAGTTCAGATGTGTCCACCTCAGAGAAGGGGCAGTTCATTGTCCCCTCTTCTGGATTCCCACAGCACCTGTCCTGACCTGGGGAAGATCACTGGCTGGGGCTCTTTGATAGTTTTATCTGCTCATGTGTGTCCTGCCACCTCCCCCAGCCTGCAGGAGGTCAGGAATCACCGATTATTCATCTCTGTGTCTGGGACACTGTTGTTGCAGTGGGACTGAAGTGTTTCTAGGTGAATGTATGGATGGCATGGCAACATCACATATCTTTTGGTATCTGTGCTGCCGTGGTTTGTTTGATGGGGATGGTAGGTACTCATCATTTTTAGACTGTATTCTTAGGACCACAGAGACTAAGGAACTTGAGGAATCCTGGCTGCTGAGCAAGTCTCTAATCTCAAATCCTGCCCGTAGCTTAAAAGCAAGCTTGTTTAAATAGATCTGCCTGCTCTCCCACCCGTACTCCTACCTCAGACACACGTGAGAAAGGATGCGGATGTCTGCTTGATGCCAGCATTCCCCACCACCCTGTATCATCCCTTAACGGGGCTGTTAGCTTGTGACTCTGAGGCTCGGGACCTGCCTAAGCCTCCTGCAGCAGTTCCTGCTCCACCCAGCCTGTTCTAGCAGTAACAGCGGCTGCCACGGAGCCCCTCGAATCCTCACAGCACCCTTCTCAGGTACAATACACAGAGATTGTTACTTCCCCAGAACGCACAGTGAGAGGGTACAGACACCGGAGTTTTCTATTCAAAACCCCTTCCTCTTATTTGTTCATACTTAACTTTTTCTGGCTGCAAGCAGCTCTTTCAGATTAAAGCTGCTCTTCAAGCTAAAAGATGAAAAATAACATGAAGGCACATCCCTGAAAGTGTTCAGCCTTTTCCTTTATCATTCTCCAGATAGGTGGGCCTTCTACCTGTTCTAATGTTCAGCAATAATAATGATAGGTTAATTCATTTATATCCTACTTCAATCTGAAAAGCAGTTGGAATAGATACACTAAAGGGATAAAAAAATGCATGAATTGGAAAACTCCCTGAAAGAAAAGGAAAATAAAGGTCTGGAGGTTTAACTGACCCAGAAATGCATGTTCAGTCATCACACATTTAGTGCTGAGCTTCCTCGTAGGCAAAGGAGAAAGGAATACAGTATCAGTTAGTTGCCAGATTTATGTTAAACTGTCTAAAGGTACAAACACGCCAGTTGCTCTGAGGAACTACAGCATTTCCCGCTAGATCTGAAGGAGATTTCTTCCGTGGGTCTTTAGAAGTAAGATGCAGAATGATCGTGACGATGGTGTGGCTTCTGTCTCTTCACTCTTCAGGCTTTTGCCCTTACTTCCTGTTGGATTTCAGCCCTCAGCTGGCCCTTAGCTGTTAAGTAAGGACATGCCAAATGCTTTTACATTTCAGGCGAGAATTAAAGAAAAGGCATTGAGGAAGCTGAACTGAGCATATATCCACCATCCAACAGATACTACAGATTTCCTTTGAAACTTACATCCTAAGATGTTTGCTTTGGGTTTACAAAATCCCATAAAAATCCTGCCTGGGTATTATAACTTGGAGCCCTCCCTAAGTGCCCAGAGCAGTATTTTGTTCCTAGACCATTCGGTGACATGGTTTTACTGCAATAAATACATCATCAGAATGCCTAAGCAGGTTTTCTCGTCTCTGCAGAGTAACTGCTTCCCACAGTCTTCCTTTTGCATTCCTCTCTGCTGTGAGGGAAAGGGGATGGAACTCCGTGCACAGCTGTGACATTTTACAAACCTTTCCAAAGGGTGGATATTGCCTTGAAAACGATGTCGTGTTTGGTGTGAAAGAGCCTCATATTTTTATATAATCACTTCTTTGGCAAAAGTATGTTAATGGAAACTGACCTCACAGCTTGTCTTTATAAAACGGCTTTTGGCTGCTGTTTTTCCTATCCTCCTGTGTCAGCTGCCTGAAAATCAAATTAACATTTGATAGAAACTAGTGTTTGATATATAGTAGGTCTGGGTTGTTATAATCTCGATTATCATCAACAGACATTTATTAAGAACATACAAGTGAGACACTACATCCATGTGTAATGTGTAGACCACAGGCCTGGGCAGTCTGAGGTAAGAAGTCAGACTGAGTCCGCCACTTCCTGTGGGACATTGAGCAAGTTATTTAGCCTCTGTAAGTCATGATTTCTTCCTCTATAAAATGGAATTTGTACTCTTTACATCCTAAGATAATCAAGAGTGAAAGAGATGAGATATATGAAAGGCCGACCGCAGTGCCTAGCACATAGTAGACCTTGTTCTCTGTTATGATCTCTTCTAAAAGTCGGATAATGTGGATGACCATGGTGGAAGCTTAAATGACACTATTAATGTTCTGTTCTAACTGCTTTATAACTATTAACTTACAGAATCCTCAGACCTATAAAGTAGTAGCTGCTAGCATTATCCCCATTTTATAGATGAAGAAACAGAGAGGTTAAGTAAGTTGGCCCAAAGTCGCAGAGCTACGTTTCTCAGCCAGGACTAGACCGGGGCAATCTGGCCCCAAGTGTGTGCCCTTCATCATCAGGCTATATTGCTTCTCATGTATCCCCTGCCTCTCATTACACTGTATGACCTAAAGTTTATCAGTTTGGCCTTTTCAGAAGAAAACGTGTAAAACGGTCTTTCTCTATGAGCTGTCTTATCCAGCATTCAGGCAAGAATCATGAGAGAAATTGAGATTTGTAATAGGCAGTTTTCTATTTGGGTCCAGATCTGAAGTCTCATCTACAGCTTAACTAGCCTCCGCTCCCCAAAGTTAAGACCCATCTGTCATTTGCCAGGTTCAGAAGTGGGTTAGCAAGTTGTTCTTAGTTTTTGTGGACGACCTTGGAGAACTGAAAGCAAAAGATTATGCTCGACATTTTAGTTACTTAAAAAACTGTACATATGTAGGAATATTCTTAAGAAAGATGGGGAGAGGATCTTCCTGGACAGATGGCAGAATAAGGTCAGCCTGTATTCCTAAGGAACCTGGATAGAGCATGGGATACTTAGCACTTGTGAATTTCACTAAAATAATTATTTCAGATCATCTATTGTAGAAATGAGTGTATAGAAACCACAAATAATTTAGAACCCAAATGAACCCACAGAGCTACCAAAAATATATACTTATGGTATAAACTATGGGTTTGTTTTTTCTTAATATAGGTCAGTCATTTATAGTTTGTTAAAGGAAGAAAGCTTCAAAAATACATAGGCTTTAGTGCCAAAGACCCTTGGTTACGTTTCCCCATCCTGCTTCCTACCCGTGTGATCTTAGACTGGTTGCGTGATCCCTCACTTCAGGGTCCCAATCTGTCAAATGAGGGTAGTAATATCTGCCTCTCAGAGTTGCTGTGAGGATTTAGTAGGGTAACATATGCGGAGTGCTTGGTGTATAATGGCCATGCGGCAATTTAGAATCGTCATGATACTAGGCTCAAGGAGAAAGTCCTCCAGCAACTTTTAGGAAACAAATTATTTTTGTAGAAAAATCTACAGAACTCAAGAAACAAGAAAGTAAATATGGAATGATGGCATTTATGGCTTAGAGAGTGATGCAGGGACCTGTGTTTAGTGATAAGGGACCCTTGGTAGTACTCCCTGCCTCCCCTGGTTTCCCTCATCCATGTTTCCCAGGCAGCCACAGAGACCAAAAGGAAAAAGTGTACGAAGGAGACCAGCCTGAAGTACACCCTCAAGCAGCCGGCCTTGGCTCCCAGAAGCAGGAAGAGGGTGGCTTGCTTACTATCTACCTGTCAGGTAGGCAAGCAGCTCTAGACACCCAAAAGCCTATATGCTGTGCTCAGAGTGACCATGCCAGGTTACAAGGTTACTAAAGATGAAAGTATTGATCTACGTAAACAGATAATGTCTAGTTTTGATTAAAGTATTGCAAACGAAAGACCTATTGGAGATGCCACAGTGTGTGGTAGTTAAAGTATCCTCAGAAAAATGGCATAGTAAGAAACTGGAGGACTTATAAGTAGATATAATGTTTTTAAAATGATAAATAAAAGTAGCTTTTATTTAAGTTGTTATAGGAAATTTGAAAAATACAGGAAACCACTAAGGAGAAATAAAAACAGTCATCATCACACTCTCCAGTGTAATCACTGTTCACCTTTTGGAAGTAACCTTCCAGTACACCCCCCATTACTTTACATATATTTTTCATAATTGAAATCATCTTACACATGTTGTATTATAATTTTTCATAAACTAGCATATTATAAACATGTTTGATAAAATCAAATACTTTTGCAACATCACTCTTAATATCTTAATATCTTCATTGTATTTCACAATATTTTGTTTAACTAGCCTCCCTGTTGGAGTCTCAGAGTCGCTCAGTCGTGTCCAACTCTTTGCAACTCCGTGGACTGTAGCCCATCTGGCTCCTCTGTCCATGGAGTTCTGGCAAGACTACTGGAATTGGTTGCCGTTTCCTTCTCCAGAGGATCTTCCCAACCCAGGGATTGAACCTGGGTCTTCTGTGTTGCAGGCAGATTCTTTATCATATGAACCACCAGTTGTTAGGTCTGGGTTATTCCCACATTTGACTGTCATTAAAAAAATGAATTATTACAGCTTTGTACCCAAATTTTACTGTAAATTCATAGAAGCGAAAGTCAGTGCCTATGCACTGTGTTGCTGGGAGATACCAAGGTTGTGGGAAATTAACAGGCCAGTACTTTAGAAAGCAGCTCCCCAAGTTTGGTGGTGGCTCTCTTCTCTCTATTAGGCCGAAGCTGCCCAGGGCTGTGAAAGGTGGGGGGTTAGGGAGGGGACAGCTGCAGGTGAGGGGGCAGGGGAGAGCGCTCTTAGGACTTTCTCAACAGCTAAGTTTCCTTCAAGCTCAGCTGGGTGTGACTTCCGGTGACTACTTCCCACCAGTGAGTATGAAAGCATCCGGTGACGCAGGCTCGGTAATTGACAGATGTTGGCACTGCCGGGTGATGGCTCATGGAAACTGAGAATTATCTGTATTTCCATACCTTTATTCGCTTCATGTTTTTGGAATTAAAATTGAACTGTGTAGAATGTTGAACTGCAATGCATTCTTGACCTGAATACAGTGTACTAGAATTTATCAGAACTGTATAGACTTCTAAGCATGCATGTCCTTAAATAGTTGTATGCGTCTTGAGCGTTGTTAACTTAGTGCAGGCTTAAAACCTCTAAGTAGTGTAAAAAAGGACTGAACGAATGTAAGAATTCTGAGGATCGGCAGAAACGCTAGTGAAATACCAGTTAGAGAAAAGATCAAATATGCCAGGAAACCGAGCTGCAAGTGCAGCGCTGCGGATGAGCTTGGAGCGTGGGAGGGGGACGGCCGGAGGTGAGTGAAAGGCCTCCAGACATGGAGGAGGCATGTCGGACATGAATAATCGACAAGATGACGACAGCTGAGGAACGTATCTAAAAATACGTGTTGCACCTGGGAGCCCCGCAAGGCCTCTGGCACCTCCTCAGATCTCTCCCACCTCCTGTCTGACCAAACATGCCTTTCATAGTCAAAATAATCAGACAGTTTCTTACACCTCTAATCTTTTCAATACCCATTAACAACAACAGGAGCAGTCTTTTGAATCCGATCATTGGATCGTTAGGTGTTATCTGAGAACAAGATTGTCATTTGGCTTGACAAAGAAATACATGAATAAATGTATAAAATGCCCCAGTGTTTTAAGATCTTTCAGAACCCCCTTGAGATGCAGGGTATCTAATATTCCTGGTCTTCAGTATTATTGAACCTGTGCCTCTTGTGTTTTCATAAATATTTCAACCAAACCATGAATCAGTAGCTACTATCCTTCTGTCACTATAACCCCCAAACCTGGAGTTTATTTTTTACCCTATCTGCTTTTTAAAAAATTTTTCTGCATTTTTGGGTTCTAAGCATACTTTATTTCTGCTTGTAATTGATCATTCATTATCATATAATAACTATAATGTTGTAGGAGTGCCTCCTGTGAGGCAGGTACAGTACTAAGTATTTTTCCTGTGTCATCTCTAATCTTCACAATAACCCTTCAAGGTATGTGTTCCCACATTATACATCAGGAATCAGAGCTTCAGGGAAGGGAGGGTACCTGCTCCTATCTGGGAAGCCATTGTAGCCACAATGGTGGTTCCAAGTCAGTCCGACTCAAAAGCCTTTTACCTCTCATCTCGTTTAGGGGAGAACTGCACAAAAGTAGACCCAATAATAGAACAGACAAATATGTGAAACCTTGTGGGGAAAAAAACTCAGACTCTTCCATCTTGGATAGCTAGACCCCAAGCAGACATCAGTGTTTTTCTAATGCATTGTCAGCTTTTCACCGGCGTGTGGTGTTTTCTCAATGTTCAGTTCACTGTTTCAGCCTCCTCCCCTCCTCCTGCCCCTTTGATCTTCCAGGCCCTCAGTACCGCCTGGAGAAGCAGAGCGAGCCCAACGTCGCCGTGGACCTGGAGAGCACCTTGGAGAGCCAGAGCGCCTGGGAGTTCTGCCTGGTCCGCGAGAACAGTACGTTGGCCTCCTCGCTCCATGTCCGCTTTGTCCGTTGCAACATGCTCACCAGTCCCGTGTCTGGGAACGGTCAGTGGTCTGGCCTCCCTAGGCAGATTTGAAGTGACTGTTTTCCAAAGCAGACCTCAGCCTTCACGCCAGAAGCGTAATCCCAGGGTGAAATGATTGATTTCATGCTTTTTGGTAAAGAGTCTGCATCCTGCTTGGCCCTCTGTGATTAATATTTAATCTGTTAAACTGTTGTCTTCCTAAATTAGGAACAGTCCTGGAAACGGCTTAGAAATGTAAGGCCTTTTCTGTGGCAAAGGCTATTTTGTATATAAAGCATCTGGCCCTGTCGATATCACTGGTCAGTCATCAGGTTTTAGAAAATTCTGACCATTTTCATATTCTTGGCTGGAGGCAGCATAGGGTGGTTCCTAGTGGTGTGTAGAAAGCCTCTTTGCTGCTGCTGCTGCTGCTAAGTCACTTCAGTTGTGTCCGACTCTGTGCGACCCCATAGATGGCAGCCCACCAGGCTCCCCCATCCCTGGGATTCTCCAGGCAAGAACACTGGAGTGGGTTGCCATTTCCTTCTCCAAGAAAGCCTCTTTAAATTTTAGTTAATTTCTTTCCTTCTCTTTAGAATTTCAGATTTCTGAATTTTGGCCATTCCTCTCCTCTGTACCCCAGTTGACTTAAGGAGCAACATGTGGAGACTGATCTCAGCAGCCAACTCGCCCTCATTCCTGGTTCATTCAGGGCTTTCACACAGGCAGTTTCTTCTTTCCTCTGCTCTGGTTAACTTTCTCATCCTTCTTCTCAGTTTAAATGTCACCTTAAAAGAGGCCACCTGTGATCTCCCTGTTCCCTTATTGCCTAAACCCCATCCATCCCTCGCTTGGGTCCCCAGCTATATTCCGTCATAGAGCATACTACTTTTTCTTCATGGCATATATTTCTGTTTATGATTATCTATTTTTCCAAATGAATGATTGATGTCTGTCTCTCCCACTACACTGTCAAGTCTTTGAGGGTACACCTGATCCATACCAGATTGACCTTTATGAATTCACCTGATATTCACTCATCACCCATTTTGGGCCTTGCACTGTACGTTGGAACTCTGTAGTGGATTCTGTCTCAAATTGTTGACTTCTTGTTATTTGAATAAGATAAAAGATTATTTGTTAGGATATTGGTATAGACTTTGGATATATAACACTTAGATATGCAAAAAAATTTCAGGTAACAAAGTATAATGAAAATTTTTAGCCTCCCTTCTCTCCCCTAACTCCTCTATAGGAGACAACAGTTGTTCCCAGTGTCTTTGGTATCTTTCCAGGGATCATCTAAGCATATGCAAACATATTCTGTATATGTGCATGAATACACCCACATAAAGACATATATATATACACACACATTTGGGATCCCTGATAGTTGAGCTGGTAAAGAATCCGCCTGCAATGCAGGAGCCCCCAGTTCAATGCCTGGGTTGGGAAGATCCCCTGGAGAAGGGATAGGCTACCTACTCTAGTATTGTTTGGCTTCCCTTGTGGCTCAGCTGGTAAAGAATCCACCTGCAGTGCGGGAGACCTGGGTTCGATCCTTGGCTTGGGAGGATCCCCTGGAGAAAGGAGAGGCTACCCACTCCAGTATTCTGGCCTGGAGAATTCCATGAACTGTATAGTCCATGGGGTCGCACACGTATTTCCCCCTTTTAGCAACAAATGGAAAAAACTGTCATCAGTGCTCTACGTTTTTCTTTTATCATTTTAACAATATATCACATAGAGAATACTCCATATGTTGCATCAATCCATATATTGTTCCATATATAAATTTACCTGTTTCTAATTGCTGTATAGTATTTCACAGTATGCTGTGATTCCAAATTAAATGTGGTTTGGGGTTTGGGGGGTTTTTTCTTTGAGGATAAGGTGCAGCTTTCTTCTGCTGGGAAAGAAAAGCTATAAGGATTGATGGATAAAGTTTTGAAATCTGGTCTCTTGTTCTTACTCTACTTCCACTTCCAAGTATAAGCATAGTCTTAATTAAGTTGTATGACCTCTGTTAGCCTCAGCACTCCCATTTTAAAGAATTCACAAGGTCCTTTCAACGCTTGCCTTTGAGTCAAAATCACTTTGTTAGTGAAAGAAGACCGTACCAGCATGTACAGAATGTGCCAGGTAGTCAGTGGTTTGGAATCAATGGAATATTATAACTAGTCTCTGTAAAATGGAAGTAAACTATAAAAACTATTTCTTCTTTTTTATAGAAAAGATTTATTTTAAATAGAAATTTTAATCAGGGATGCATATATTCCCCAGTAGCTACCTATTAATAAATTGTACTGAGATAAAAATGTTTCAGAAACAAAATTTTTTTCCCTTCTGTCACTGTATTTGATCAGGACAGGCTTGCTATCCTTAAAGCCATTTTAGAAGTGAGCTAAATTATAAGCATCTATCATGCAGTGTTTAAGGGAATACGCTGTCGAGCCAGGCCCTCAGTTCACATTCTGGCCTTGCCACTAACTGGCTGTGTGACCTTGGACAGCTTACTTAACCTCTCTTAGGTAGTTAATTTACCCTCATAAGGTTGATGGGCAGATTCATAAAGCTCTTAGAATGGTGCCTGGGACATAATAAAACACTCAATAAATATTAACTGTAATTAATAAATAACAGAAGAGCAGCATTCTGTGGCTCATAAAGCAGATGAGGCAAGGATGTGGCAGTCTGAAGCACTAGAACTATCTGGGCCCTCAAGGAGGTATGTGGTGGGGGGAGGGAGTGATGCGGAATGGAGGGGAAAGGGACAGCGGGGGCCAGGGCCAGTGCAGAAGTCTGTGTCACGGGATCAGAGAACTTAGAAGCAGGGTGCTTTCCGGCACCTGTGCTTTGGTGTCCCAGAGGAGGTACACCTATAAGGAAGAGCATTTGATTGAGAAGACTGCATAAAAGCAGGTATAAGCCTTTCAGATTTCCTTCCTTAGAGGGACAGGGCATGGCTTTTTTTTATACCAATCACATCAAAAGATCTTTTTAAATTATTCAGACCTGCTTCTATAAGGTCTCGTGTGATACATTTTGCCCCCTCTTTTATAATCGTCACAACCACCTTTCAAGATGCTTTTCTGATTGTAGAGAGGGGTTGTGACTTGTCCAGTGTTAGCTAGTCACTAAGTGATGAAGCAGAATTCTAAGTCAACTGTCTGATTCTAAAGCCTACCCTGAGATTGTTGATACAGCAACCTAAATTTTCAATCCTAAGAAGGGTGATGACAATTGTCTTTATGTACTATAAGAGAGAAGCTTGCAAATGAAGCTAACATGACAAGAGTTTCTGCCTAGGGACTGAGAGGCAACATTTGTGCTTGGATCTTGGCCTAAATAAGAAAGTGACAAGCCAAAGTCCTTGAGCTTTCCAGTTTGGATTCTAGTCTGATAATCTACTGCATCCTTCAGCCAACTGTCTGCTCGAAGCTGGAATCAGACCAGAAGGAAGCCTGAGTACATTATAGAGAGGATGTAACATTAGAAGATTTCCATTCTTGTCCAAGTGCCTATATAAATCCTGGCACCAGACTGAACTTCAGTTTCCTTTTCTACCAAATGTTGCCAGCGACCTTTCCCTTTACCCACTGATCGTACATGGGAAGCCATCCAGAGCCTTAGAAGAAAGATGCCACTTATACCAACTTATTGTTTCCACAGCTTTAAGAGAGAAACTTGGAAAGTTCCCATCATCAGGGCTAAAATAGACCTGAAATTGAACCGGATTTATGGAGTGCCACAAAGCGTCAGACACTGTGTCTTCCCTGTTTTATCGCTCACTGGTCTGCCCGCATGGCAGTTCAGCGTAGTACTTAAAGCATGGTGTTTAGAATGAGGCAGACCTTAGCTGGACACTGCCACCTCTTACATCAGACAAATCAGGTCACCTCTCTGAGCCTCAGCTTCCTGTGTAAATGGAAGTGGTTGAATCCATTTCACAAGGTTGTTGGAAGGATTAAATGAGATAGAGGTGCTTTTATTCTTAGACTTGTGTGGTCATCATCTTTGGGCTTCCGAGGTAGCTCAGTGGATAGAGAATCTGCCTGCCAATGCAGGAGATAAGGGTTCGATCCCTGGGTCAGGAAGATCCCCTGGAGGAGGAAATGGCAACTCACTCCAGTATTCTTGCCTGGAGAATCCAGTGAACAGAGGAGACTGGTGGGCTGCAGTCCATGGGGTTGCACAGTGTTGGGCACAACTGAGCAACTAGGCACGCACGGTCATCATCTTTCTGTTACAGAAGAAGAAACTAAGGCTTTAAGAAGGTGATTTGCTCATGATCACATGAATAATAATTAGGGGACCTAGAAAAATGTGTCTTCTGTCCACTAAGTCTAGTGAAAGAGCTGAATCTAATTGTTTCCTTAAAGAAGTTGCATAGAAAGAAGATTCTTTAAATACCTGTTTAATCTCCTTTGCTCTCCTTTTCTTTTCAAGGAGACCTTCCCTTATTTCAATGCCTTAGTGAAGTCTCCTTTATTTAAGGCTGCACTGAGGAAGAGCTTCACCTCGAGGTGGGCAGACCCTCAGATAGCTGGACTGTGGCAGAGGAGCGTGTCTCAGGGTCTCAGTTTGTGGGAGTCCTCTTTCACCTCCTCAGTTTCCCCTTGAAGACCCAGGAAAGAAGGCACCTCCTTCTCAAAGCCGCCGCAGCCCGCCTGGTCGCCATTCCCTGGCCTCTGGTAAAGTCCTTCTTCTTACCGCTGTCTGATCACTGATTCCACTAGATGGATTTCCCCACTCCCACACTGGACTGTGACCACTCACCCCCGCCCAAAGGGCAGAGACTGGATTTGAGTTCCCCCTACATCTCAGTGCCCGTGGCCAGATGTGGTTCATTCCTCAGGAGGGAAGGGAGCCTTTTGAGACCCCGGCATCACCAGGCTACTTCCTGGGGCTCCAAGGTACAAGTGTGTGATGACATTTAAAAGGAACTTGGGTTTTGCGTGAGCATCTTTAGATATGAGAGTTTCATCATCTTTAGGTACTTGGGGTTTTCCCTCCCCCCCCCCCGCCCCCATCAATGTGCTCAGTTGTGTCTGATTCTTTGCGACCCCATGGACTGTAGCCAGCCAGGCTCCTATGTTCATTGGCTTTCCCAGGCAAGAATCCTAGAGTGGATTGCCATGCCCTCCTCCAGGGAATCTTTCTGACCCAGGGATCGAACCCACATCTCATGTCTCCTGCACTGGCAGGCAGGTTCTTTACCACTGGCATCACCAACTCCCATCCATATTACTCAATAAAAAAATACTCAATAAAAAAACAACTGCAGACAGTGAATGACTGCTTATTCTGGTGTGTTTCCGTCTCCTCTTCTTGGTGCGTATTCTTAGCTCACCAAGTGCGCTCTGTGCCAGCCCTGGAGACTCCCTCGGGGTTCTCCTTGGCTTCTGGAGGGTTTGCCTTCTTCAGTTACAAATGACTAATCTCTCCAATTTCTTTCATGTGACTTAAGTACCAGGGCTTTAAGCCTCTTTTATTATACCACAACAGCAGTCCTCAAAAGCAGGAGGAAAAAAAAAATGTGATCCTGCAAATAAACTCTTATTTACAAATGGTAATGACCTGTGGTGTTCGTGGTACATATTTTAGGTTGAATTACTGCTGAAAGCCGATTACGTGTCTGCCTCTGGTGGGGGGAAACATGTTCCCTGTAAGGAATTTTCTGTATGGGTGAGAATTTTTTCAAGTAGATATTGGATAATAGCTCCCTGCTTGCTGCACACTAACAGAATTTAAATGAAACAGACACGGTATCCCCGAGGCCAGAATACCTGTGTCTCCGCCTCTTGCTGTCTGGTTGCCTTGAGCTGGTTGGCAGTGTGTTGTAGGGGAAAGGCAGGATGTTTGGGGCCCCAGCGTGTCCTTAGGCAAGCCCTCCTCTGAGCTCCATTTCCCTATCTGTAGAACCCAGTGGGAATCCCTTCCCTGTGGAGCTGTTTTAAGGATTAAATGAAATTGTGTGCATTAAAAGCATGTGGTAAAGAGCAGTGCCCAGCGCGAGTCCTGGCCACTTGCTGTGTTTGTGCGTCCAGATACCCCGGCTAGTCTGCACTTGTGAGTGGTGGTCTTTTACTTCCCTGTCGTTCCTCTTCTCCCTCTAGATTCTTAGACTTCCTGTGGGCCCCTTTGGGCAACAGCCAGCACCGAGGGTGAGTGATCCCTAGGGCAAAACACAGTGCTGATCTGAACTGGAAACAAGCGTGTGCCCTGTCCACACCGACTTCTTCAGCAGTGAGTGTCTGCCTTGTGCTCTTTGGGCTGAGAAATTCCACATAAATTGCATTTTCACTTCCCCCCTCTTTGTTGAAAGTCCCCCCCCCTTTTCATTTTATCATTAGGTAGTAATTAGTATTCAAGGGAAATTGGTCTTAATATATTAAAATTGGTTAAGTGCATTTAGACCTGTACCACAGCCAATGTCTTATTGGAAAATGTAATTGGGGACTCTGTGTATGTAATTAATTGAATTACAATTAAGAACTTTCATTAAGCGATACACTGGTACTTTAGAGCAGTGTGGAAACATGTTTGACGAGCCACAAAGCCCGTACAGGCTCTAAGTGAGGGCACAGAGATTCGCGTCCCTCTCGCGGGCTCCTGGCCCTGGAAGCTGCCCTGCAGCCCCTGCCTGATGGTCGAGTGACGCAGCAGGTGACATTTCTGCAGCGACTCCCCTGATGGGAGGTGGGGTTCTTCCAGCGCGCGCCTTCATTCTGACTCTGGAGTCGGAGAGATGCCTCAGTGCTGATCAGTTGTTACAGTTCTTAAGATATTTTGTCATGTAAATTGTCCAAAATGCCCAGACTCTCTAGAAGACTCCATTACTTTTCCTGTGTTTTGAACAGGGACAGACACAACAGAAGAGGAAGCGAGGGGAATCCGGTCATCACCCTAGCTTCCAGGCAGACCTGTAATGAGCGAGTGGTTCAGACCTGTGCATGGTCATGATCGATCCTGTATAGGCCTCACTCTGGACATATATGTGCTCATTCATCCTCCAAACATAGATGGCCCCTCTTCTGGGCCAGTCACTGTCCTGGGAGAATAGAGAGGATACACAGCCCACACATCATGGAGTTCACAGCTGCTCCGAGTGCTGTGAGGGGGTGAGAGTATATAGGAGGGCTCTGGAGCTGGTGAGAGTAGGCCAGAAAGCTTCCTTGAGGAAGAATGAAAAGGAGTCATTCAGATCATGAGTATGAAGAATGTTCGGAAGCCAAGGGACTGCTTGTCCAAAAGTCTTGAGAAAGAGCTTGGTGTGCTTGAGATGGTGTATTTGAATGGAGTGGAATGAAAGAAGCAGGGGAGCGTGCGCTGAAAGATGAGAGTGGGGACCAGACAGGAGCTTGGACGCAGAGCTTAAACCTCCCCCCAACCCCCAGCCTCCACGATCTGCTCTTTTTAGGAATTCTACAAACCTGAAATCGTTTCCTTCTGATCACCTCATAAAACAAGATTATCCTGATTTATCGAGGGTCTGAAATCTCCCTGTGGAAAGGCTCTGACTCCAAGAGCTTAATCAATTAGGCATTGACAGCACGGATCCCTACCTGGTTGCACCACGGCAAATTCAGTGAAGGCTATATCCTAGTGTATGATCCTGGAGGCTTTGGAGAGATTACTGCACGGGGCATGGGAGTGTGCATGTGTGTGTTACAGTATATCACCTATTGATTATTTTTTAGAGACCAGCAAAAATGACTAGTAGCCAAAGGGAAGTGTTTAATAGAAGAGAAGTTTGGGGCTTATGAGTCTTTGGGGACTTAAAAGGACTTTGGAAAAAAAGTGTGATGGATATAGAATGCTAAAGGAGAGTTTTTTCTCCGTGACTCACTCGCGTACTAGCTTTGAGTCTTACTGGAGGAGCGAGAGTTAGGTTTTATCCCTGATTGTTCTGGCAAAGCCAGGCATAGTTGTATTCTCCTTAGATACTGTTACGGCCCATGAACTTGTACATTCCCAGTCGCCCTAAGGAACATTTTTTGCCCAAGGGGTTATGTGGTGGTTAAGGGCACAGTTTTGCAGTTAGGCCTGGGTTCCTGTCCTGACTCCAGCTGATGTTAGTGGTATGAGTCTACTAGCAGGATGACTTTCTGAGCCTTGTTTTTCTCACTTGTGCAAGGAGACTATTAGCCAACTTAAAGGAGCATTGAGAAAATGAAGTGCGACAATGTAAGTGCCGAGCGTGGTGCTGCCGTGCAGTAAGCACTCAGTAAATGCTCGTTGCCACCGCAGTTGTTGCTGAGGCAGGCTCCCTGCCAGGTAAGGCGTCTGAGTGGAAAAGCAGGATTGGCGTGTCAGGTTCTAGTAACCGAGGTAAAACTCAAGGGATGGTGTACAACTCAGATACTGGTATGGTTAATGTGTGACATCAACCTCATTCAAGCCACCAGCAGCATTTATTGAGCATCTGCTCTGCACTCTATAGGATGGAATGTTCTTGCCCTCAAGGAGCGCATAGTCCAGAAAGGGAGTCCAGATACTTATCATGTAAGACACTTATCATGAAAGCCTTCAGCAAAGGGTGACAGGATTTCAGGGAAAAGATCAGGGAAAGACTCCATGTGGATTAGACCTCTAAGTGTATAAATTTTAAGAGTGGAAAGGACATTCTGGCCAGATAGCGTAACTGGAACAAAATCCAGTTTGGCTGAAGCCGGCATTGTTCTATCTGGGGAGTAGCAATAAGGCTACAAGATAGAATGGGGCAGAAGGTAGCTTGTTTACTCTTCAGTCATTTGCACAACAGTATTTTACTGCATGTCAGGTCCTGCTCTCTGAAGACTTTTCCCCTCCACCCACACCGTTTTATTTTCCACCACTCACCTTCATCGACTCTGCACCAGCCAAGTGCAAACCCTGCTGCCATCCTCCAGTGATCCCAAAGCACGAGCACAGCTTTTGGCACACAGTTGGTGCTGGGTGACTGGGAGGAAGGGTCACCAGGGCCATCATGCCACAGAGAGTGTACATATGAACTACTCTGCTGCTTGGTCACTCAGTTGTGTCCAACTGGCTGCTAGCCCATAGACTGTAGCCCACCAGACACTTCTGTCCATGGAATTCTCCAGGCAAGAATACTGGAGTAGGTTGCCATTCCCTTCTCCAGGGGATCTTCCCAACCCAGGGATCGAACCCAGGTCTCCCACACTGCAGACAGATTCCTTACCATCTGAGCCACCAGGGAAGCCCACAAGTAAGAATGTAACAAAGGCCACTGAACTTCGGTTGAGCTCTAAAGTTGGCGTGGATTTTTTTGGAGATGAAAGATAGAAGTTGCTTTAACTTCTAACTGGATGAGGCCTTTTAGACTTGACCTGAGACTCGCTGAATCATAAAACGAAGTTTGATGTTCCATGTAGTTTGTGTCCAGGAACATAAGACATCTGCTGGAGGCGTACATCAAGTTCATCTGAGCTTTAATTTAATCGTTAGTGCTCATTTGTCTGAAAGAAAGTTATGTATGTACTGCCTCTAAGTGTCTCCCTCAGCTCCAGTGAAATCATGTAGTATATGAAAACGCTTCTTAAACAATATTAGTTGTAATTAGCCTTGATCTGACACCTGGCAGGAAGCCTGTTACTCTAACAGTGTATGTACAGGCTTTCTGTTTGTGGTTGTTGTCAGGGATGTAACACAGGTACAGAGCTGTACTTGCACTTTTCTTTCCCATCATGGTTGTCCACATGGGTGTCCAGGGACAATGAAGACATGGCGTAAGAACCAATACAGGCAGCAATTCCCAAACTTTTTGGTCTCAGGACCTCTTTATATGCTTAAAAATTATTGAGACCCCAAAGAGCTCTTGTTTATTGGGTTATCTCTCTATTAGGAATTAAAAACTGAAAGATTTTAAATTATTTATGAATTTATTAAAAACAATGGTAAATCCATTATGTGTTAACATAAGTAACATGTTTATTAAAATTTTTTTAAATAAAAATATTTTCTTATAAAAATGTAATGATAAGAGCAACACTTTTATTTTGGCTTGGGTTTTTTTTTTTTTCTTTTCTTTGAAAAGCATTTATTTTTGTACCATGAGGAAGATAAGTTATTGACTAATCTTCTGAACCAATGGGCAGCTGTTTTCTGTTTTTGCAAATTGCTGTAATGTTTGGCTTGGAAGACATCAGGATTTTCATACCTACTTCTGCATTCAGTCTGCTACAACACCTTATTTTGGTTGAAATAGTCACAGAAAATTTGGCTAACATAGATCCATTGTTGGAAAAGAGGGGAGTATTTCAATAGCCTTTTCAGTAAGGGTGCATATGAATTTTTGTTACTCTACCAAAACTCAAGTGGTAGTTACTTGAAGGTTGGTTGCAATGTGGAATCAGAAATGTTATCAATGAACTTCTTATTACTTTGTGCACTTCCAAGATAATAGATGTAAAAGGGCAACTCATGTCTTACTGTCATTATTATGAAAATAGTATTGAGGTTATAGACCCACCGCCCCCCACCCCCCCAGCCGCTCCGACTTCCCTCACCACGCCTGGGGCCCTGAGCTGACTTAGAGGTGACAGTTACCCACGCCTTAGTCCCTGTCCTTGCTACTGCTCGTAGGAGCATGGTGACTCAGGAGGGGAAGAAGGGACAGGGGTCTTGACAGATCTGTCCCAGCTCTGTCTCTTCCCAACAGTGGAACCTTGGGCAAGTTTCTGGCCTGCTCCGGACCCTCAGTGCCAGAGTTTGGTTCGACTCTGTGTCTCTGAACGCAGTGTTCTGGGTTCTTTGCGGTGATGCCAAGCCCCGAGGCCACACCTTAGCCCTCTCGCACTCTCGCCTCCTCACTCTTCCTTTACCTTCCCCTCTCCCCTTCCTTTTGCCCCTTCTTCCCGAGCCTGGTTTTGCCTTTGAGACAAGTGCTGCTCCTTGTTTCCTCTTTCCTGGTTCCTTACTCCAGGCACCTCAGCTCCTTCCTCTCTCAGACTTTCTGCTTGTCCCTCGGTGCTTTCCGTATCCTGAAAGTGCTCTCTGTCATCCTTCCAGAGCCTGTTGTCAGTCTGTTTGAGCTCCAGTGCTCAAGTCACTTTTAGGCCCCACCCCAAAATTTGATCTATCACAATACATCTTTGAGTTATTGCAGCCCGAGCGTTTTGACACGATACATTATGGTAATCCATGGCACATAGAGACGTGAACACTCCCGACTTTGACAAAATGCGGTGTGAAGTCTTTGAAGGCACCATTACAATTTATCTTGTCATTCACGAGGAGACCCAGTTCAGCATTAATGTAGATGAACACAGTGTGGCTTTTGTTTCGTTTAATTGCTTGTGACCTTTTTAATTGCTAATTTAACAAAATACCGAAGGGTTATATTTCAATTAAATTAACAGTTTGGGGAGTGGTTTTTTAATGTTTATTTTTAACATATTTGGGTTCTATTTTTTTTACTTCGAGTAGATAAAAATGTCTTCTCTTAACAGAAGTAGTTTTGAAATGTGAAGTTGATCGTACAGTAGTATTTTTGAATATGCACATGGTGCAGTGCCAGACATCTTTCATGTGTGGTTGGACTCACGCCTTTCCAGAAGGATCCAGACAGTAAAGGTGTACATTCAAAGTCAGAACTTGTCCAGTTAAAAAAAAAAACAAAAAACATGCTTTTGGTGTAGCAGTCTGCTTCAGATGTGTGCCTTTAGATGGTGTGTCTGTCGTGTGCATCATCGGGGAAGTCTCTTGGCCTTGGCGTGTTTTCTTGGTACTCTGTAGTGAGTTTGTAAGCTCCTGAAGATCAGGAACCCTGCCTTCTCCTCAAAAGTGTCCCTTCCCAGTCCAGCACACTGCAGGCACGGGGACAGTAGTTACCAGTTGCATGGCTGACTGATCTGTACACACACACATGCCCCCTCCAAGCACAGGCACTCCTGAGCCTACTTTGAGAAGTGGCACCAGAGTTCCAAGAACAGAAGCTGTTCTCATTCAGCAGAAAAACCTGCTTTAGGGTGAGTGGCACGTGTCAGAGGTGAGTGCAGGAATGTTCCTTCCTTCTCCACTTCTCCAGTGCAGTTACCCTTCTGATCATAAAAGTAAACATGCCCCTTGTCAGCCAGGGCCAGGCTCAGAACTCACCCAGGTATCAAGAGGACTTAAACCCCCAAATGGGATATGAATTTACACTGTCAGAGAGTAGAAGGTCAATGCGAGAAGCATTAGTGCGTTGAGCCAGCTCCAGCTATCTGCGTCTTGAACAAAATTAATACGAGGAAATTGACAAGCCCTGCTGGTTATTCCATAGCTTTAAGACCTCTACTAAAATCCTATCATCTCATCTGCCCATTATTAACATTTCAGCAAAATATAAAGTTTTCATTAATCTCCCACAGCAAATTTAGGAGTGAAAACTGGCACTTGTTTGAGCTTTTAGGACTACATTAGCTGGTGTATTAAACAAAATGTGTCATTCTTCAGTAGCTTCTGCAAGAAGCTAAATCAATTTCCAGCCATATTTATGCACCACTTTATCTAAAAGCATCTGAATTATCATTTACAGCTAAGATGCTTTATTAGCAGCTGGCATTGAAATTGCTCAGTAAAAAATTATATGTCACGTTATAGTAATTTTTAAATTGGTTTTAATCCAACATCATAAAATATAAAACTCTTAAGTATGGTTTTTTAAAAAAATAATTGGCATTTTAGCATAAATGGACTGTTACCTCTTTCCAAATCAAATACCTCCAATATTTAGAAAATACTAATTAGTAAATGAAACAGAAGTTCTTGAGCTAGGTTGTATCTAATAATGGCATTTTTCTCAGAAAAGATGGCTTTCAGTGATTTAAAACATGAAAGGAGTTTAGTATTTCTCCAAAATTCTCAATTTAGGAGGTTCTAAAATAAAAATAAACACATCTTGGCAGTTCTGTTTTAGTAAAAGGTATATTTAGAGAAAGTGAATAACTATTCAATACTTTAATTTCTCCTCTTGGCTTGGAATGTGGATATTACTAGGGAAACCATATGATCACAGCATCTCTGTCCAAAATCACAAGTGCTCCAGAGAAAGGGGGCAGGGTTACCCAATGGGCCTTGCAAAGGCTGAATGCCACTGTGCCCGTCCTAGCAATGTGATGTTGGTTAAGTCACGAAACCTCTCTGATCCCAAGGATATAGTGCTTGGTATTCATCCAGTAGATTGCTATTGAGCTCTTGCTTTATTCTGTACTTGGTAGCACTAGCAGGGTCTGGGCGATGGTGTTTAATAAAGCAATCACTCTGTCTCTGCTCTTGGGGTTACAGTCTAATGGCAGAGACGGGCGATTACTATCTGTGATAAATAACCTGAAGGGAAATGCAGGGTGCAGTGACAAGAGGAGCTGAGCTAGACTCAGGCTTCCTTGGAGTGTCGCTTGAGCTAAGCTCATCAGAGGGATGGGGAGGAGGCCTAGAGGAACAGGCCAGGAGGGAGCAGAAAGGGGAGAAGGGTGACCTGGGCAGAGAGGGCAAAATGTGGACCATGTCCCAGGCATCCAGTGACTGGTGAGGCTTAAAGATGAGGCTGCAGCCTTTCTGAGGGGAGCACGTTGTTGTAGGTGCTAGGATGGTCTAGGCTGGCAAGAGTTGTCATGTTTGAAAATAGAATATCCAGTTCCTAATAAATCAGTTCAATGTGAAGGCATCAGAAGCCAGCTTTAACTTAAAAGCCTGCCCTGTAAACAATAACTGTGGGAAGGAAAGTGTGTAATTGGCAGGCATAATAGAATTTTCCAGTTTTATGCCCAAACCTAGAGTTTTACATCCCTCCAACCCTGTGCCAAGGAGTTCTCTCAGTTTCCCTGTGGACCCAGCTCTGGGTTCTCATCACAAGGCCTCGGGCGCCCCACTCTGGCCTTTTCTAGACAGGTGCGTCTTCCCCCCAGCAGCTGCGCATTCAGAGGACCACATTCCAGACTTGGGAGTCGGGGAGTGACAAGAGTTCCAAAGCCTTGGCTTCTTCATCTGTATGATATGAAAATTCTAGGAACTACCTGCCAGGTTGTCTTGAGACTTGAATGCACGTGTGAAGTACTCGGCTCCATGCCTGATGCATGAGTACTCCCATGTACTATTAAAAGCTGTCATCATTATTATTGATTTATTTGTTTAGCAAAATTTAATGAGAGCATGCCAGTTGCCTGTCCTGCTTGCAGGAGAAGATGTAGAGATGAATAAGAAACTTCCCTGATCCTCACAAAGGTCCCAATTTAAGAGCAACCACTCAACAATTCTAGCGCAAGGCTGAACGTGATCCACTGTGACAAGAGAATAAAAATAACCATGACTGCTGTTTATTACGTGTATTGTATGTTAGATTCTTTCAATACATTTTGATATTCTATGGCTAGCAGATTCTAGGGTTCAGAGAAATAGTCACATGTCCAACATTATTCTAGGAGACAGAGCCAGAAGTTAAGCCCAGGTCTTCCTGGCTCCAGAGTCCAGTATAAACCAGCTGCTGTGGAGTTCAGGGAGAGCTGGAGTCTGACTAGCCTGGGCAGAGTTTTGACGGAAGGGATGTTCTGGGCCAAGGGCACCACATGAGCAAAGGCCCAGAAGCAGAGAAACCTGAACCTGTACACAGTCTGAGGAGTTTGAGAATTGCTTAGAGAAGGTATGTGTGAAAAGTGACAAGTGGGAAGCTTTTGTTTCAGTAAGACTAGACAGCCTTGATTGCTTGACTGAAAAGAGTGCGCTTCATTCAGGAGGCCTTGGGAAGCCAGGGAGGATTTCTGAGCTCCAGTGTTCTTACTTGTCCCCAGTATCTGAGTATTTGGTGTGCACAAAGCTCTGACTAGACGTTTGATGAGTGAATAACTGATCAAAGCTTTAGAAAGACAAACTGGAAAGTCCTGTAGGAGCTGGATTGCTGAGGAGCCTAGTGGCCAGAAGGCCACTGAGGAGACTGCCACGGCCATCTGGGTGTAAGCAGGCTCGTAGCTGAACCAGTGGAGGCTGCGGGCCACGGGCCACGGAGCTGATAAACAGATGGTTTGAGAATCTTGGAAAGGACAAGCATTCTTCAAGGAACATGGATTACTCTTATGATAATTATTAGAAAATTATTAGAAAAAGAAGCAAGAATCTGAGTAACCATATTTTTGTGACTTTGACTTACTCTTGTGGAGACAGAGCTTCTGGTGAGCAGGGGTTTTTCTGCCCTCTGTATGGCTGCTGCCCTGCCAGGGGGCTGCCGTGGAACAAGGCCGTGTTTGTGGAATTAATTGTTGAGTGATTAATATGTTGCCGTGCTCTGTTTACTGGAATGGCATTATTAAGTCATCACTCAGCCTTTTCTTTTCCAAATTAAATAGCCCATATTATTTTAATTTATCCCAAAGCATTTTAAAGCAGACACCATTTGCCAAGCCTCATGTATCTTTATGTGTTAAACTGCTTTTTCCTCCCCAGGTTCAAGGGCAGACGGGGTTTTCGAGGAGGATGCGCAGATTGACATAGCTACAGTACAGGACATGCTGAGCAGCCACCACTACAAGTCGTTCAAAGTCAGCATGATCCACAGACTCCGCTTCACGACCGACGTCCAGTTAGGTAAGTGCCTGAACAGGTGACCGACTTTCTCTAAGTGGTCAGAGTCAAAATGGGGAGAGAAACCGCCTGCCGCCTTTGTGTGGCCTGAATGACAAGCGGTAGTTTGTTTTCAGAGCACATGTTGAAACAATGAAATTTAAAGGCACTCCTTTTTGCCACCTGAGAGCTCTGTCTTGTCTTCTTTTTTATGAAGCGGAAGATTAGAAATAGAACTAACTTGAGACTCTTTTCAAACTGATTGACTTCTGTGGAGTTCCATAATTTCCATTCTGTAATTTTCTCACATCCTCTCCTTAGAACTGCTTTGTAACATCACCACTTGCCTGTTCTCATTCTGTGAATTCATTGCTATTCATTCATGCCTTTATTCAGGAGGCTTTTTTTAATGATCTCAGAAGCTATACTTGGATCCACACCAGATAATCTGGAACTAAAATTCAGTTAATATGTGGGGTCAATTTGTTTCCATGAAGCGCTGAATTTCTATTATGACTTAAACCTAACAGGAGTAGAAAAAGTGCCGTGGTTGTCAGCATGATATGAACACCACACCATCCTCCTCCTCATGGCTGTTACCTAGAGATGTCCTCACGTGTGAGTGCTGTACATGCATTACTAACCTACCTAAAATGTAGGTACTTTTACTGTCTCCATCTGGCAGAGAAGGTATGAAATAGATGAGGTGCATAGAGGTGACGTCTCATGCCCACACTTACACAGCAGGTGGTTTCAGGGAAGAATCCTGGTCTGGCTAATGTGAGTGCCCCCATTTCCTAACAGAAGATGATGGGAGGGAGGCAGTGGGTACAGGTGCCAGGCTTTCTCAGTCAAGGAGCTGGCCTCTTCCCGGGCTCTGCTGGGACCTCAGCCACACCACCCCTTCCTGGGCATCCTTTACTTCATGTGTAAAGGGAGAAAGCTTGAATTCTAACTCTAAGACTCATGAATGTTCTATTTCTCACAAAGGTTTCATATGTGTCTCATAATAAAACCTTTTCTTACATGGGCATTAGTCCGGCTAATTTGTGATAAGTCTCAAGAATCTCTCAAATATCTCTTACCAGCTTGACTGACAGGAGCTTGAAGTAAGCTGACAGTAGCTTAGTAATTAAGAGATGAACACTGGAATCACATCTGGTTTAAATTGTGACTCTGTCAACAACCAGCCATATTAGGCAATGTCTTAATCTTTCTGAGCCTCGATCTGTTCTGTTTAAATGAGAATGTGAGTGTGCCAGCTTCTTAGGATTACTGTGGGGAGCAAGTCAGATACTCCATCGAGCTTAGCTGAGGCCTGGCAGTTGGTAGACCCTCTTAAGCAAGATCGGTTAGTGGAGATGCCACACAGTGGAAGCTTGGAGGACAGACTCAAGAGTTAAAAGTCTCGGTTCAAACCCTGACTCATTCATTAGCTGTATCAGCACAGGCAAGGGATGCAAAGCTACAGTCTCCTCCTTTGTAAGACAAAGATAATAGTCTCTATCTCACAGATGGGGTGATTATGGGGACCAAATGTTTTATCACACGTGGAATACTTAGAAAGGCCCTGGCACATAGCAAGTGCTCAATAAACATCAGCTTCTAAGATGATGGTGATTATGTCAGACTAAATAGAGAAATTAGCCCCAGTATCTTAGAATCAGAACACACAGAACCCATCTTTTTTCCTGCTCTGTAGACCTCTTTATCCTTTATCCCTGCTCACAAAAAAACCTCCAAAATGGTACAAAAGGCTTATTTAATTTTGATTGTTAAAACATAAAGTTCTTCAGTGTTTTTCTTCCTAAAGGTGCTTTTTCTGGTATCTCTCATAGAAGTAAAAATAATGAGGCTGCTCAAAAACAAGGCAGAAAGGGGGTGAAAGCACACACTGTACGGTTCCATCTATATAATGTTCAGAAATACACAAAGATAATCTGTAGATGTAATGATGGTGGGTATCAGGGCTGAAGAGACTACAGCGACTGCAGAGGGAGCATCTGGGGTGCTGGTGAGGTTCTGTTTCTTGGTCCGGGTGCTGATTACATGACTTCTGTAGACTTGGTGGGAAAGTCAGGTTTTATATAGTCTTAGGATTCATGCACTTTCTGTTTGTATATCCTCAGTTAAAAGTTTGCGAAGATAAGAGTGCTACTCATACATCATTTGTGCTTGCCTACGGTTCTTTCCCAGTAACAGAAGGTCTGCTTTTTCTGAGTGGTTCCAACTTTAAGAAGCCCGGTAACTAGCCTGACTGCAGTTGAGATAGAGGTCCAGGGTGCAAGGCAGGGATTCTCCCAGGCGAGCATAATCAGCAAACCCATGCCTGCTGTTTCCCCAGGTGGAAAGCAGTGCCTTGGAAAGATAACCGATAGTGTGGACTTCTTTCCCAAAATTTTTTCTGAAGGGTAAAAGCCAAACTTGAATTCATCAGATTCTGATCTGTATATTCATTCAAAGGGAAAAGTTCACAAAAGGATCTGTGCCAAGACACCCAACTCTGCAGGGAACAGTGGGTTTGAATCCCAGGTTTACTGCTTACCTGCAGCTTACCTAAGCTTTGACAAGTTCCTTCCTCTTTCGGTCTTCGTGTTTGTCATTTATGAAGTGGGAATTATAATGTTTACCTTTCAAGACTATGTATGAAAGTGGCCCACAGGAGTTTATCTTAGTCTTATCATTGTCTCTAATATTTATTTTATTTATTGCTTTCTCTCCTATTCCACCATCTTTAAAGTATTTAACCAGATCACTCAGATTAGGTAGTGGCTCTATTGGCAAGGGGCTTCCCTGTGGCTCAGCTGGTAAAGAATCTGCCTGCAATGCGGGAGACCTAGGTTCGATCCCTGGGTTGGGAAGATCCTCTGGAGAAGAGAAAGGCTACCCACCCCAGTAATGTGGCCTAGAGAATTCCATGGATTGTACCGTCCATAGGGTCACAAAGAGTTGGACACAACGGATTGACTTTCGCTTTCACTTTCTATTGGCAAAGTCATGGTGTGGACTTGTCAAGTAGGCATGGATGATGCTGGTAACCCAAGTATCTCTCTAGAGCATTGGTTCTCAGAAGCAAGATGACTGGGAAGCTGGTTGCAGTCAGCTCTGGATGTTTCCAGTGACACCCATAGCGCCCTCTGGTGGAGAGTCACAACTGAGGCACTTCTAAAATAGGTATCAGCATTTGTTTCCATTATGAATCTAAATTTAGTCTTTAGCATTGTAAGCAAAAGCTTCATTAATTAATCTTAAGTACAATAATTTTGTGACAGTTGGATAACCATGCCAATGAGTGCTATATCATGCAGTGAATAAGTCCACTTCCTGTTCCCATGCACATGAATTCAGATACAGACTTCCTCCTTGGAAAGCAAATGGTAACACCCTCTTATTCTCACAACAACAAAAGCCTGCACGCAGCAGTCCGGAAATTCTTCCTTTCTGAAACAGAATCAACTGCAAAGTCCAGGGCAGCACACAGTCTTTATGAGCAGTCAAGTGAACAGCTGGATTCTGAGATCAGTAAATAATTTATTTTATTTCAACTGACTAGCCAGGTGCTTCAGATCTTTCCTGACACTGATGGATGGTCTCCTCTGCTCGTCCATCCTGTGTCAGTCAGAGCAGAGATTTCACTTGCCCCCTGTGGCAAGTTCTTCTAAGCGGTAAGTGTCTGTGTGCGGCATTCACCCAGCAGCGCTGCCGATCCCAGAGACCAGCCGTGCGCTCTGAGTGAGTGGTACCTGAGAACACGTTGCCGCGGCTCGGCATCCCCGGGCTCCACGGTGCCATCACAGCGGCCTGCCTCCCGATCGAGGAGCAGGGGCCGATGTTCCAGTTTTACCATCTGCCACTTGTTTCTGCAAAAGTCAGGGAATAAGAGACTCAGATTTTGATCTGCAAGACCCCAGATTCAATCAGTTTTCCCCAGACTTTTGTATGAATGAAAAACTTTATCGGAGGCCATTCATGAAATGTGGGGCAACGATCTAATCTTTTTAAATAATTAACAAGAAAAATTATAGTTTTTAAAGTGAAGTGAAAGTTACTCAGTCCCATCTGACTCTTTGCGACCCCATGGACTATACAGCCCATGGAATTCTCCAGGCCAGAATACTGGAGTGGGTAGCCTTTCCCTTCTGCAGGGAAATCTTCCCAACCCAGGGATCGAACCCAGGTCTCCCACATTGCAGGCAGATTCTTTACCAGCTGAGCCACAAGGGAAGCTCTACAATTTTTAAAAGCAGATATCATTTATCAAATGCTTGCTATATACTAGGCACTCTGCTGGTCATTCTTACATGCATTGTCTCCTAGATCATAGGACTTATTAGATAGTACTGATATTATCTCTATTTTTTTATGTGAGAAAAGTGGGGTGTAGGGGAAATCTAGTAAGTAGTGAAGCTGAGATCAGAACCCAGGACTGTCTGAGGCTGAGGTCTCTGGCTAACCACTGGATCATTCCTTGAAAGCAGATCCTCCTTGCACCAATACTCTATTCCTATAACAACGTATGGTATACAATGAACTTTCACCCATTTACCCTATTTAATTGACACAGCACATTGACGATGCTATTCCCATTTCATGACAGAAAACTGACATTTGGAGGCGTTAATGAAATCCTGTGATGCATATAAAGCACTTAGTGCTTACTGGCACTTAGCTGTTACTTAACAAGTACAGTCTTGCCCTCCCCCTCAGTCATCACATACACAGTAGGATATCCATCCCAGTAGCAGAACTGAGACTGAAACTCAATCCCGTACACTCAATCCAGTCCATCACATGACAGACGCCTCGGTCATTAATAGTGTCCCTTCACCAAGGAAGTGATTACTTCTAGTTGGCCCATTCCAAACATGCTGTGCATCCTTCACTCTTCTCCGTCCCCTAGCATCTGGAGGTCGGTGTCAGGGTAGCATGTGTGCTGCTCGTCCCGCCTCCATTCGCACTGCTGGCCAATGACTGCACCTCCTCCCTCTGGCACAGACCTGACCCCTTTCCAACACAGCCCAGAAGCAGCACCCACCAATCAGTTGGTGTTGGTTCTTAGGCTGAAATCTGTTTACCATCCTTGCTCTACCAGCCCAGAAAACTCACCAGACAAAGCCATCATGCCTGACCATTGCTATATTTCCCAAAAACGTTTTTGGATTTTGTTTTCATCTTGTCTGCTTCCCTTCCATGTTGGGCCTAAAAGCACAGATGCCCTTTAAGGGTAGACCTTGCTTGAACTTATACTAAGTTGAAATTTTTTTCCATTAACTTGAGCTCCTGTATGCTTGACCGCAGGATCAGGCACTAAGACATGTTGCTGCTGCTGCTGCTAAGTCGCTTCAGTTGTGTCCAACTCTGTGCAACCCCATAGACGGAAGCCCACCAGGCTCCCCTGTCCCTGGGATTCTCCAGGCAAGAACACTGGAGTTCTTGAATACACTGGAGCGTACTCAAGAGTGTACTCAAGGAGCCTGAGTACACTGGAGTGGGTTGCCATTTCCTTCTCCAATGCAGGAAAGGGAAAAGTGAAAGTGAAGTCGCTCAGTTGTGCCCAACTTGTAGCAACCCCATGGACTGCAGCCCACCAGGCTCCTCCATCCATGGGATTTTCCAGGCAAGAATACTGGAATGGGTTGCTAAGACATGGTTGCTACCCAAACATCCCAAGGCTGGCAGGTTGAAGTAGGTTTAGGGAAATTGACTCTACAACATCAAAAGGTAGACTTCCTTGATGGTCCAATGGTTAAGAATCTGAGCCTGCACTGCAGAGGGCATGGGTTCCATCCCTGGTTGGGGAACTAAAATTGCGTTTGCCACATGACGTGGTCAAAAAGTTAAGAAAAGGATCAGATGGCGAATGCCAGCCATGATCTAAGAAGCCCATAGTATACTATCAATAAGTTCTTGTTATCTGACTTATAGAAACTGAATTAATTATGACACACCAGCCACGGGGCTGCCAATAAACCCATGTAAGAACCAAGACAGGGAAGGCCGTCATGTACGCGCTACCCTGAAGTGGCAGTCCCTACCATGACCGTGTATCAGAATCCCCAACTCCTCGCCTTGTCCCAGGTCTGTGGGCTCAGAATCTCCTCTTAATTGTGCAGTTTGGGAAATGGAGTCTCACAGTATTCAAAGGACTTTCTTGCCCCTTATCTCTTTGTCCAAGGCTTGTTTTTACTGATTGGGCAGGTCAGCCCGGTTTTCCCAGCACAGGGTCTCAGGCTGAGAAGTGTTTTGATAGTCATGCCACTTGTGCTAACTTGAGCCCTTCACCTTCTCAATTGCCAGTATTGACCATCTCCACATCACTAAAAGAGTATATTACTGAACGTATACCATGAATTCCATCCATGTCATTATTGTGTAAGATTATAAAATAACCTCTACCAAAAGTTTCCATGGTTACCTCCATTCTCTCTTCATAGAAAACAGTCCATAGGCATAATCATAACACTTGTGATCACAGTAGTTTGTTAACAGAAGTATCAAGTACAGTAGCACATACCTTAGAGAAGCAAAGAGGGCTTCGTCTTAAACCAGCTCCAGTCAGGTTTGTAATGACTGCCCAGAGCATTGCGCTGAGGTAGCATCTCAGGCTGGATCTGAGAGCAACGTCAACTCGGTGATTGATTAAAAATGTCTGCCCTGGGCCTGAGCCTGACGAGAGGCAGCGTGTTTGCCATCTGTTGTCATTATTTAATCCATTGGTCAGTACCTACAAGCCAGCCCTCAAGAGAAGACCTTATCACAGTGTTACTTTTAATACGTAGCATGCAAACTTAAGGAACACATTACAACACAGGACTGCCTGAGTGAAATCTATATCTGTGGCCTGGGCTTATTACTCCTCAGGCTCACTCTGACACTAAAAGTAGTTCATGTGGCTGTGTGAATAAAATATAGGCCCCTGTTACTTTCCGCTGGAGTACCTGTGGAGTATAGTTCAAGTAATGACACAATCCTGAAATGTGTGGTCTTAAGAAACGGACGGATCTTCCTTCCATGTTTCCGTCTCAGATTGAATACTAAGGAGATAACCCTTCTCCGTGCAGAGACACTAAAATGTTCGTGGGGAGACATGCATTGTGCTTAGCTCCAAGATCCCTGGATCCACTGAGTAATTTGGAGTGCAAATCCTAACATTCTAAGTACTCGTAACAATAAGGTAGTAAGAAATTCTAGTATTAAATGATGATTCTCTTTCTATTGTGGCAACATTTTCTGAACCAAAAGTTGGAACAGAATTTAACAAATCCTAGTGAACCTGTGAAGTAGCAGGACAGACACTGTTAAGACTTCCTCCAGAAAATGTCTTTACCACATTAGTGCTTAATGCAGTGATCAAGTCAACGGAAAATCTCCTGACGGAAAATGTCAGAAGCTCGAGGGGCTTTTTCCAACTGTATGCTTTCCTCTCCACTCCCAGATCTTCTCTTTTGAGAATCTCTACTGGATAATCCAGGATTACTAATGACAATGTGCCAGGCTCCTCAGATCGCTAAGAAAGAATTAAGAACTGGAAAAAGTGGATAACCATTGGCATAATGGAAATTAATGGGAATCAGATAGGTGAAAGTTGACCAAGGTTCCATATTCTTTTTACCACTTCCTCATCCTTGGCACTTGAGCTCCACCAGTGTACTGAGCATGGGGAAGATCTGATGTTTCCTCATTCTGCAGGTGATTAATTATAAATTCTCTTAAGAAACAACATTACTGCTTCCTCACATTTAAGTTCACCTGAGGTATATTTGCTAAGTCGCTTCAGTCGTATCTGACTCTTTGCAGTCCTTTGGACTGTAGCCCACCAGGCTCCTCTATCCATGGGATTCTCCAGGCAAGAGTACTGGAGTGGGTTGCCATGCCCTCCTCCAGGGGAACTTCCCCACCCAGGGAGTGAGCACTGGCAGGTTCTTTACCACTAACGCCCCCCGAGAACCATGTATTTACCAGGAGAATATTTAGTTCGGGAACCTAACTTCGCCAGTATAAAATCTTTGCAGCTGCCTTCTCTACAGCGAGAATTTAGCCCTCATCCAAGGATGGGTGTTACTGAGATTAAATAGTCCAAGGTCTTGTTTAGTAAGCTCCTTGTGCTGAGCACCGTGCTGAGTTCTGCTGTACAGACATGGTCTCATTTGTGGTCAGGCCACTCTGAGTTTGCATTCCAAGGGTAATGGTCTAGTCAAGTATAGCAGACTTGTTCCCAAGTCTCTAACTGATCTTACATTGAAATTGGCCACATTTAGCTCTGGATCCCAAGTGATTTGGGGATGTTTATCCACTTAACAGAACCAGTGATCCACTTGATCTCAAGAATGTAAGATTCTACTGATCTCGTTTTGGATCCCTGATAAATTGTCAGAGACTGTGCATTTTATACTGCAATGCATTTGATCATTATAAAAGTGCATAGTGAGATACACTGGGTCTTTGTAAGCCCCAGCTTATTCGTTTGGGGATATGAATTATGTTGTAGCTCTGTCATTAATGGGTGACATCAGACAAGGCATATCCCAGCCCTGAGCTTCAATTTCTTTGTATGGAGAATGAAAGTCCTAGACTGGGTGATCTCTCAGGTCTCATTAAGCCCAAACAGCCTGTGTATCTGATCCTGTGTGTAAATTCAGAAAAGTTTCAAAGACTTTCCTGCCTGCTCTGTGGATGCTATTGATTGCTATATAGATTTAGCAAAATCCACTCTGGCAAGGAGTTGTTCAGTGGCCCTCCCAGGGGGCTTTTCCAGGCTTTCACAGGCTGTAGGTAACCGGAAGACAAGAGGATTGTAGAACTGTGTAAAAAGCGACTCGGGTTTAGCAGTGGTGGGGCTTTTGTCGTCTCAGACTCGCGGTTGTAGGAAAGTGATGAATGAACCACAGCTCGTGATGTCTGAGCAAATAAGCAGTAACTCAGGAAGACACTGAGGTGTGGGATGCTAAATGCCCTCATTGTTGCCGAACTGGTGTTTCAGCTTCTGGGAAGGGCATTTTAAGTGTGCCCTGAGGGGGGCTGTGCCTTCTAAGAGCCACACATGGCCCTCGGGGACAGTAGGGAACAGCTGAGGGGTCAGAACACACACTGGACTTGGTGCCATAGACCTGGGCTTCAGCGCCAACCTCGCTGTTCACTGTCATGATTCACCCTGGGCAGGTGTGGCATTTCACCTCCCTGCGGTCGTTTTAGTAGTGATCGCATACTGATTGAGCCCTTATAGCGCCCCAGGCGCTCTGCTCTTTTCTTCGTGCTTAGGCCATTCCACCTTCATAATGCCCTGCAAGTTGGTACTGTTTCCCCATTTTACAAGGGAGGAAGCTCAGGCTCACCAAGGGAGACTGCCACTTTGCCCAGGATAACATCAGCAGATCAAGATCTCCAGATTAATGAGCTGGAGACCATGCAGGGCAGGGGTTCCCTAGCACCAGGGTTTCCACAGCTTCAGGTGTGAAAATGTTCTTCCTGATTTTGAATTGAACTCTTGGAGGTTGCCAGGAAGAAGTTTGCCCTCTTGGGGATAGGAGGCTATTGCCAGGATTCATGGGGTTGAGAGCATTGGTCTCCACAATTGGACAGTCATTCTGGATCCTGGTGCTTCCCATACTGGGGTATAGAGTGGCTCCCCAAGAGAATCACCCACCACCCTCACCCCAGACTAGAGCCTGGCAGGTCCCTCGTTCATATCCCTCCTGTGACTCTCTGAGCTCGCACTCGTCCTGACCATCATCTCTTGATCTGTGTCACATCCCTTAGCCTAGTACCTGACTCCAGATAGCAGCAGTCATGAGAAGTAGTAGTAGGTGTCCCTGTGTATGTGAATTGCTCAGTTGTGTCCAACTCTTTGCAACCCCAAGGACTGTAGCCCACCAGGTTCCTCTGCCCATGGGATTCTCCAGGCAAGAATACTGGAGTGGGTAGCCATTCCCTTCTCCAGGGATCAAACTGGTGTCTTGTGCATTGCAAGCAGATTCGTTACCATCTGAGCCACTACAGAAGGCCGCTAGCTATGGATTAAGCACGACTGCTGACACTTCTACAAGTCTTATTTCATTCAATCCTTATAACAAGCCCCTGAGGTGGATTCTATTATTGCCAGTTTTTAGCAAGTTTCCCAAAATCACAGCATTAGAAAATAGGGAAGCTGATCCCCAAAGTCAGGATCAGGAATGTCTGACTCCAGAGTTCCCTGTCCCTAACCTCTATGCCACTGCCTTGAAATACAAACTGGGCTGCTCCTGCCGTCCTGATAGAGATATGCTGAGCTTGTGATAAGTTGCTACACATGAAAGGACCCAACACAGAGATTGTCCAGGGTAGGTGCCCAGTCTTTGTTGGCAGAAGTAATGCACAGGGCTTATTTCCTCTTAGGGAAATCTTTCAGTTAGCTAAAACAGACACAGGTCTCCTGGCGATAACTCTAAGGCCTTGGACAAATAGTCTCCCCAGAGAGTTGTATATACGTTAGAGTTGCATTTTTGTTTATTTTGAGCTGTCTTGTTAAGGAAGGATTTATACGCTGGCGTTGATGTAGGACAGCAATCAGGCAGTGTTTTCTGCTTTGACAGTTGGTGTGGTAGTTTGCTCCCAGTGAAGTTTGACTCACTGTATCTGGAAGCTGTCAGAAGTGGGAACATGAAAAGGTCATGACGGATGGCTTTGGATAAGTGGGTTGGGGAAGAGAGCTGGTAAAGGAGACAAATGGCCTCCCTTGTTTCCGAGGGAAGGGGCCAGCCCTGGCCGCTTCGGGCCAGCCTGCGTCCTCTCTTCCTCCTCACTGGCCGAGCCTGCTGGAGTGGAGCCTCCCAGGCACCATCGGTCAGAGTGGCACCCCTGTTTGCAGCCCTATGGGTACCGCAGGACTGCTCGGGGGAGGTCGTCTCCAGCTTAGAATCACTTCTCATCATTACCAGTTACAGAATTTAACATACTCCTTTCCTCTCATGTTTTAAAAATTGGGAAAGCGTTCTGAATTCTAAAGTAGAAACCAACCCCCACCAAAAAAGTCAACTTTTAAAATGATGTTTGTTTTTATTTTGGTGAAATTACCACTGGCCAGAGTTGACTTAACCAATGAAGCATATCCTTTTGACCTCTTTTCTATAAATATTTTCCCTGTCCTTTTCACCTAGCATCATAAGAATTTTTCCAAATCAGAGCTTTGTTTATGCTTAGTTTTTCATGGTTGCATTGTGTTCCTACATGGTTGTCTTAACTAGTCCTCTATTGTTGGCCGTTTAAGTTAGAGAAATGTAAACTTAATAGAAACCAGCTTTCCCTTCTTTTCTTGGACATAGATTTACCATTTGAATTGCCTGTTAATCATGCATAAACGACACTTCAAGGAGTGCCTCTGCCTTTCCTTCAGAAGAAAGTGAGATTGTTAGTCGCTCAGTTATGTCTGACTGACTCCGTGTGACCCCATGGACTGTAGCCCGCCAGGCTCCTCTGTCCATGAGATTCTCCAGACAAGAATACTGGAGTGGGTTGGCATTTCCTGCTCCAGGGGATCTTCCCGACCCAGGAATCGAACCTGGGTCTCCTGCAGTGCAGGTAGATTCTTTACCAGCTGAGCCACCAAGGAAGCCCTTTTCTTCAGAGACTTGACATAAAACTCTAGCCAGGGAAATCAGAACCATGCTCAGCGATTGAACAGAAGAATATTGATAGAACTTCATGCTTCAGTTTGCCACATACGAACAAAATCAAAGGTGTGCATTTATTGGCTGCTGCTGCTGCTAAGTCACTTCAGTCATGTCCAACTCTGTGCGACCCCATAGACAGCAGCCCACGAGGCTCCCCCGTCCCTGGGATTCTCCAGGCAAGAACACTGGAGTGGGTTGCCATTGCCTTCTCCAATTTATTGGCACATTTGAAAATTATTTGTTCCTTGGTGAAAATGGAGAGAGAAGACTAAAGACTGGGTGAGGAACGATGAGGTAAGTCCCACACTCAGGACCCGGATGGCTCTGGGTATGAACACGGCTTTCCCACTTAAACACTCCCCAGCCTTAAACCAGCACCTTCCCTTCTCCTAGCACAGGTTATATACAGCACCTCGCACAGGTTATATACAGCACCTCGCACAGTTCTGGCAGAATAATGCTGGGGCTGAGAGGACACATTCTGGAACCAGGTTACCTGGCTTTCTTCCCATTCCTGCTCTGCCCCTTGGCAGCTGTGTGAACTTGGGCAAGTTACGTCTCCTCCCCGTGGTTTCGAGTTCCTCATCTATAAAATAGAAGGAAACCCAGGAACCGACCTCATATGGTGGTTGTGAGATTGGCATCAATGCACACAAGGGGTTCCTACCCTTTCTGGCACAGAGTTGGTACCAGTTAATGCCTCACCACCCTTTGCCCCGACCTGGCCTGTAGCACCAGCCTCCAAACTGCTCTCTTCTCCACCAGGCTGCCTTGTCCTTTCAGCTCCAGGCCAGGGCCCCAAGAGGTCTGTTTGCTTCAGGCTAAATTCCGCAGTGGAGACTGGTGGGTGTGCTCAGGAAAGTGGGCTCCGATGGTGCTGCCGCTTGTCCGGCAGGAGCGAGCAGGGTCCTGTGAGGCCGTGTGCCCCGCTTTAAGAAGCCAGACTCACACACATCTTAAGGAGGGGGAGATTATTTAATGTGGAAAAGGATTTTTCCTATCAGGAGAGATTCCCCTACAGGCTTCTTTAAATAGTGACTCCTCTAGGCAGGCAAGTGTTTTACAGATCATTAACTGCTTGACTGAAAGCCTGCAGGGCAGAGAAAGTTAAAAGTAAAGTGTTGGGAGCCCCTGCCAATTACAGATCAATCCAAAATGAAGATAAAGTATCTCTGAAACTAGAAGTCACTCGGAAAATGTGATTTGATTCAGAAAAAATCTGATTTCCACGCAGCTGTTTTGAAATATACCGCTTGTTTCAGTGGTGTTCCACCTGCCTGCCTGTCTTGATCCTAATGCATTCAACTCCCACATCTTCATCCCCAAACCGCAGAGTTGGGGGTTCCCCCTGGTGAATGGTGACTACACAATACCCCAGGAAAGGGTGTGTTTGGGAAAGTGTTCTCGTGGTGGAACAGAGCTTAGGCTACTGATGCTAAGATACAGCCCATAATGGATGAACTCTACAGGAACAATTTGCAGATAAAAATAATAGAAGTTAAAGTGTACTTTACATGATAAAAGAAAGATGAAAGAGGACGAGAGTCTGTTACATCTGAGATGGTTACAAAAGTCCTGCTTTGTGAAGTAGGCTCTGTTGAAAAGATTGATGCAATGGGGAGTGACCTTGGCTTGGAGCAGGAGCTGGTGATGTATGTATGCGCATCCCTCTGCTAAATGGACCCAGATTTGTAGCACTAATATACATGGGAGCCCAGAACCAAACTCAGTACGGCAATAAATCAACAGCCACTTTGGGTGTCATTTCTGGTTTATATTCCACTATTGTTCTATCACTTTAATTCATGTCACTATCATCTTTTCATCTGGAACAGTTTTATATAATTTTCCAGTGGAGTTACCTGACAAATCCTATCAAATTAACAAGCTACATTAACAATATTGACTGACTACGGCTTCAGGAGTTGCAGGGCCATAGAACAAAATTTTAAAACCGTGTCTCTCTGATGATGATTTTCCCCCTCCCTTTCTGAGAAAGGAATGTGGGGCAGAGTTTATTCCACAGAAGAGATATGCACATTTGTTTTGCTCTGCTCGTTTTGACTTTTATAAATGTCAAAATAAGAAGCAGAGGAAGGTAGGGAATGGGGAGCCACTTAGAACCAACAATCATGGTGTAAGTACTTTTCTTCTTTCAGGGAACTATAGAAATGTCCAGATCTTTAACAATTAATGACCAAATTGGAGGGAAGAGTGTGACTGGGTAGTCGTAATCTATTTTAAGTGAAATGTAATAAAATCAGTCTCCTGATGCATTCTCACCCTCCTGAAATCATCTAGACCTGAACGTCCAGAGTCAATTGGGCTGATGACATTATGCCTAATTGAAATATGGCATTCCTGAAAGATGCCTAATGACAAATTCCAGCATTCGATTAATTAAAAAAATACCAATTGCTCATCTTTTCCTGAGACCACACAGTAGTGACTGGGGTTAAGCAACTGAACTGCAGGGTCTCCTTCAGATACGGCAGGTGACACTGTGCTGCAGCATGTCCAGCCTCCTGCCTTTGTCTGGCTGCTATCTGGGATTTTTCTTTATTCATAAAATAAAATGGAGACGAGTGGAGTGTGTAGCACAACTCATCACTAGGATTTTGTATTTCCGTTCTTTTTTAATTTTAAATTTGGTCTGACTGTGGTCGTTGTGGTCTCTTGGTTTTTGTTTTTTAATGTAGCTATTTCTTTTATCTGCCTTATCTTTTGGCCTACCAAGTTTTCTTACATGATAGTTTAGAATTCCTGAGCGTGATCCATAGGATGAAATACGTTAACTGTGGTTGTCTTTTCTGTTGCAGAATGTACATTCGGTGATTTTACCGGTTCCTTATGTCTTCATTTTGCTTGTTCTCACTTTGACCCTGACCTTGAAACTGTGGCCTAAAAATTAATTAATTTTAAGATTCCTTCTGGGGCCTACTCTGGAAGGATATTGAAGGGTTTCGTTTCACTTCATGAACAGATTCCTCAATTTTCAGTAAAAGGGAAAAGAGAGCTTCTAGCCTAGATGTTATGTGTCAGGCTGGGCACCGTCTGCTCGGAGATCCAGGAGAGCGTTGCTGTGGTTTCCAAGGTGGTCCTAGGACACCCTGCCTCCTTGGCGCTGTCATGGTCGTCCCAACAGCTTTGCTCCTGGTCACTGCGCAGTGTGTTATGTCTCTCAGGTCTCTGAAAATGAAGCCTGAAGTCCCCATAGTTAACATTCTGGTTCCCTGTTAGAAAGCCTTTGTTGCATAAAGTGCACCCAGGGCTGTCTCCCTTAGCGGAGGAGCAGTACCTCCACAGCCTGAAGCCTTGCGCTTGGAAGGTTTTACATGAAGCACCTTGCGGTCCTCCTGTGACTTCCTTTAGATATGCTGTGGACGGTTACTTAGTGTCAGAGGGCTCTTTAGCGAGAGAGCAACTTTTCCTGTGTTTAGTGTGGAAGATTTTTCCAGGTCAGAAGCTCTTTGTTGGTAGCCTGACTGTTTAGGCATAGGTGATTTGACAGCTCTGTCTGCCCAACCCAGATCTTCTACAACAAAACACAGCAGAGACCACTGATCAGAATTGTTTAAATGAACCTTACCTTACAGTTTATTTCACTAATGATATGTAGGTAAGCTCTATATTATATCTTTTCCAAGAAGGAAGGCTTCATAATACCTTCATATATGGATTTTGGTTGCTTCCCCTCTCCCCACCCCGACCCTGGCTCACCCACCCAGGAGGTCAGATGGGCGGCTTCTCCTTGCCATTTGGAGTCTCCTTACATTTGTCTTAAGAAGCCCATGGCATTCCCCGAAGCCCTAGAGAGAGTTCATGTTCGTTCAATTTAGGATTTACAAAACAGGTCAGGTGATTCCACTGAAATCACTTACACCTCACACTTCTCGTGGCTTCTCTTCTGTCCTCCCCTCGGCCTTACAGGTATCTCTGGAGACAAAGTGGAGATAGACCCTGTCACGAGTCAGAAGGCCAGCACCAAGTTCTGGATTAAGCAGAAGCCCATCTCGATCGATTCTGACCTGCTCTGTGCCTGTGACCTTGCAGAAGAAAAAAGCCCCAGTGAGTAGTGCCTTTTATTTATGTCCCCGTTCTCTCTTCCCCCCGCTTCCCCTCTGTGTGCCGGGTGCCAGGAGAATATATTGCCACCGTGTCCTTTTTTCCTTGGGTCTCTTTAATTCATTACCAGAAATTTCTTTTAATCAAATGGGATTGTGTTGTGGTACCCAGAGCCTGACACGGGCCCCTCTTCTGCTCAGTCTTGATGGCAGTAGAGAGGCTCACAGTGGCTCCTGACCTCAGTGCCCCCCCACCGCCACCCCCGATGGGGACTAGGGGCTGGGGGCAGCTTCCTACCAGGAATCTGCACTCCCCAGAGCCCTCATTTCACTTTGTGTTCCCTTCCTCTGCCCGTTTGGGGGGCTGGACGAGTCAGACCTGGACCTGCCTGCCTTCCTGGCCAGATCGAAGGGAGCTGGAGAATTTCCCGTGGCAGCTGAAGACTAGATTTAGATATCCATCATGCCAGAGGTGTCAACACCCTCCAGATTATTGGCAGCTGCATGACCTACCAGCTCGTAATTAAACCCCCGCCTGGTGCTGTGGAAGAGATCACTGCTGGGCTGGCACACCTCTGGTTAAATTACCAAAGTTGACACAGTCCAAGTGTATATTGTAGCATATATATTTTTGCAGTTCAGTAATTGAGGATAGCCTTTAGATTAATCATGTTTAGGACTTCAGTCCCATGAAAAGGCAGAAAGGACACAGATCATACTGATACTCCTCCATGGAGGAAAGGATTTGTTGTTTTGCCTGGAGAAGGCTATAAGACGCTGGTTCTCGCCTTCAGAGCCTGTTTAGAATGTAGCCGCCCAGCACACACCCCAGTAGCGTAGCTTCCAACTCAGTAACTTGGAGCACCCAATTTGTGTTAATCTCCTTTGTTCCGGTGTCTACTAAATTGGGAACAAATACAAGGAACAGTAAGAAATCTAAAGGCCAGCAAGTGTCTGTAATGTGGCTCCAGTTTTTGAGATAAAACTAACTAAACAGGGACCTAAAGAACAAAACCTGGGCCTGTATACCACCTGGCCTCGTTTATGAGGGGGTGTATAATTGTTTTGTTGAATCCAGCCGTACTGCATGGTCTCCTCCTGTCAGCTCCGTAGCCTACAGCTGAGCAAGAAGGGGGAACCTAGTGGTGCAGGGAAGGGAGGAAGGCCATGCTCACCCCTACCGTCCCACCATCCTGTCGTCCCAGTGAGGCCTCGGTGGCCTGCAGAGACAGCATGGCTGCCACAAGGAGTGGTGAAAAACCACCTGCTGCTCTGGGGCCCTTGCCCAAAAGCTGCCAGATTCCCTCCTCCTTTAGATAAACATCTTTTTCCTAATCCCTCTCCCTCGAGCTAGTCAGCCAATAAAGATGTCATCATTCTAGCATCTTTCTTCCCAAGAACTCAAGATGCTTTGAAAAGTAACATTTTATAAATGCTCCATGTCTCTGAGAAATGAGAGCAGTCCACTTACATGTTACACAGGGGGTTACGCTGGAGTGGAAAGGTTAGGGAAAGAGCTAGAAACAGGATTCAGATTTCCCTTATATTCCTACCAAGACACTTTGCAAGCCGGGCTGGGCTTCAGGCATCAGAAGGTAAAGGATGTAACACACCCAACCTAATAGGGAATAAAGCAGAGATGTACAGCCACCCCTCCTGTTGCCTCTTGAGGCCACTCAGCCAAGAAGTACTTCTCACACATCTCTGAGGGTGAGGCCAAGTTGCAAAGTCTTAGGGATCCAGAGCAGACCTGGGCCCCACCATTTCAGTATTGACAGCCCAGCAGGAGAGTCTTTTGTCGTATGCTCAGACCTACTTGACGGTTCTGTGTAAAACCTGCACGTGTAGGTCTTGTAGAGGTTCCCCCTCTCACTCTAGAACTGTGACCCTTTGTGAGCAGAGAGGCACGCTGCCTGCCCCAGTAAACACTTCCTGAATCCTTGTCTCCATCACAGCACTTTCAAACCATGTCCCTTAAAACTCTGGGTTCTCGGGGGACTGCCGGGTCCTGTGTGTGTGTCTGTGTGTTTGTGTGTATATGTATGGGTGTGTGTGTGTAGGACAGAGTTGGGCATGAGGCTTCCCCTTCACCCAAAGGATTCTGCATTTAACTCCAACCAGTTTGAGGATTCTGCACTTGAAAAAGTCAATTGATAGGAAGGATTTTGCTGTTTAAAAAAAAAAAAAAAAAAAAATATATATATATATATATATATATATATTTGAAAGTTGCAGGCTCACAAAATGAAATTCAGACATTGACTGTTTCAGGCTGGTGGCCCATAATTTCCCATCGTGAATTTGGACTGTAGTCTCTGTGAACTGCCAGCACACAATCACACGTGGAATTTCGTGCTTCTGCTCCCCTCTGCCTGGAATACACCTCCACTCTGACCCTTTCTCTCATTTATGGACACCTCCATTTCCTCACACCCGGCCCCCTCATTTGTCAAGATCCAGCTCCCAGTGTCAAGACTCTTTCTGTAATTCTGCCCGCTGGAGTTTGCACACACCCCTGGTAAAGCAGTTCATACACACTGTGTGTGTTTATTTGAGGTCTGACCCTCTCTCCCACCCCCATCTCCATGCTGAACTCACAGACCAGAGACTGGTTTCCGTAACATTGTCCCCTAGCTCAGCACCTTCAGGGTTGTTCTCGGTGAGTGTTTACTGTTGTGAAATAGAACTCAATGAGGCCACAGTTTAGAAATCAAAAGTTATTCAACGTCATTTATATTGTAAAGTGCCTAAACAAAGATGTATTCAATGAATCAGCTTGATGCTGTTACTGTTTTATGATTGCCAGTATCTTCATCAAATTAATTCATTGACTTAATCTAAAAAGTTCATCTTCAAAACCATCATTAGACCACAGAATTAATCTATGGGGCTGCTGCTTCATTTTTTTAAAAGGATTAATGGTAACCCTCTTTTATCTTCTGTGTCTGTTGAACCTTAGAAAAAAGTTATTTTAACAGCACTAAAGAAATGAAAGTCACTATATTTCATAAGTTTAGCCTGTGATTTTTATCAGCGTAGTGATGTATGTTTGTAGCTGAGTTTACATCAAAAATTATTCTTGGGGCCTTCTTGAATGAATTATGGCAAAGAGAGAGAGTCTAGAAGTAGATAAGGTTTTTTGATTTCTGCAATATATTTCCTTTTTCATGTTTTTATCTCTTATAACACAAGTGTCTTGCCGAAGACTGGAACGTGTGACCAACTGGAATAATTTAGTTGTGAAAACAGAGCAGACGTGTTATTAAACAGCCCTCTTTACAAAAAGGCAGTAAGTGTTGGGAGGATAATGAAGTTGTCCCCAGTCCTACTTGAGACATGTTTGTCAGAATTTTGAACAGAAAAGAAATGGTTTTTTAAAACCTTCGAGTATGGCCAGTTTGCAGTGTTTATTGAGAAGGCTGCTGTCAAACCATTAATCTGGTCGTCATAAAGAACACAACTCAAGTTTAATTGATGCCGAATCCAAAATGTATGTGAACAGCTGACTTGGCAAAGGGACTGAGCGTTGAGAGCGCCTACAGTGAAACACATCGTTACGTGCACTGTGGAGTCAGAAAGGCCCGGGCTCTGAAGCCATGCGCCGTAAATAGCCATTCTGTGACTCTCTCTGCTCCCCTAGCTTCTCCCTCTTTGGCCATGTTCTCACAGGGATGATTTATTGCTTTGTCCCTGTGAGTGTTTAAGACTTGGAACTTAATCCCTAAATAGATACATGCCTTTAAAAAAAATTGTGCATGTAAATATGGACTCTTAATAAAAGTTAGTTGAGAGAAGCAGTGTGTCCACCACCCTGAGAAATTAAGAATAACTTCTGCCTTTCTGGATTTTAAAAAATGCCGTTTGCCGCTATTATTATTCAAATCAGTGATGTCTAAGTCAGATTTTGCCACTCCTTAGGGTATCTTTTGCTGTTTTGAAGGATGTCACTGACCTCTCAAAGATGAATTAATGTGAATTCATTTTAACTGAACAAAGATTTGTATACAGCGTATAGAAGAACGTTTCCAACAGAAAAAAACACAGTTGAATTGTCTCAGAAATAATTCTCCATCCTTATAAGGTCTAGACATAGGCTTTAAATGTGGTGGGCACTCTTTTTAAGTCCTGGTTTCAAATTCCAACAGTGAAACAAAAGCAAGGACCCTTTCTGTGAAATTAGCACCCATCGGGGACTCTGAAGCTGTATTTAAATAAAGTACCAGACTCAAGGATGCCACGTCTGGTTTTATCATAAGAAAGTTGTGCAGGTTTAGTCTTTAAAGGAAGCAGCCTATCATTAAGAAATCAGATTTAAACTTTAATAAAGTAGCTGTCGTCTTTATAGCTGAAAAGAGCTCTGTATCTCAATTAAGTATAGATGATATAAAATCTTAAGGAAGCAACATAATAGAAGTAACCTGATTACATTCTCTTGCAATAGTATAATTTAAAGGAAATCAGATTCCATGGATGCTGGTTGTGTTGGGGGGTGGGTGGGGGGATTGTTTGTTTGGTTTTTTTCAGGGGGTGGGGGGCGGTGGTTCAAAACACTGTTTGGATCCAGGGCAGGAACTCTTTGAGATTGTGAGTTTACCAAACTGCAGGAGACTGTTAAGCCCTGGTGAATAGAACCTGCTGGATATTTGAGCTGAGATTCAGTTAAGGTTTTGAGTTAAATTTGCTGGGTTTATTGGTGACCTCCCACTTAAATGAATCTTTCTTTTCATAAGTACTTGACAAGATCTGTAAAGTAGTGTATTTAATTTACTAATTAAATTAAAGCTACTGAATAATGATTTGTCCACATTGATTTAGCTTAAATAGGAAAGATCAGCATTGTTGTGATCTTCAGCAACCTTAATGGCCGAGCCAGTTAGACACAAAGGCCTCTTGTGTTTTATAGGTCAGGAGTACATAGGTAAGCCCTGGCTATAATTGAATTGCCTGCACTGCACTCTGCCGTTGCAGATTTCCTCTGCCTCCCCGCTCCATTGTTGCACTGGGGCTTAAGAGAATGTTAACGCCGTAATAGGCACAGGGCCTTCCCCATTATACGTCTTGCTATCGAGCGGTTCTGCATGACTAGTTAAAGAAGATGGCAAGAAGATTAATGAAAGCTGGGCTAATACAGAAGGGGGTACTTTTGCAAGACTTCTACCGAGGAGATATTAGAGCTGAACCAGAGCTTGGCTTTTTCTTTATCCTGTGACCTTTGAACCTGCCTTGACTGTTGAGAGCTGCCAGGGAAGTTGACATTTTGATTGATGTTGGTACACGAGTCAGTCTTTCCCATTGAATTCCACATCTGCACGAAAATAGCTTTTCCAGCAGAATTCATACTGGCTCGAAGTGATAGCCCAATTGATGGCTGAACTGCTGTTATGTAGTTTTCATTTAAACCTAAAAGTATCTGATGGTTTAATTCACTATCCAGTTTTCATAGATTATAAGCCTTCACTTATATGTTCTTAATGGGTTTATCAACCCATGGTGAAAGAGCAGTATTAAGGAGTGTTCAAAGATTTGCAAACAGAGCTACAAGGAGGTTTTATGGGGGAGTAAAAGCAGTCATCAAACAAACCCTTCACCATCCTTAAAAAAGAAAAATCAGTCTGAGGGCCCAGGCAGACTGACCTTCAGGTTTTTGTAAATAAAGCAAAGTGTCTGTTTCTGGAAAGCTTTCCATGGGGAAGTCTGAAACCCTGCCTCCGCACTCCACCTGAGCCCCAGCTTAGAGCTGCTCTTGATCCAACCGGATGCTAGTTTCCCTGAACTTGACCTTGGGACACTAGCGTTCTCTCCGAAAGGGATTATTATGGTCTGCTTATAAGACAGAACAGTGCAGATAGAAACCTCTTCATTTGTTCTCACTAATTTTGTTACTTTGTTTGTGAAGCTGCACGCCTCGTGTGTGTGTGTGTGTGTGCACGCGCATCTGTGTGTACAGCCCCCACCCTCTCTCCCAACAAAGGCAAGTGAGGAGACTGGCAGAAGGACTCTGGTTTTGTTACTAAAATCAACTTGGGCACATTGCAGCTCATACATTGAATCCTCTGACCACCTGATTTCTTGTCTCCCTGCTTGACAGGAGTAACTCTAACAGACACACACACACACACACACACACACACACGTTGATGTGACAAGTATCTCAACTCCTAAAAGAGGTGGGACCCAGGAATTGTGTCATATTCTTTAGAGGCCCCTGAGATTGTGGGAGGGACATGAGGGTGAGCATTCCGCTACCGCTGGGTGAAGGAGCTGCACCCCGAGGTGTGTGTGTGGGCGGGTGGGTGTCCCTGACCGTGCGGGTGGACTTCTTGCCCCAGTAAGTAAGGCGCTTGCATTTATAGCCATATCCTCAGACTCTGTTGATTCCTAGGAGGTCCAGGATACTTCAGACATCAGGTGGGCAAGCTATGTTGCGTTTTTACTCTCTGACAAGGAGTTATTTCCTAAGTTCCAGATCAAATACGGTAAGTACTGCTCGATTACAAAACACAGCCGACTCTAACATATTAAATACCCCAGTTATTGAATCGCCTTTTCATAAGAGTACTCTGGAGCACAATCAGGAGCAGGCAATGCCTCGTCCTTTTAACAGATATGTTTCCTAGCCCTATTAAAAGGGGTCTTCATCTATCCTGTCAAAGGGAGTCTGCTGGGGTTTTTTAGTTTAATTACACTATCCAATTAAAACTCCTTGCTGCATTTGGATGCGCCTCTCCTTGGGCCTGAGTGGATATGACATTTACAAGGCTCGCCTTTCAAGCAGACAATAGTGTGATTGATGAGGTGCACGTTCAGTGAAGGAGGCGAGTGCCTGTGGAAGTGCTGCTTAGTGCATTTTGATTTATTTATCATCTTCTTCCAAAACAAGGGAGCTGCCGGGGAAATGGGTTTTAGGCAATTGGGGGGGACCACCTCAGTCTTTCCAAGTGTGTGGTAAGGAAAGGCCTGGAGTGTGCCGTAGGATAAAGGTGGAGAAACACTGTTAAGCGTGGGCCCAGCTTGCATCATCGAATGCCAGGCTGCATTCTTAGGTTCTCTGACCCAGTTTGGTTTCTAGTACCCTCCAGCTGTGGTCTGCTGTTAAGTAGGCCATCACTGTGTTTTAGGGAACAGTTGCTGGGGGTGGATAACATTGGCCAGATCCCTAAGAACGCAGCCTGTGGGAGCCAACCCAGCGTGTGTCCCGTTGACTGGCCCAGTCATCATTAACCGGAACCTGACATTTGTACTGGGCATGCCTGTTTATGTTCCCAGTTGCATCCTCCAGCAGTCCAGCAGCTTCTTTCCAGGAGTTAGCAGTCAGTGGCTCTTCCTCTAACTCTGCCTGGCCACACTGAACATTTAAAAGTTGCTTCTTGAATTTGGAATTGGCTAAGAGCAGGTGAGGCTCTTCAACAAAGACATACGGAGCCACAGTGGAGAACTTCTCAAAAGCTGTAATGACAGGGTTTGCCCTGTTAAGCACCTTGTTCTTAACCTGCTCTTCTGCATACCCTCAGCGTATGGTAGTCAAGACTAGTGTGCTTGTCTCTGTTGTTCCTGGAAAAGAGGTATTTAGTACAGTGTGGGGCCTCTGGAAGGGTCAGCACTCCTGAATTTAGGAGGCAGGCGATTCTGCTCTGAGCCCTAGACAGATGATAAGAACAGTAAACCTCTCATATCCATTACCAGGTACTGCAGTTGCTCATGGGGAGCTGCTGGGGGCATGTCTGCTAAGTTTGTAACATATAAGAACGTCTGTGTCTGTGAAGAAAATTGACTGGTACTGAGATACTCAGTGGGTTTTCTTATACTCTGTAAACTTTCTTCATCTTTCCCTAGGACTTACTAATAAATAAGAATTTCCTTGTGTTGACTGGAATATTGGTATCAGAGTAAAAGACATTTGGGGGTATCACCTTTTTTTTCCTCCTGGGAGAAGCCTCCTTTTTGCTATTAAATTTTCACTTAATTGTTGACTTGGGCCTTATAAACCTATAATTTTTTTTAAAGAGTTATATAAGTATAATGGAAGGTTTGCATGCATTTACATTCTCCTTGATTTTAATTATCATTTCCTCAAGTTTTTTTTTCTTGATTGTAACACTAGAAGAGATCCTAATTGAGAAGAAGGTAAGGGCAGAGATTGTTTCCTACCGAAGAAATCTGTGGGAAAGATTTCTCAGCTGGATAAATGATTGGAAAAATCTGTTTCCCTTGCCTCCTGCCAAGCTCCAAACTGTGCTTTCATAATAAATAAATGGAGTGCTTAGGTTTTAAGTTATTCCTGTAGATGTGGAAAAAGTAAGGCATTCTTTCATTAAAATCAACATATGTATTGCTTACAAGACTCCCATAGGCAACTTCCAGGACAGGGTAACTGTAACCAGATTAGCCCTTCTATCATAAATGACTGGAAAACTGCACAGAATGTAAGAAACTGTTCTCAGACTTTGGAAAACAAGCAGTACAGGACTATGAACCCCAGGAGAAGGGAAACAAATGAGGTGAGACCTACGATCACCTCAGCTTTCTTCCAGGGTTTTCCAAGGAGAATAGAGCAGTCTCACTGAGCTAGGAGACACAGATCAGAGTTAGGAGAACTAAAATTAGCAAAATTGAGTATGGAGATTGCCTGGAGTATCCCAGAGGAACCTGGCAGGCTACAGTCCATGGACTCGCAAGAGTCGGACACGACTTAGCGACTAAACCGCTGCCGCCACCAAGTATGAAGGGGAGGGAGCTATACCGAGAGAGCTCTAGGAAGAAGCCCTGTAAAGCCCTTTACTCTTCTGTTGTATACTAAGCTCTGCATGTCTGTGGTGGATCTCACGAATCTGGTCAAAAAACAACTGCTGGGAGCTAGAAACTAACATTCTGGCCAAAACTCAAGTTTATAGCTCCCCAGTCGTTGAAGCATCCAGGACATTTCGTCATGACTCTGGAAAGGCCATATCTTAGGAGTAAGGCTAAACTAGCCCTAGATTAAAGACTGCTTTAATTCTCAAGAAAGTTTTAAAAGGAGTCTTGAAAGGATCAAGCTGATCCACATGTAAATTAACTGACTGCCAGAACAAAGCCCAACAGTCTCTAAAAGATGGTGACAAGAGGCAGACATCACACAGAGCATAGCATTCATAATATCCAACTTTCAGTCAGAAATCACATGGCGTGCAAAGAAGCAGGAAAAATTTGTCCCATAACCAGGAGAAAAATCAATCAGTAGAAGCAGAGTCAGGAGTGGAGAGAGAATAGAATTGGCAAGTAAGTACTTAAGAATTCTTATTATAAGTATGTTCAAAGACTTAAAGGAAAACAGCTCAAAAAGAAGAGAAATGGAACCTTTAAAAAGAACCAAATGAAAATTCTAGAGCTGAGGAATACAATACCTGAATCAAAACACTGACTGTGGGAGCACATCAGGAAGATTAAGAGAAAAGGTCAGAATGTTAGTTATCTGTTGCCACATAACAAATTGTCTCGAAACTCAGTGGCTTAAAACAACAGTAACACTTACTGTCTCGCAGTTTCGTGGGTCGGGAATCCAGCACAGCTTTGCTGGGTCCTCTAGCACAGGGCCTCTCCTCTGGCCGCAGTCACACTGTCAGCCAGGGCCACAGTCTCCTCAGGGTTCAGTAGGGGCAGGATGTGCTTCCAGGCTCACTGAGTAGTTACTGGCAGAGTTCATTTCTTTGTTCACTTCAGTTCCTTACCACATGGGCCTCTCCACAGGGAGGCTCTCAAAATGGCATCTGGCTTCATCCAAATAACCAGAAGCAGGAATGTACTAGGAAGAAAGAAGTCACAGTGTTTTATAACCCAATCTCAGAAATACAGCCCAGCGCTTTTGCTATACTTTATTCATTGGAAGTAAGTCACTAGGTCTAGCCCACAAACAAGACAAGGAGGTTACACAAGGCCATGAAAAGCAGGAGGTGGGATCCTTGAAAGTCATTTCAGAATCTGCCTATTGCAATCAGTGAACTTTAAAGGACAACAGAAAATATTCAAAGTGAAGCACAAAGAAGAAATGGATGAAAAGAACAAAGGCTGTGGAATAATAGCAAATGTTCTAACATACATGTGTTATGTTATGACTCTCAGGGATGGTAGAGAAAACTGTTCCAGATTTGTTTAAAAATTCCAATCCACCAACCTTAGAAGTCCAAAGATGGCCAAATAGGATAAATATAGAGAAAACCACATCAAGGCACATCATAATCAAATTGCAGAAAACCAGTGATAAAGAGAAAACTTAATAAGCAGCCAGAGAGACCAAGATAAGAATAATTTCCCACCAGAAATAATGCAGTCCAGATGATGGAATGACATTGCTTGCTAAAAGAAAATCTTGTCAACCAAGATTTCTATATTCAGTGAAAAAATCCTTCAGAAATGAAAGTGAAGACATTTCCAGACATTAAAAAAATGAAAGAATTTGTGCCGTTAAACCTTCACTCTAAGAAACATGGAAGGCTAGAGGGGGGAGAAAATTGCCAGATACAAACCCAGATCTACACAAAAGAATCAAGAGTACACAAAATGTCACCATTAGCAACTATACAGAATGAACAAAGAAAAAGGAAATAAGCCAGACCTCTTTGAACAGAGATTGACAAACTCTGGCCCATAGGCTAAATCCAGCCCACCGCCTATTTTTGTATGGCCTATGCACTAAGAATTGGAGAAGGCAATGGCACCCCACTCTAGTACTCTTGCCTGGAAAATCCCATGGATGGAGGAGCCTAGTAAGCTGCAGTCCATGGGGTCCCTAAGAGTCAGACACGACTGAGCGACTTCACTTTCACTTTTCACTTTCATGCATTGAAGAAGAAAATGGCAACCCACTCCAGTGTTCTTGCCTGGAGAATCCCAGGGATGGGGGAGCCTGGTGGGCTGCCATCTTTGGGGTCGCACAGAGTCGGACATGACTGAAGTGACTTAGCAGCATGCACTAAGAATAGTTTTTAACGTGAATATTTGCAATTGATTTGATGATATGGAACATTAGTTTTGAATTCCATTTTTTAAGCGAAACATCATTTCCCCTCAAAAAAAAAATTCTGTCCTCAGGAACAGCTTGTAGTACCCCTCAGAAGATACATTTGATTGTTATATTTTGAATTTTTTTAATTTAAAAATGTAGAATTTTTCTCTTGTTATAAAAGTGTCTATTAAAGAGCCTTAACTTTGCCTGTTGGCCCACAAAGCCTAAAGTATTTACTGTCTGGAAAAGTTTATCTTGGAGAGTGAGAGTGAAAAGACAAAGAATCTACCAAGTGTCAGGCAGTGTCCCAAGTGCTTTATATGCACTGCTTAGTTCTTGCAACAACTCTCTGAGGTTTATGTACATGTGTTATAGAAATCTCAGTTGATTTTATCCTAGGATTGCTTAATCTTAGTAACAACTCTGTGAGACAGATATTATTCCCATTTCATAAGTGAGGAAACTAGGACTCAGAGAAGTTATGTAGCTTGTCTGAAGTTGCGTATAAGTGGTGACAGAGACTTATTCTCTTCCCTGTGCACTGAACCAAAGCCAGGGCACTTAAACCTCTGTGCTTTTTAGACGGAAGAGTATCCCTAGGCCCCCAGCTCATAAAGTCTTTCTTTTTTTTCTTGCAAAATACTCTTTATTGACAAATTTATTGAGTATTTTGAGGACTTTGGGTTTTATTTTATTTTTAATTGGAGGATAATTACGGTACTGTGCTGGTTTCTGCCATACATCAACATGAATCAGCCATAGGTATGCATATATCCCCTCCCTCTTGGACCTCCCTCCCACCTCTCGCCCATCCCACCCCTCTAGGTTGTGACAGAGCACTGGATTTGAGCTCCCTGTGTCATACAAATTCCCACTAGCTATTTATTTCTTAACAGATTTTAACTATGCTTAGTTATCTGGTTTCTCCTCCTAGAGGATATTAAATGCAAAAAAATATAAGGGCGAGAAAGAATTATAGAACTTAATAATAAAGACAGTGGAAAGTGAAAACTGACAAGAGCTGACCAAAAATGAAACAAAACAAAAAATGTTAAAAAGCAGTCCAAAAACAATAAGCACAGTAGTATGGCAGTATCTTTGGAGAAGGCAATGGCACCCCACTCCAGTACTTTGCCTGGAGAATCCCATGGATGGAGGAGCCTGGTAGGCTGCAGTCCATGGGGTCACTAAGAGTCGGGCACAACTGAGCGACTTCCCTTTCACTTTTCACTTTCATGCATTGGAGAAGGAAATGGCAACACACTCCAGTGTTCTTGCCTGGAGAATCCCAGGGACGGGGGAGCCTGGTGGCTGCCGTCTGTGGGATCACACAGAGTCAGTGAGATGTAGCCCTGAGGAAATCATGATATTCAATATTTATAAAGGTGAACATGGTAACACAGTATTTATTTTCCTTATACTCTAATACAGGGCTTCCCTGCTGGCTCAGATGGTAAAGAGTCTCCTGCCTACAATGTAGGAGACCAGGGTTCAATCCCTGGGTCAAGAAGAACCCACTTCAGTATTCTTGCCTGGAGAATTCCATGGATAGAGGAGCCTGGCAGGCACTAGTCCATGGGGTCATAAAGAGTCAGACATGATTGAGTGACTAACACTTTCACTTTCATACTCTAACATGGGAGGAAATTTTGTGATATGGAGTTTTTATGCTTAAGATGGAAAAGGTATGTTTTTTGCATAAAGGTCACTCAAGCTGTCTGCTGCACGGGTTGGATAGCTGAGATTTTATCTAATTTAGCCTCCCAAGAGAACCTGCAAACTCAAACTTGCTACAAACTGAGGACAGAATTTTCAGATACAGAATTTGTTTCTTGCTTGTCTGCCTCTTTAAATGCTAAAGAATGAAACTCAACCAATACTTGGTTACTGAAATGCCATATTATATTTTGTTAGAACAACTGACACATGAATCGAAGCATCAAAAGACCCCATAAATATTGTTTTAATTCTTTTGCTGACATACATCTGCTGCATAGGAGGGTAGAAGACCTGTCTCAAGGAGAAGGACTTGTGAAATTGTGTGAGTTGCAAGCTGAAACTCATTTCATGGAACTCAGTTTATACTTGAAAGAGCAACTGACAAACTATAGTTATTCAAGCCTAACTATTTAGCATACATTTTCTTGAACATAAAGGAAGTAATCCTGCCATTTCACAGAAAGTTAGTTAGTATTTGATGCCAGGGATGAAATTCAGGCTTTTGGATGAAAATTAGAGTCTCAGAAAATTTGTATCCATCACTGTGAACTTCATTTCTCATTATTTTTCTGAAGAGATCAGTAACGATAATTAATGAGTATTGAGATTTTTTTAATATTGTATAATGTGTCAACATATGGAAGACCTGTGTATTTTCTAGACTACTGCATGTTGTTACAAAACCACCCAAGAGTAAAAACGTCATTTAGGGGCTTCTCTGTTGGACTGCAAGGAGATCCAGCCAGTCCATTCTGAAGGAGATCAGCCCTGGGATTTCTTTGGAAGGAATGATGCTAAAGCTGAAACTACAGGACTTTGGCTACCTCATGCGAAGAGTTGACTCATTGGAAAAGACTCGGATGCTGGGAGGGATTGGGGGCAGGAGGAGAAGGGGACGACAGAGGATGACATGGCTGGATGGCATCACTGACTTGATGGAGGTGAGTCTGAGTGAACTCCGGGAGTTGGTGATGGATAGGGAGGCCTGGCGTGCTGCGATTCATAGGGTAGCAGAGTCGGACACGACTGAGTGACTGAACTGAACTGAACTGATGGTCCAGTGGCTAAAACTCCATGCTCCCAATGCAGGGGGCCCAGGTTCAATCCCTAGTCAAAGAACTAGATCCTACATAGCGCAACTAAGAGTTCACATACTGCAGTTAAGATTCCAAATGCCACAACAAAGACTTGATGCAGCCAAATAAATTACTATTTTTCTTTAAAAGAGTCATGCAAAGTGCAAGACAGACCAATGAATTTAAGTGTAACGATACAAAAAGTTTATTCATATGGTTTTAGATTCCACATTGCAGCTAATCTTTAAGGAGATATCATTTATCAAGTTTTGTATAATATCAAAGAATATTTACAGAGAATATTAAAAATACTCCTTTTTCAAAAAACATATCTATGCGAGGCTGACTTTTTCTCATATGCTTCAACCTAAGCAGTCACAACAAATCAAAGTGCAAAAACAGAATATAATACAGCTATACTCTGTCAAACCAAATATTTTATAATTTTCAAAACTATACAGTAATGCCAGATTTTTCATTAAAGCTTTGTTGTTTGAGGGAATATAAGGGTTTCGCCATTAAAAAATACATTGTGTTGACTTGCAATAAGTTTATTATTTTTTAATGGATTAATAGCTTTTAAATTTCTCAGTTTTAATTTCTAATATAATAATAATAGATATAATCCACATAAAAGCTTTTAGGGCTCCTCAGTAATGTTTGTGTGTAAGGGGATTTGGAGCCAAAGTGTTTGACAACTGCTAATCTAGGGTCTCGAAAATCATCTAAGAAGTTTGGACTTTATTCTGAAGATAGTGGGGAAAGAAACACTGTAGAGTTTTATGTCGGGGAGTAATAGGACCAGGTGTGTGTTATAAAAGGACGACTCCTCTAGGTAGATCTTTGGGCCTGAAGAGGACGTGACCCAAAGAAGGAAGACCAAGAAGCAGTACCAGATGGTCAGGACTGGGTGGAGGGCGGTGGTCACAGGATGAGAAGGGATGGAAGATAAATGTATGAAAACTATTTAGGGGACAAATGCTTGGGACTTGGTGAGCCTCCAGGGGCAGTAACAGAGCTTTGAACATTTGTTTTTTGCTGCATCGGGTCTTAGTTGTGGCATACAGGCCTAGATGCTGCGGGGTAGGTGTGACCTTAGTTCCCTGACCAGAGATCGAACCCCCGTCCCCTGTATTGGAAGACAGGCTAACCACTGACCATCATAGAAATCCCCAGAGCTTTTGATTTAAGGGGAAACGTAGACTTCAGCTCTGGACGTGCACCACTGCAGGCCGTAGAGGATGGCGGCTACGGTTGGCTCTGAAAGTCTGAAGAAAGGTCTCAGCCAGACACCTGCTGTGGGATCATCAACATCTGACCCTGCTAAGTCACTTCAGTTGTGTCCAACTCTTTGCAACCCCTTTAAGAGTGTAAGGGGATTTGGAGCCAAAATGTTTGACAACTGCTAATCTAGGGTTAAATAGATTAAGGGACTAGATCTGATAGAGTGCCTGATGAACTATGGACAGAGGTTCGTGACATTGTACAGGAGACAGGGATTAAGACCATCCCCATGGAAAAGAAATGCAAAAAACCAAAATGGCTGTCTGGGGAGGCCTTACAAATAGCTGTGAAAAGAACAGAAGCGAAAAACAAAGGAGAAAAGGAAAAATATTCCCATCTGAATGCAGAGTTCCAAAGAATAGCAAGGAGAGATAAAAAAGCCTTCCTCAGCAATCAATGCAAAGAAATAGAGGAAAACAACAGAATGGGAAAGACTAGAGCTGTCTTCAAGAAAATTAGAGATACCAAGGGAATATTTCATGCAAAGATGGGCTCAATAAAGGACAGAAATGGTAGGGACCTAACAGAAGCAGAAAATATTAAGAGATGGCAAGAATACACAGAAGAACTGTACAAAAAAGATCTTCACAACCCAGATAATCACGATGGTGTGATCACTCACCTAGAGCCAGACATCCTGGAATGTGGAGTCAAGTGGGCCTTAGAAACCATCACTATGAACAAAGCTAGTGGAGGTGATGGAATTCCTGGAGCTATTTCAAATGGAGCTATTTCATTTGGAGCTATTTCAAATCCTGAAAGATGATGCTGTGAAAGTGCTGCACTCAATATGCCAGCAACTTTGGAAAACTCAGCAGTGGCCACAGGACTGGAAAAGGTCGGTTTTCATTCCAATCCCAAAGAAAGACAATGCCAAAGAATGCTCAAACTACCGCACAATGGCACTCATCTCACATGCTAATAAAGTAATGCTCAAAATTCTCCAAGCCAGGCTTCGGCAATACGTGAACCATGAACTTTCTGATGTTCAATCTGGTTTTAGAAAAGGCAGAGGAACCAGAGATCAAATTGCCAACATCCGCTGGATCATGGAAAAAGCAAGAGAGTTCCAGAAAAATATCTATTTCTGCTTTATTGACTATGCCAAAGCCTTTGACTGTGTGGATCACAAGAAACTGTGGAAAATTCTGAAAGAGATGGGAATACCAGACCATCTGACCTGTCTCTGAGAAACCTGTATGCAAGTCAGGAAGCAACAGTTAGAACTGGACATGGAACAATAGACTGCTTCTGAATAGGAAAAGGAGTACGTCAAGGCTGTATATTATCACCCTGCTTATTTAACTTATATGCAGAGTACATCATGAGAAACGCTGGACTGGAAGAAGCACAAGCTAGAATCAAGAGTGCTGGGAGAAATATCAATAACCTCAGCTATGCAGACGACACCACCCTTATGGCAGAAAGTGAAGAGGAACTAAAAAGCCTCTTGATGAAAGTGAAGGAGGAGAGTGAAAAAATTGGCTTAAAGCTCAACATTCAGAAAACGAAGATCATGGCATCTGGTCCCATCACTTCATGGGAAATAGATGGGGAAACAGTGGAAACAGTGTCAGACTTTATTTTGGGGGGCTCCAAAATCACTGCAGATGGTGACTGCAGCCATGAAATTAAAAGACGCTTACTCCTTGGAAGGAAAGTTATGACCAACCTAGATAGCATATTCAAAAGCAGAGACATTACTTTGCCAACAAAGGTCCGTCTAGTCAAGACTATTGTTTTTCCAGTAGTCACGTATGGATGTGAGAGTTGGACTGTGAAGAAAGCTAAGCACCGAAGAATTGATGCTTTTGAACTGTGGTGTTGGAGAAGACTCTTGAGAGTCCCTTGGACTGCAAGAAGATCCAACCAGTCCATCCTAAAGGAGATCAGTTCTGGGTGTTCATTGGATGGACTGATGATGCTAAAGCTGAAACTCCAATACTTTGGCCACTTCATGCGAAGAGTTGACTCATTGGAAAAAACCCAATGCCGGGAGGATTGGGGGCAGGAGGAGAGGGGGATGACAGAGGATGAGATGGCTGGATGGCATCACCAACTCGATGGACATGGGTTTGGGGAGACTCCGGAAGTTGGTGATGGACAGGGAGGCCTGGCATGCTGCAATTCACAGGGTCACGAAGAGTCGGACACGACTGAGTGAACTGAACTGAATCTAGGGTCTCAAAAATCATCTAAGAAGCTTGGACTTTATTCTGAATACAGTAGGAAAAGAAACACTGGAGAGTTGTAGCCCACCAGGCTCCTCTGTGCATGGGATTCTCCACGCAAGAAGACTAAAATGGATTGCCATGCCCTCCTCCAGGGGATCTTTCCAACCCAAGGATCGAACCCACATCTCTTATGTATCCTGTATTGGCAGGCGGGTTCTTAACCACTAACAGCACCTGGAAAGCCCCATCAACATCTGGGTAGTAATTAAAACCCGATGAGCAAACCTGACAGAGGAGAAATGGAATTAGAAGTGATGAGAGTCAAGGACAGGACACTGGGAAGACCATCATTTAAGAGAGAGAGGAAGGACAAGACGGCCACAAAGGAATATAAGAAACGGATTGATAGGAGAAGTCAGCTGAAGAATCAATTGACTGTGGCTTCATGGGAAGAGAGGACTTCAAGAGAAGTATCAGATACAGTTGAGGAGCCAAGCAAAATAGAAGCCAAGAATTATCAACTGGATCTCTCATAGAGGTCGTAGTGACCTTAGCAAGAGTGTTTTCAGTAAATTAGAGGAAGGAGGGAAATCACATTGCCATGGGAGTTTTTATAATCAGCTTTAATTATGTTTATAGGAGCAAGCCAAAGAGGGGAGGGGCTGAATAACTCAGGCAAAAGTGTAAGTGGATCACTCTGTCCTGCTCCAGAGGTCAAGGAGCTCATTCCAGTTACTGGGGCCTCTGCCACTATGGGGGGCTCGGAAAGGAGCACCAGCCTTGTGGGTTCAATTAAATTGAACTGAAGCTCGTGTGGGCAGCTGGGCATGCTACTTGCAGTGGAGGGTTTTCAGCCCAGAGACCAAAGCATCCCAGGCCATCCGTTTCCCTCAAAAAATCCAATGAGAGCTTTCCACCCACTTCTAGGCCCGAGGGACCAGAAAAGGTCAGACCCTGAAAACCCACTTCTTAAAAGTATCTGTGTCTGATGTAAAGGAATTCAGAAACAATCCAGGAGGGCAGAGATGTCCTTCATAGCCTTACCTATAATACTGTCAATATTATAAGTAACTTAAATGCCCAGCACAAAGATGGTAGCATGAGCCATGGCACATACCTACTTAATGGAATAAAAGGTAGCCACTGAAACAGATGGTTGTGGAGATGATGTCAGCAAGGAAAAGGCTATCATAAAATGTTAACAGCAGAAATTATCCCCCAATTCTGGTATACCGTCTGACTACAATTGTGTAGAAACAGACATGAGGATGATTGGAAAAGAGATGCTGCCTGTCACTGTGCCGGTGTTGGTATTATGGAGGTCAAGGGTGGAAGTTTTTCCCATGTCTTCTCAATGTCTCATAATTTTAAAATATATTTTATATTTTTTAATTGAAAAAGAAAATTCAAATTTACTTTTGGCTTTCCTGGCAAGTGACGGCCCCTGGAGGGTTTTGGACACAGGTGGGCTGCCGGCTCGATTTGGAAGTCCCGCTCTGACCCGTCATTGACGGCCACAGTCAGTGCCCGCAGATCGTTTAGAAGGGAGCCTCCTCTCAAACCACAGTCTCGGGTCCCTTGGCAGTGAAGGTCTGGGGCCCTTCTTTCAGCAGGAGCGTGGAAACTGCTGGCCCTCTGCTTCAGCTGCCCCATCTGTGGCGACAGCAGCTTTGTCTGAATGGCCACTCCCCTCCATTGACCAGAAGAACCTGTTTTTCAACACAGCCTTTTGTTTAAGTTAAAACTCATAATGCCGATGATAAATTACAGCACAAAAGCTCAAAGATCTCGGTTTCTGACATCTGTGCTGCTAATTAGTTTCTGTTCAGTGTTACGTTCCATCTTCTCTGTTTTCCTTTGGAAAAAAAAAAAAATACGTAAATGTAAATACATTTTCACATATCCAGACTTTCATTTCAATATTCAGAAGCAGACATATAGTTTCAGTGCCCTGAGCAAATCTGGATATGTGGCCAGGGATTGGATACTTCAGTTTATATTCCATTATATTGCATTTTTATTCCTACAGCTCTGAAAGCAAGTCTGCTCAAAGAAAGCCCAATTAAAAACCAGATCTTCAAAATAATGAGGATGTTAGCTTCAAATACCAGTCCCATCACAGCCGTAACAATGACGGCCACCACCCGCCTTGAGCCCCCACTGCATCTGAGCACCATGTGGGGTGTCACGGGCGCTGTCTCCTCCCAGGCACATCTGGCTCTGGGGGCAGTGCCTCCCACGGTCTCAGCACTGCAACTCAGCACACCTGGATTTCTTCCCAAGTCTCTGACCAGCGCTCACATTTTCCCCCTCTGCATCCCAGGCTTTTGTTATGCTTTAATTTCCAAACAATTTAACAACCCAAGCAAAATCATTTGGACTAATTGGAATATCAGGCTTTGTGTTCTCTTTTACGGCATTACTGATACCCAGGCATGCCTCAGAGGCATTGCAGATTGGATTCCAGGCCAACCATAGTAAAGCAAGTCAAAAGCAAGTCACGCACATTTTGGGGGGTTCCCCAATGCATATAAAAGTTATATCTACACTATATGTAGTCTGTTAAGTGCGCAATAGTAACATTATGTCTAAGAAAATAATTTACATACCTTAATTTTAAGATACTTTATTGTTGAAAAATGCTCACCATCATGATAGTGCTCAGTTGCCACAAACCTTCAATTTGTTTAAAAAAAAAAAAATGCAGTATCTGCAAACCATAGTAAAGGAAATAGCCATATAACACCATCATTCTTCCTCAGCGGGCCTTTGTACAGTTTGCCCCTATGGCTCACTCCTTTCCTGTGAGAGCTGCTCATTTTCGTTGAGTTTCCAAGAGTAACCTGCCCGCCTCTCGTTCCCTGTCACATCCCAGGACATGGAAGGCTGCAGCCGAGGAGGGCACTTGAGCCCTCTTGCCCATTTACCTGAGGTGAGCCTCGAGGCGCCCGAGGCTGAGGAGGGTTTGGTAACAGACTTCTGTCACTTTGTGTCTCTGTTCTGTTCAGTCGGTGTTGAAATGCCAGTGATCCCATCTACCCAGACAGTGCTGGTGGAAATTTACCACGCAGCATAAACTACTCATGGTTACTGATAGATTCATTTCCAGAACTAGGTCAGTTAACTCGTTTCACTTTAATCTGTGGGCTTTGGATTGGGTGAAATTATACAAGTGTGAATTCTGCTTATTAACTATTCTATTGTAACAGCATTTCCAAGTCCTGCCACAGTTCCTTCTCTACGGTTCTCAAGTTGATCCCTTTCTCAGCATCCTTTTTGCCCCCGTCTAGCTCCTACCTAGAGGACTGTGGCAGTTGGTCCCCCAGCCTCTAGGCCCTGGGGAGTCAGGGTGAATGCCCCAAGGCACAATTTGACCATTTACTGCCCAACTTAGAGCCCACTAGTGGCTCCCTCCCCAGCCCTTCAGTCTGCCCTGTGTCCCACCACCTCCTGCCTGTCCACTGCTCGGAGCGCCATCTGGAAGGCCTGCTGCCTTTTGTCCTGTAGGTTGCTCTGTCCTTACCCTGTTACATCCTTCTCCACTCCACCTCTACCCAGCTGACCCCCCTTCCTCCTTTAGGATGACTCAGGCGTCAGCTTCTGTAGGAAACTGCCTCTGATGGCCCTTCTGCCTCCAGGCCAGCCCGCTCCCCTGGGGTCTCCCTGCCATCTCCCTGTGATCCCCTTCCTCATCCTGCTCATCGTCCTTTTCTCTCGGTGTTCCTGGTGTCCATCCCTCTGGCCTGGGCACTTGCCTGCGCTCCTGGCAGGATCTGAGTGAGTCAACCTGCCCTTCTGGCCACCCAGCAGCACAGGGATCCCTGGAGCAAGGGGAGGAGCCGCAGAATGAAAACTGATGGAACGCCTCGACCACACGCTCCAGGGCTCCAGCAGGGCTGACAGTGTGACTCCAGGTTAACTCGAGCTCACCACCCCCCGAGTCCTCCCACTGAGCAGGAAGGGGCTGTCAGCGGGGATGTCCCCCCACCCCCTAACGCATTTATTGGCTCTGTAAGAGTCCCTTGAGGGCCGACTTGAATTCTGATGCAGGCTCCCCAGATAGCATTCTCTGTATCCTCCCTCGGTGATGGGAATGTTTTCCTGGAAAGGTCAGCCAAGTCCGAGGCTTCAGCGACGTGGGGTACACACTTCATCACTCCCGCTTGCTTCCCTCTTCCTTGGGGGTCTGAAAAGAGCACTGGGGACAGACAAGGGAAGCTCACAGCCTCCGATCTCAGCACGTTTGTAGCCTCCGGACCCAAATATGCTGCCGTCCCAGAGATTTGCCATGGGACGATAGTTTGCTTTTGCCCTGTGACTGGTGTGTAGGTGAACCACAGGCCTCTTTCCGTGAGCCCGTATGATCCCAGGGGACAGTGTGGAGGCTTTCATCAGAGGCCCGAGGCCCCCGCAGACCGCGTGTCACATGTGCCGTGTGTGGGTTTGGCTCTTCCTGAAAAGCGCCTGCCAGACAGGTTTTTAATGGTGTCTCGGTTGTTCAGGCAAAACACGCTGTAGTGACTGGAGGTGTTGGTTTTGTTTTGTCAGTGACGAGTGGGAGCAGGTGGGATAGACAGTCCGTGAGATCACTTATCAGGGTGGTCAGTGAACCCCGAAGCTTCGGGTCCACGGGTCTCCCCAAGACCTTCTGGTTCTTTGCAGCCCCAGGCGCTGGAGTCTGTGTCTGTCATGGCCAGGTGTCAGCGGCAAGGCCTCCTGGAGGGGGCGTCTCTGTTTGTCCTTCACAGCCCTGTGACCTTCATAGACATCTCTGCTCGGTCACAGTACGGCCATCAGAGAGATCCGCATTGTACTAACACATGGCCGTATCACCACCGAGACTCAGATGGCTCCTAGCTGAATCCTGTGAGATCAAGGAATACACACACGCGCACCCTGACATACAGATACACCCTCTTAACATGAGATCCACTTCTCAGAAACAGGTAATTTATACATTCACAAAATGATGAACTTTCAGCTAAGAATTCTAACATTTCAATACCACGATTGAGAACCAGGCTACATTTGTCAAGTGACCGAAAGCGAGGTTTTTCAGAAATTATTAGCTAGTTTTTTCAATATTGAATTTATAGTCACGATGAGTATATCACCGTGATGTTTCCAGGATAAAATACTGGCACTTTCACTTTTCTGGCCCCAGACGTTCAGCATATATCAGTTTATTTGGGGAGATCTGAAGAATTAGCTACTGTAAATAAAGTTTCCAAGAAGGTTTCTCCGGGAAAGAGGGGAACTTACAGTAATATGGGTGATATATTATTAATTAATAACTATGACCAGCCACTGCTTCAATTAAAAGGACAACGGATGAGAACGCCTAATAGCATATGCTGAATCTTAGTCTCAGGAGCACCAAAGTTGCAGAGCAGACGGGAGAAGCGTTGTTTCTGAGGCTGGTTAGCAGGAGGCCTCTGGGACCGAGGTGTCGCCAGCTGCCCCTTGGTCTGGGAATGTTTGCTGAGCTGTGACTGCACCTCTCTCTGGAGCAATGCTCCTTTGGTTGCCAAAAGCGGAAACCCACTTCAGAACAGCTCAAGGAGAAAGAGGACTTTCTGGGAGGGCCACAGAGGTCTCCCAGAACCCAAGGACAGCATGCCCTGATGGCCAGGGAGAGTGTCACGTGGGGCTGACGCGGGCAGGCGCCTGGAGGAGGGAATCTGATTGGCACGTCTGGCCCCAAGGACAGCCACGGGGGTGTGGTCACAGCTGCAGGGGGTGTGACACGTAGGCGGGCTTCTCTGACGGCCGAGCACTGTGTGGGAAGATGTCTAGGAATGTGTCCCATGGAGGTGCCGGTTGAGCTGGAGGGCCAGCATGGGCAAGTCTTTTAGAGACAAGTTAACAAGTGAGGACATCCCCGGTGTGGACAGGTGGGTGTGTGCAGTGCCCCGGGCTGGTCTGTGGCACCAGAGGGTGTTGGAGTGCGATGAGGCCAGACCAGGAAGCAGTCCCAGCAATGACAGGGTTGCCCTGAGGGTGGTAGGAAAGGGGTGCAGAAGAATTCAGATCTCTGGGGGTTCGAGTGTTAAGAGGATCTGGCCTCCTGAGGTCAGTCTGCTGTGTGAGGCGGCAGCTTTCAGAGCAGCCTCTCCATGCGCTCCTCTACCCCCAGCCCACCCATCCTCCCAGGAAATGACCAGAGGCCTTGGGAGCAGCCTCCACACGGGAGGGGTCACACGACCCGGACTCCCCTCCCTCAGGAGCCGGCCCTGGAGACCCTCGTAATCGCGTTACTATCGGCCTTTCCCCTTCCTGTTGCTCATTTATTTGACTTTAAGCACAGTTATTTTATTTTTAGAGGAATAATTTGGAGTTAATTGGCCTTCTGCCTTAAAAAATACCACCATTTCCATGTAATGATCGTGTGGGAGTAGTTCCATAGAGCCTTGCACCCACCCTCTAGGCTGTGGAAAGGGACCTGACTCTCCCCCCACCCCTCGGCCTGTGATGACGAGGCGAACCGCTCCAGGAAGAGTGGCTGCTGGGCAGCCTCCACCTGCTGTCCCGGGAACTGGACGATGAAAGGAGAATCTGGGGGGCCACCCCCGAGGTGATCTGCCAGAGCCCCTCACTCCACCTTTTCTCTGTCCCTGCAGGTCACGCAATATTTAAACTCACGTATCTAAGCAATCACGACTATAAACACCTCTACTTCGAATCTGACGCCGCTACCGTCAATGAAATCGTGCTCAAGGTGAGTGTTCCTTCTTGGCCCAGGCCCGGGGTGTGCAGGGCTGCACGCCCCACCCTCGCACCCCTGTCCCACAGCACTGATGAGGCTCCCGGGCCAGTTCTGCAGAGACGCTGCGCTGGCTACAGGTCGCCCGGCTGGTGCGCACCCAGGCCTGGGCCACGTCATAAGTCAGCTGCTCTGCGCTGAGGGGCTCCCACCCCTCCAGTGTGTGACTCTGGCCAGTCACATCACCTCTCTGGGCCTCTGTTTCTCCTCCTGTAAAATGGGGATCATGTTAGCTACCCTGCTCCACCCCACCAAAGGGCTGCTAGAGAGAATATTAAATGAGATGCGGTGAGCCTAGCTAGTTAAGTGATCATTCATTTTCCTTTTAAGAGTAGACATCATCAAGTATTAATAATAGTAGTACAAGTACTAAGATCTACTGAAGGGTCCAAAGTGCAGGATCTGAGCCAGGCACTTGACCTGTCCCCTCTCAAGGAGCCTTCACACCTCGGTGAGATAGTGATATAAAATCATTCCCATTCCCTAGATGAAAACAGAGGCTCAGGGGAAAACGCTCAGCCAGGATTGGGACTTGGCAGAACTGCAGCCTGACCCCAGGTTTGGGGGATTCTAGAACCTGTGCTCCTAAGGCCCCAGGTGTGCATGGCATTCAGGAATTAAACAGGAGATTTCGGTGAAATGAATTGTTTCACAGAAACATTTTGAGTTTACCAAAGATTTTCAAAAGTGGTAGATGAGAATTAAAAGGATAAAGCTGCCAGGAGGAGAATTTAGAGCCGAGACAAGAGTATTGTGACCAGTTGGATGGAAAGCAGAGGATTTGTAGACTACCCCAGGTCAAAGCCCATCAGAACAGCCAGCGGGCGGTGCCTACCTGGAGTGCTTGAAACCAGTGATCTAAGAGTTACCTGCCCGCGTCCCCAGGCCATGAACCCCAGGGAGCTCATGGCCACACTCAGGGGCCAGGTAGAGAAATACTCCCATTACCCCGTCAGGGCTGGCCTTTTTTTTTATAGCCAACATTAAAATATTCAAGACTTGAGAAGGATTCTAGTAAAATTATAATCCTGTGTTTGACATAAAAATAATTTTCACAACAGCAGATTGATGACAGAAACACAGGTTTATGACTTCAGTGCGAGACTGCGGAAGAACAAGTGCAGAGAAATCATTTTCCAGGACCAAACGCTCCCTGGAAGCAGATGCTTTTCTGCAAAATCCCCGAGGCCTAGTGCCTTCCCTAAATTGTCTGTTTTCATATGAAAATGCTTGCAGAAATATTGCATCGTGCTCGAGTCTCCAGGAGAGTCCCAGCCTGATTTACTTAGAGAAGCTAATGGTCGCGATCCTGATGGAAGATTAAATTTCACATCTCCAATCTCTGATTTCTAAAGCAATTTAAATACTTATCCTGATCCGCCATTGCCAGTGTTTTCGTGGGGCTTTGCACCCATACTCAGTGACTGTGGCCCCACTTAATGGAAGTGCTTCCGTCAGAGGTTCTTCTCAAGTTGGTCATAGCCGCCGGTAGTGTATGTGCTGGTTCTAGAATTAAGGAGTTTCACATAAAACAAGAGCTTTAGACTGAAACTGAAAGGAGGAAACAAGGATGAGAGGCTGATGTCAGACCATTACAAATAGGCAACTTGCCATCAGATTATTCTTATCTCATTGTCTTTTTCCCCATGGGACCCATTTATTGAGCACCAACTGTCTACAAGACCTTTGATGTACATGATCTCATTTCATTCTCACAACTGCCCTGCCCCTTGTAGACATTATTGTGTATGTGTGTGAGCTCAGTTGTGTCCGACTCTTTGCAGCCTCATGCACTCTAGCCCGCCAGGCTTCTCTGTCCATGGGGTTTCCCAAACAAAAATACTGGAGTGGGTTGCCATTTCCTACTCCAGGGGATCGTCCTGACCCAGGGATCGAACCTGTGTCTCTTGTGTCTCCTGCATTGGCAGGTGGATTCTTTACCACTGTACCACCTGGGAAACCTGTGGACACTATTACCCCCACTTCATAGATGAAAATACAGAGGCCCAAGGCTCCAGAGCGCACAGAGGTAGAGTGTCCGCTTGAACCCAGCTGAGCAGTCCCAGACTCCCCCACCCCCACCCCACTTGAGATAGAGTTGAGCTAAGCCGTGTGTGGTCCCTAATTCTGCAGGCTTCGAGATGAATCTCAGAGGAATCATTGGTCTCTTCAGGTTGGGTTCTTCTCATGATCGAGTGATGGAGGCTGTGACTTTATTGACCATGAAAACTCCCTATATTTTTATGCCTTAAGCTGTAAAGTGCATTGAAAGTGAAACACTCTATAGTGCATAAAATTGTGCAAGTTTTAAGCCACAGCATATTAACCAGCTAATGGCAGACCAAAGGGCGTTTTTATCTTTTGATTATTACATTAATCTTCCATTAAAATTATCTATGTGATTATCACAAAGCATTGAAGATAATAAATTTAGGAAATACTTGGCCTGTTAAGGATCATTTTTAAATGCTCTTGTCAAGTTACATGTGCCAAAAATACACTGAAAACAGTAGGCTGGCTGATTGTGCAAACAACTGAATCCAAAGATTGCTCTTATTAAGCATGATAAAGCCCCTTCTTTCCATGCATCGTCTGTGGTGTCCCACGTCATCACCCGGCCCTGCCGGCCTCATGATTTATTGCTCTCAGCTGGTAACTTGGCGAGGCAGCGGGCCAAGCATGTCAAGCCTTCTGTACTCAGACACCAGCCCTTAACGCCTGCTGCTGGCGACTGTCAGAGCAGAAAGTTTGGAGGGGATGCCATGACAGAGCCCCAGCCCCACACGAGCCAGGCAGTCTGAACTGCTCCCCCCCCCAGCACCTCCGTTCTTCCTCGATCAGCAGAGGCCTCTCCCCTCGGGGCAGGACACATGGCCCCCAATGTAGAATCAACAGAAGGGGTGGCTCAGTTCTCTAGCCAGGAGTATTCAGGTTTCTTAACTTTCAGATCTTTGAGGTTGGAGAGAAACGGTGTTGGTTCACGGACAGGCCCAGCCAGAGGGCTGCTGGGGCAGTGGGACAAGGGGCGTCTGAGGAGGTGAGGGGTGGGGGGCTCTGAGAAGGTGGGGAGCGGGAGAACTGATTCAGGTTCTAACCCAAACTCTTACAAGCTCCGTAACCTCAAGTAAACAGCATTACCATTCTGAGCCTCGGTTTTCTCCTCTGTACAGTGGGGATAACAATAGCAGCCACCTCCTCCTAAGGCCGTTGTTGTTGTTTAGTCGCTAAGTCATGACCGACTCTTCGCGGCCCCATGGACTGCAGCATGCCAGGCCTCCCTGTCCCGCACCATCTCCTGGAGTTTGCCCAGGTCCACGTTCATTGAATTGGTGATGCCATTCAGCCACCTCATCCTCTGCCAGCCTCTTCTCCTAATGCTGTTGTGAGGGTTAAATGAGGTCATCCTTGAAAAGTGCTCCAATCACTGCTGCTGCCCTGTGCCCCTGCCCAGCCAGGGGCTCACCCTCGCACCGGGCGCAGGTCTGATCACAGCACTGCTGCCCTTCCCTGGCTCCTCCCCGCCTCACCATGTCTGGCCCCTCAGCTTCTGAATGACCGTGAACATCCCCTTGCTGTGTTCCACTGTTGTGCCTCGATGCATGCTGGTTCTCCCTATCCCTTGTACACCCCAAACTCCTGTTTATCCCTCAAAACCCAGTTCCTTTATCCCCTCACCCCACATGTTCCCATTAGTTACTGTCCCCATTCCTTTCTGCTCCTTCTGTATCTGTTGTCACACTTGTTCTGTTGGTCACTCACTAGGCTGTGAGCTCCTTGGGTCAGGAACCAAGTCTTAATTTTCCCTCTGCAACGTGAGCCAAGCATGGATGAGGCTCAGGCAAGACAGGGACTCAGTGCCAAAGGTGATGGTGGCAGTGGCCACCCAGCCTGGGGGGATCTGAAAAGAGCCCAGGAGACCTCAGGGGTAGCAGTAAGGTTGACACTTGGGAGGCAGCCCAGCTGTGCCCCTGCCCAGGCTTCCCACGGTGCCTGTGCCAGCTTCGCCCATGACCTCTCGGTAATCTAGGGCATCTCGGTCCCCTTCTGTGAGCCTCACTTTCCTTTTTATCAAATGAGCCACAGCAAGTGGGGCGCTTATGAGCTTGGAAGTACCCCAACTGCTGGGAGGCTGAACACAGAGCCTTATTTTGGTTTGGTTTTCATCCCTGTGATGTCTTGTCTTTCAGGTGAGCTAAGCGGGGCTCGGGGAAGTTGTGTGCGAGCTCAGGGCCGCACAGCAGGCGGGGACAGAACCAGGGAGGTTCTGGGAGGCAGCACGTGCTAAGGAGGGAACTCAGACTCAGGAATCAGAAAAGCTGCACCAGAGACTCAAAGGCCTGCACAGCCACGTGTTTTCTTCAGACCTGTTGCCCCGTCATGCAGTGGGCTTCGAGCCCACCCTTCAGGGTCGTAGTGATGACCGGACTCTGTGCTCAGGGGAGCACCGGACCCAGGGGAGCACTGGACCCAGGGGGTGCCCAGGCCAGGGCCAGGCTCTTCCCTCGCTCGTCCTGGGTGAGCAGAGGGTGGCTGGAAGTGACTGGGCTGTGCTCTTGCTTTCTAGGTTAACTATATACTGGAATCGCGAGCAAGCACTGCCCGGGCTGACTATTTCGCTCAAAAACAAAGAAAACTGAACAGACGTACAAGCTTCAGCTTCCAGAAGGAAAAGAAGTCAGGGCAGCAGTGACCGCGGCCTCCAGCTTCGGTCTGTTGCCGGAGCTCAGAGCTGCCTGCCGGGCCAGGTGGCTCTCGCCCATCCTGTGCCCTGCGGTCCTCGGGGGGGCCAGGCTCCCGGCTCACGGGGACAGGGCTGGTGGGCTCCAGGGGAAGGGGGGGCACCCCCTCGGACAGAGCTGGGGACGTTTCCACGGGACCGAAGCCTGAGTGACAGCAGCTTCGACGAGCAGTGCCCGGGGCCGGACGACACGGCACAGAGCCATGAGAGGCCCCGCCATCTTCACTGCCTGATGGCCCCGCGCGAGGATGTACATAGCTGCGCCCAGACGCGTCCTTGCAGCTTGATCAAATTTCCTAAAACAAGCGAAGAACAAAAGTGTACATTTCTGTTTTTTTTTCTTCTTCCTTTTAATAAACTCTTTATCATGGTTGGTATGACGGACCATTCTTTGGGGCAGGATTGATTATGTTATTCTCTTTAAAATCTGCTCCCCATATTGAACAGGCAGATTGGAAAAGCTATGGCTCGATTTTTCAGAAGAAATGTTTAGGGTTTAGTCAATAGTTTTAACTATGCCATTTGTTTAAATGAGCGTGTTGCTCTGAGGGTAGCATCTTACTGAAGTTCGGGAGGGGACGTAGTGATGTGTGTCCAGGGCTGCGCCACCCACCCCTTCGGAAGCCTTCTCTCCTCAGCTTCTCCAGCACCTCTGACTTCAGGAAGGCAGGACTGCGCATCAAGCTCGGGGCGCGGGGAAACGGGGGTCACGCCGAGCTGCTGTTTTCTCAGTAGCCAGGCTGACTTTGAGCCGACGGTCAGACCCGCGCGTGGGCTTGCCCTGGACTCTGAGGACCCTTCTGTCTTCACAGTGCCTGCCCCCGGGGCTCAGCGGCGGGAAAGCCACTGCTTGCACCTCACCGCAGACCTCGGGGTGGGGGAGCTGCTGCCAGGGGTCCCGCTCCCGGGGTGGGGGCAGGGAATGGGCATCTGCTGACACCCACCCCTCAGGCCAGCCTGCTGCCTCGGTGGTCCCTCCCAGGGTGACGTCCGCTCGCTCAGTCCCCGGCCAGGGTGGCGGGACCGAGGTTTCACCGAGGAACTGCATTTCAAAAATATTTCTTTTTAACTGTCGTACAGGAAGCGACATGGCTGAAACAGCCTCTGACATTCGAGGGTCCATTTGCACAGGGCCGTCCTAGTGAATTCCGCCTTCATTCTGATCTTTGTTCAGCCAACAGAAGCACCCTTTTCTAATGTCTTCCATTGCTACCCACCCCAGAAACAAAAGAAATATTATTTGTAGCTTGCTATCTGTATTTGAATTTTTAGCAATTTTATATTTAGATATCTTTGAAAAATATAAATGACTAATTTGGTCATTAAATCTTGTGACATATTCAATATTAAAATAAAAGTCATAAACACCTTCTGCGTATTGCTTTGAATTCTTTAAGTCTCGAACACAGGTTGGTAAAGAACGGTGACCACCATGGATCACGCTGGGTGATGACGTTTGCTGACAGTTGATGTACCAAGCGGCTCTGAAACGCTCCGTGGGTCTCCTTTAATCCTGAGCAAGACAGGATGATCCTCTTCACTGAAGGCTGACATTGAAATCATCACCTCCTTCCATTACAGAAGCAACACCGTTCTAGTATCATGGAATAGAGCTCCGTGCAGTTGACACAGCACACACTTGAAGGAGTGATTTAAGAGAAACACTAACCATTGCCCAGGTCCACCGAGACTGGTAAAACTCAGTTTTTCCTCTGCTTCTCTCACAGCCCACACCTGGATTTTAAAGTAAGACCGTGAGCATCTCTTACCTGTCTCCCGGGCTTTACCAAGCAGCTTGGCACACCCGGGTTACACTCAAGTGACCCAACGGGCCCTGCCCCCACCTTCCAGCGTGTCCCCTGACCTGGCCCCAGGGTGCCCCTCACTAACCTGATGGTGACTCGGGACGGGGCCTTTACCGAGTCTGGATGGCTGACAGGCCCAAGCAGTGGTCCCTGGAGCCCTGGCCTCCACGGGTTACTGAGCTGTCCCCATCGTCAGGCAGGCTGTGCGCCGGCCCCTTGTGAATATGCACAGGCCCAGGTGACTGCGGCCAGCCTCGGGCAGGTTCTGTCACCACCACCACCATTCCAGGGATGAGGACTCGGGGCTCGGAAGGATCTCGCCTTCCATCCAGGACACAAAAGCGGATGAACAGGAGCTGTGCCCTGAGACTCCGGGCCTGCCCTCCACGGCCACAGGCTGCAGATCTGCTGGGCGCTGCCTCCTGGGGCCTCGGTTTCCTCATCTGTTAGTGCAGGTGCTGGAGTAGGTGGTCCCTGCAGACCCTTCTGGAGAATGTCTTGAAGGTCTCAGAATCACAGTGAGCCCAGACTTCCTTCCAGAAGTTTCTGTCCTGCACAACCTGCAGGAGCTCCACTGTGTCTAGACAAGAACCCTAAGAGCTGAGGATCGCTGAGCTCGCTCCATCCAGCCCCCTCCCTGGAGCAGCAAGTGGACGTTCCCTCCCAGGTGCTGGTCCTCGGCCTGCAGACAGCACGCTGCCCTCAGGTCAGCACTTGCCCTCATTGGCCTCTTCGGTCTCCCCTCCCCAGGACTCCTCAGCCCCCCATGCCGGGCCTCTCTCCCCACCTGGAGCAGCAGCTCCTCCTGACCCCTCTCCTCCCTGGTCCCCGGGACCAGTGTCCCCACTGCCTTGGGAGGCCCCTCAGCTAGGTGGAGACGACGCTGATAACCCTCCGAGTCTTCTCTCCATGGGTTAAAAAGCTGGAAGGGGCTTCCCTCCGCTGTCACGTCCCTCAAACCTGCCAGCTGCCCCCCGGGGTCCCCAGTTCCCCAGCTGAAGGACTGGGAGACCTCAGGATAGAAGGGAGCAGAGACCTGACCTGGTCATCGTGACGCTCACAGCCCGGTGAGGCCAAGGGATGGCGGGTGAACCCCCAGGCTGCCCCGCAGTGAGCACCGTGCGAGTCGGGTGGGGACCAGCCTGGGCCTGGCAGGTGCTGGTGGAGAGAAGGGCAGTGGGATCCACAGGGGGCTGGGGACCTGGGGACATGAGATGTGGGGGGGCAGCAGACAGCGCCAGGCCGGGCCATCTCATCAGGCCCCTTGGCAGCCCTGCTGAGCGGGACAGGGTTGGCTTCTTGAGCCGCTGCAGCTCCCAGGGGAGAAGGAAGCCCCCGCTTCCCAGTGTCCCTGGGAGGAGATGCTGTGGCGTCACCACCGGGCCCAGCGTCAGCAGCGTCTGAGCTTCCCCAACAGCGAGGATGGCGCGGCCACGGGGGCCAGAGAAGGGGCCCTGAGACGGGAGAGGAGGCAAAGCGGGGAGGAGAGCCGGTGCCTCTGCCCCCCCGCCCCCGGTCTGCTCCCTGTGCCCACATTGGTGCCCCAAGGGACCACCGCGGCCTCCTGGCAGCCCTGGCAGGATCGTCTCAGCTCCTGGCACGGCTCCCACCACCTCCTCTGGTGCTTCCTAGGGCTGTGTGCCTCCTTCCAGAAGGAGAAGCCGCAGGAAAAGAAGGAGAAAGTAGGGGCTTCCTGGCTCGGGGTCAGGGGGCAGAGACGGGGTCAGAGGGCTCAGGGGGCAGAACCGGGGGCAGAGCCAGCCCCCACACCCGGGCCCGTGAGCTGAGCCTCGTCACTGGGCACAAGCAGCACACCCACCCCAGAGCCTTGCGGGGACCACGGGCCGGGTGTGGGCTGGGTCACAGGCTGAGCCTGGCCCCAAACCCGGCCCAAATCCCCGTCCTGTACCCCGCAGCCTCGTTCCTCCAGATACGAGGCCGGATCCGTCTGTATGGTGGGGTGAGACGCCCACTTGCAGCACTGGAAGCAAGACAGTGAGATGGCACGTGCCCAGCGCATGGTGCGTGAACCCCTGATAAGTGGCCACACGATGTCGGCGTCCATCATCTCACTTACTCCAATTGCCCAGATGCCACGTTCTCCAGCAGTGCCCTCCCTGAGAGGGAACCTGGCCAGGCCCGAGCTGTCCCCTCCTGGAGTTCCAGAGTCCAAAGAAGCTGCCATGACAACTGCCAAGACCAGCTTCCTCGGTGTCTGGAAGGGGGCCACGCAGGAGCCGGGCTTTAGCCCTCTGCCCTGGGGACAGATAGCTGGATTTGGGGGCCCTGCTCTGCAGGCCTGCACCCTGCCCAAGTCCCAGAGCCAGCCTCGGGGGCCCTGCCCTCCTGTCCTTCCTTGCCGACTGATTCCGTGACATGAACGCTCACTGAGCGCCCTCCTATGAAAGCAGCCCCTGGGGGCAGGCAGACAGCGCCCAGATTGCAGTTGTCTCCTGGTCGGTGTGTCCTCGGATGAGCTGCTTTACTTCTTTGAGCCTCAGTCTTCTCTTCTGTAAAATGGGACAATAAAGCCTTCTTCCAAGGAGCCTTGTGAGGACTGGATGAGTTTACCAGGCCAGACGGGCTGGGCTACAGTGACACCAACAGCCCAAAGGCCCCAGTGGCTTTAACACAGCAAAGGCTTATTTCTCGTCAGAGTATGGTCCCGCCATCCTTGGTTTTCCACTGAAGCCTGGGCAGGGGACAGAAGGGCTAGAGAAGGGCAGCAACAATGAGATGCTGTGGGTCAAAAGCAACCCTTCCCACCTTCGCTCACATTTCATTGAACAGAATCAGCCACCTGGGGCTGCCTCCTTCAAGGGGACAGAGGGATGTGACCATCCGAGGATGGGGAGTCACAAGTGCTTATAAGCAATCACAATGTCTGCCACCAAAGATGCCCATTCACAGGCCTCCCCCCAAGATTGCACCTCATCTGCAGTGAAATATTTTCCCTTTAAACTGATCCAGGCTAACACTGTTCTCTACCTTAAAGTGTTAGTTGCTCAGTCGTGTCCGACTCTTTGAGATCCCATGGACTGTAGCGCGCCAGGCTCCTCTATCCTGGGATTTCTCAGGCAAGAATACTGGAGTGGGTAGCCATACCCTTCTCCAAGGGATCTTCCCAATCCAGGGATCAATCCCAGGTTTCCCGCATTGCAGGCAGATTCTTTACTGCCTGAGCCACCAAGGAAGCCTTCTCTACCTTAAAGTGAAGGTTGCTCAGCCGTGTCCGACTCTTTGTGACCCCATGGACTAAACAGTCCATAGAATTCTCCAGGCCAGAATACTGGAGTGGGTAGCCTTTCCCTTCTTCAGGGGATCTTCCCAACCCAGGAATTGAACATGGGTCTCCCGCATTGCAGATGGATTCTTTACCAACTAAACTATCATGGAAGCCCTAATAAAGCCAAGGAAGTTTCTCTACCTTAAACCTCATCCTAAACAAGAATGGCTGTGGAGTCATGGATTCGATGTGCAGCATGTATGCATGTTGGTGTACATTACAATAAAACCATAACTGGGACTTCCCTGGTGGTCCAGTGGCTAAGACTCCAGGCTCCCAGTGCAGGGGGCCCAGGTTCAATCCCTGGTCAGGAAACTAGATCCCACATGCTACAACTACATACAGATCCTGTGTGCCTCAACTAGGACCCAACACCACCAAATAAATAAATAATCCATACACACATAACTGTTCAAATTGAAAAGTCTACCCCGTACCTACCCCTGAAATCACATGTGGGACCACAGTCACGCCTCCCACGCTGATGAACATAAGCTAATTTCACACTTTGTCAGTGCCCACCCCCTGCCTCTTATGAGGCTCTCGACCAAGGTCAGCTACTCTTTTATTCACCGTTTCCGGGGTCTAGCCTCAGGCCCACCGAATCCCCATTTTCTAGATGAGGAAACTGAGGCAAAGAGAAGCCTCAGCTAAGGCCATGCAGTTGGAAAGTGATGGAGAGGTTTCCCCACCTCCCACCCACCCCCCATGCTGTCCCCAGCCCTATTGGGCCTCCATCTGAAGCAGCCCAACTGCCCTGGATCCTGAAGGTTCCCCGAGGCCCCATGGAGAGGCCCCTGCTCTCTGGAAAGGCAGGCAGGAGAGGGAAAGGGTTAAGCCTGTCACATTGTGTTCCCACCAAACACCTCTGCTTAAACGCAGAATCCCAGCAGGGTGGTGTTTGCTGCAAAAGCCCTAAGAGTGATTTGTGAAGTCTCGGAGGCCCGTAATCTCGTCAGCGTAATGGGATTATATTTCAAATCACCACGGCCTGTTCATTACCCATTTAAACTCCTCTGACAGAGGAAAACTTACATAAAACGCACACGGCAGCCCTTGCCGACTTCCCCACTCTCCTTCCTGATTAGACAAACAGATGCTGAGGTCTGGAATGAAAAAATAATGTGCCCATTTATTCATTTTTCTGACAAGTCACAATAGATTTTTAACTGCCAATGAGTGACCTCCCGGAGGGGTGGCGGCTGGGAGGTGGCCGCCGGGCAGCAAGTGGTCATTTCCTGGCCTGGCTGGTGATGTCTCCTGGGATCACAGCTCAGCCAGGCTGAGCCCCGCTCCTCGCCCTGTCCCAGTTGGGGTGGGGGACTGCCTGCTGGGCCGCTCAGCTGTCACCACCCAGAGGGGGCCGGGGAGCTCCTGAGGGCAACCAGGACCCAGCCATGGCCTGAAGTCACAGAGCCCAGGCAGGAATCCCAGCCCTGCCTTGATCAGCAGGGTGACTGAGGACACGTGTCATCTCTTGGAGCATCAGTGTTCCCGTCAATAAAATGGAGACAGCAAGACAGCTCATCTCGGAGGTGCGGGCTCTGGGCGCGTGGCTTCCCAGGGACGACATCCAGCTGGCACCGCCGGCTGTGCCTGGCCTGCCTCCACCGTGACCTCTGGCAGATGGGGCTTTGCTGTCACTTGCGGAGTCTGTGTGACTCTGCTCTGAGACGGTGCCTGGAGCAGAGGTGGGCGGGCGGAGGGGCAGCTGAGTCAGGGACCCACCTCTGTCTGCCCCCCTCCTCATTCAGAAGCCAGACGCTGTCTCTGAAGACTGGTGGCCAGGCGGCCACCAGCGAGATGGGACCCTATGGCAGTGAACGGAAAACGTCTCCCTTCCCATCTGTCGTTCAAGGCCTCCCGCCCTCTCCCAGGACACTGTGGGCTCAGCCTCAGCTCGATGACCCTCAAGTCGCCTGGTGTCTGGTCACATGGTGCCTGCCTCTCACCCTCCCCCAGCTCCTGTCTCCGATGCCCTGACCCCGCAGACCAGTGGGGAAGGCACAACGTGGCTAAACAATGTGCCCCTGAGACCCGGGTTCAATCCTGGAGCCTCACACACTTGAACTGTTAAGGCACAGTCACATCTCCCAGCCCTCTTTTCCTGGCCTCCCAAAGACTCTTTCTGGAAAAAACTCAGTCACAGACTTCCTGAAAGCAAACCCCAGTACTAGGGGATAGGGTAGGCCTGAGTTATCTTTGGGTCCAGCCCAGGGCCTGGCCTGGAGGTGGTAGCAGCAAGCACTTGCTACATGAACTGACCCTTTCAGCCCACAAACATCTGAGCCCAGGGCCTGGGCAGGGCCTGACCCTCAGGCTGCAGCAGAGACATAGGGGCTGACTCCTCTAAGCCCCCTCACCTGGCAAGGAGGGTGCACTTTATCTGAGAGGCCTTGGACAGATGAGAGCCAGCAGCTGTAGTGGGGGTGGATTGCAGGCCAGGGCTGGGACCCAGGGAAGCCCTGCTCCACCCACTGGGAGCCACTGAGGGAGGGGGTGGCCAGGTGGGTGAGGGTCAGCCTCAAGACTGAGCTAAGAATCTGCAGAAGAAGGAATGAAAATCTGTTTTCTTGCTGTGTAACCTTGGACTCATGACTCAACCTCTCTGAGCCATCTTCTCAGCTGCACAACTGGGACAAAATCTCATCTTCAGTGTCACTGACTTGGTGCACCGTAGGGGGTGAGTAACAAGTAGCCAGTTGTCAACGGTCAGAGTTGGACCATAAAGAAAGTTGAAAGATGAACTGATGCTTTCGAACTGTGGAGCTGGGGAGTCCCTTGGACAGCAAGACAATCAAACCAGTCAATCTTAAAGGAAATCAACCCTGAATATTTATTGGAAGGACTGATGCTGAAGCTCCAATACTGTGGCCACCTGATGCGAAGAGCCAACTCATTGGAAAAGACCCTGATACTGGGAAAGATTGAGGGCGGGAGGAGAAGGTGGCGACAGAGGATGAGGTGATTCGATGGCATCACCGACTCAATGGACATGAGTTTGAACAAACTCTGGGAGATAGTGAAGGACAGGGAAGCCTGATGTGCTGCAGTCCATGATCACAGAGAGTCAAACACAACCTTCCAACTATACAACAGCAGCAACAAGTAGCCATGGAGATGGTGCCAAGTCACGTACTGGGAACATGTGTGCCAAGGCCTCCCCCTGCCAGTAGGCCTCAGAGGGCATCTCCAGAACCCCAGGGAAGTCCCTTAACCCATCCAGCTGGGGGCCTAGGCCCCCCTCCCAGGGCCCTACCACCAGCCCTCTCCCCTCACCAGCACTGCCTGCCTTGCTGAGTAGCCCCAGGCAGGGTTCATATCTTCATGCATTAACTCTATGAATACATAAGAAATACTGTGAGGCTAATTCTTTTTAAAATGATAAAATTCGTCTATATTATAGCATTCCAGCCCCCAGCTTCCTGAAAGCTAAAAATATTTTAATGTCATATTCCCATGTAAATTTCAGTTTAGAATTTAATATCCTTTTAACATACATTAAATTTTTAGCATTCTTCAAGCCCTTGGTTCTTCTAAGGGCTTAGCTGCTGTGCGTTAGAGGAAAGGGCTGGGGAAGGCTGTAAATTAGGAGAGAAAGTTCTAGAATTAGGTTACCCCCAAACCTGTGCCCATCCCCATTGTGGGAGTTATTCCTCTGGGCTGAGGAGTATCTGAGCCAAACCCTGGAGTCCTGGGAGGTGTCAGAAGTCTCAATTTCCTTGCTGGCGTGGCTGTGATTTTATCACGTAAACACAGGGATGGCTTTATGGGAGGACTCCTCACAGCAGCCCAGGTCGGGGTGCCAGATGGCCTGGCACCGGCCATAGTCAGAAGCCTGAGTTCTGCAGTCCATGGTCCAAAATGGGGCCATGTCGGAGTCAGTGCACAGACTATGTTATGAAAGGGGAGGTTATCAGCTTTGCAGAGGTGACCGCCAGGATGCACTGGCTGGCCTGGCTAAGGGCTCCAGGGTGATGACGTATGGGAGCCAGAGCAGATCATTTTAACTGATCTGTATCCCCACTCCAGTTCCTAGACTAAGACCTCATCCCCCAGCCATAGAGATGCCCGAGGGTGTCTCTGCAAAGCCCCATGATTGGCCCATGGGCTGTAGCTTCCCACTAGTCCCACCAGTTCCCTCTTGGAGCAAAGCCAAGGACAGCCAGGGGAGGCTCTGAAAATGACAGGGAGGAGTGTTCATGGCCGTCTGGGTGGAAAGCAGGGTGGGGATGTCATGCCTCCCTGGGCTCAAGGGCTGAGGGCTGAGGGCTGCCTGGGGCACCCAGCCCACCAGCCTTGAACTCTGGGGTCTCGGGCTGCTCTGGCCTGCCCACACCCCCTGCCGTGGGTCACCACGCCAGGCTCCTGAGTGAATCCCTCCATGTCTCTGAGCACCCATCTGTGAAATGGGGTCAGAAATAACAAAGCCTTCGTGGTGAGAAGACCCAGCACACAACTCGATGTGTGGTGAAAGGCTCGCCTGGCCATCCGTCTAAGCGATCATTAACCAGAATGAGAAATTTACAGTATGGAGCCCTGAAATCCAGTGAGATGATGCCTCTGCTTTCTAATCACTTTCAGGGGTGATATAATGCATTGATCGAAGGAGATGGACTGCACTTTGGGCTCCGACCAGTGTCTGCAATGAAAGCAGTGGGCTTGTTAACCTAGATTTACAAAGTACATCTCCAACCTGGTGAGAAGGAAGGCCTGGTGGGAGGAAGATGCTGCCAGTGTGTGATACTGGGAGGACCCGGGGTCCAGGTAGGGATTCCCCTTGAGCCTGCCCCAGAACAGGCCCAAGGGATCCCTCTCCAAGCAGCCACCAATGATTTAGCTTCCTGGTGCGGAGTGAGTTCTCTAACTCTGAGGAATGTAAGTGCTCAACCTTCAGTCAAGAAGTGCTCACTAGTGCCTACCTTGTGCCAAGCCCAGCTCGGGCCCAGAAGGTACAGAAATGAGCTGACTCAGAGCCTCCCTTTGGGAACTCATGGACAACAGGGCCAAGAGAGTCCCTGGAGCATGGGTGACAGAAGTGGAACAAGAGTGGAGGCAGACACATCCTTCCCCTCAGAGAACCCTTTGCAGCTGGGGGCTGGGAACACTCCTGGATCCGGTGGATCCAACTGGAAGATGGCAAGCTGGTGGACGCCGGGGGAGGCCAGATTCTAAGGCAAGAAACCCCAAGAGGAAGAAATCAAGCAAGTGGAAGGAGAGTGGCCAGAGAGTCCAACCCTATCCATGTGAATCAGTGTGAGTGAGAAAGGGCTCCTCGGCTCCCTGTGGACTTAGGAGTCCTCGCTGCTGGGGCACCTTGAGGCCCAGGAGCTCAGTGTGCACAAAGACCTCTGCCAAATGGTCGTGTTGATCATACCCAATAAATCCTCCCTGTACTGTGGAAGGTAGGACTCCTGAGGGCTTCTGCCCAGATCACTGTTCTCTCCCATCCGTGTTAGGAAAGGAAGCCTTTGTCTTTGGGGAGGGTCTAATCTGTGCCCCTCCTTAGGATGCTGTGAGGGGCTCTTGGGAACAGGACCGACGTCCTAGGCTCTCACAGAGCAGTGCTGAGCTGACACTCGCCTCCCATAAGACCAGCCTTTCATCAGCGTGTGTGTCAGCAGCAGACAGACCTTTGGCCGACGCCTGCGTCACCCTGATCACCCGCAACTCTGCTGTCCCCTGTCTGGACCTCACTCTCTGCCCCAAGAAGGGCATCCTCCAGGTCAGCTCCAGACTGTTCCAGGCTTTGAAACCTCAAAAGGAGGGACTTCTTATCCCCATGCATATACACAGGACAGGACAGGGGTCTGGTTGGCCTGGCGGCAGCCACATGTTTATCTTCTGGCCAATCCCTGTGGCTGGGGGTGGGCTGCTGTGAATGGCAGCGTTCCCAGGACACAGGGATCGGGGCTGGACCCCAGTCACCAGAGCAGAGGAAGTGGGGCAGGTAGAGTCCATGGATCTCTTCAGCAGTTGCCGTGTACCAACCACTGTGCTAACTACCTACTCAAACAGTATTCTCAAAATTCCCCTGAAGCAGAAGCTCGTGGCAGCCTTCCACAGTAACAAGACCTAAAGGCTAAAGAGGCTTTGCCCCGTGAGGAGGATCTGCTTCTGACTCCAACCTCAGTGCTCCCTGTCGTGGGCCACCTCCTCCACATGGGCATGAGGGAGGCGAGGCTTCCCTCCAACCACAGCGTCTCTGGGGAATGGTGGGCTGTGTGAGGGTGTGTGTGTGTGGTGTGAGTGTGTGTGCAGTGCACATGGTGTGTAAGGCATGTGTGTGTGGTGCAAGTGAGTGTGGTGTGTGTAACATATGGTGTATGGTGTGTGTGGTGTGAGTGTGTCTGATGTGAGTGTGTGGGGTGAGTGTGGTGTGAGTGTGTGTGGTGTGTATAACAGGGAGTGAATCATCTGAGTGTGTGTGTGGTGTGGTATGACTGTGTAGTGTGTGTGGTGTTTGTGTATGGCGTGTGTGGCACTAGTCTCTGGTATGTGTGTGTGTGATATGTGTGTGTGGTGTACACGGTGTGTGTGATACGTGTGGTGTGTATGTGTGTGTGAGGGAGCGTTTACTCCATGAGCCGCCTGCCCCTGCCCATCCCCGCTCCCCCCGAGCAGGGCACACGTCCTCACACACCTGTGCTCGGGGCACAGCGAGCCTGGCGGCGTCTGCTCTCGAAGGAGGCCATGAGGGTCTCTAAGCAGCCCCTTCCCTACCGCCGAACAGCTGCCCACCATCTTGGCACACATTCGCCTGTCACATCTGATTTGCAAAGTCGTGTCTGTAACAGACCCACAGGAGCGTCCAGTTGGGGCTTTTTCAGGTCAAGGAATATTTTACAGAGTCTCCAGTTCTTCAGAGGGAAAAAAAAAAGTGTGAACAGCCCTCCTTCTCCATTGTCAGATTGACACTCTCAGTGGTGGAGTGGTCCTCCCAGCCACCCTGGGCTAAAGCCTTGAGAATCACCTGAGGTTCTGGCATGATCCCATTTTACAGATGAGGAAATCGAGGCTCAGAGGAGTCCTGTCATTTCCCCAAGGTCACATAGTGACTAAGAGCAGAGCCAGGATTTGAACAGGGCCCCTTTGGCCCCTCAAGCCATAGCTCATCGCCATCATGTCCACAGCCTCCCTGCAGATTCCTGAGCTGAGCTGTCCTTGCTGGTGTGACTCCAGGACCTCCTCCTCCAGGAAGCTTGCCTGAGCTGTCATGGTCCTCCTCGGCCCTTTGAGCTCTTACCACTGACTAGTCTCTGGTTTCCAGAGCATTCTGGGAGGGGCCCACCAGAGCTGAGCACTTTGATCCCCTGAAGGCATCAACTTGGCCAAGGTGCTTCCACTGCCTGGAGTAGAAGCCCAGGAGGATGCAGGCTAAGCAGGTTCTTTTCCTGCAGGAACCCCCAGAACCCTCAGTGGGTACCATGTACCATGCGCCAGGAAGGACTGACATGTGCAGTGTTTTTCAAACACCATTTTTTTTTTTTTTTGCCAGAGCCACATATGGGTCGCTCAGAACTTAGAGTGACCATGCTGTTTCAGGCAGCTCAAGATAAGCAGGGTCAGGTGCAGCCTGAGAGCAGAACAACTCTGCCACCTCTTAGCTGTGTGGCCTTAGGCAAGTTGCTTTACCTCTCTGAGCCTGTTACTCTCTACACTTCCACGTGGCTCATCAGGGCCACTCCATCTTCATCCAGGCAGCCATCATCACCCTCCGTCCAGCAAAAGCCTCTTCCCAGGCCTCTCTCGCTCCCATCTGTCTCTCATTCCCAGGTGTGATCTCTGGGCCTGGAGGACTGAGTTTGCCTTGCTCTGCACTCACAGTAACTCCAGCACCAGAGCAAGCCTGGCACAAAATAACGTTTGTTTAATGGATGGAAGAATGAGTATTCCTACGTGAGCGCTTTGAATTTAATACGAGGCAGGCGTGGCCCGGCACAGCAGCCCACAGCCACGCCCCTCTCTGACCCCCATCCCTATCCTTCTACAGTTCAGTCTGCTCTGAACCTTAAAGGAAGTCCAAGTCTCATTCAGCAAACATTTATTCAATTTGAATAATTATATCCTGTTGGGAGTTGGCAGATGGCAAAAGATGACTGGGAGAAACTCTTTGTCTTCTCGTATAAAAAACAGCCTCTCTCTCTAGAGGAGACGAGAGGCTCCAAGCCTGGGCTCTGCGCTCCCAGGCTTCATGGGCTCCTTGCCTCTACACTACACCACCATGGCAGGATCATAGCACCTGTGCCCATTGCACTGATGAGGAGAGTAAGACTCAGAGTTCTCAGTAACTCGCCAAGGTCATACAGCTAGGGGGAAGTGGGGCAAAAAATTTGACCAGGTTTCATCTGATCCCAGACCCTGCAATCTCAACCCTTCATAGTTCTGGACGGAGAGGCATGTGACACTGTAAATAATGCCATTCCGTCCTGGGTTGCCTAGCTCTGCTTCACTCCCTATTTTTGTGTGACACTAAGCCAGTCATTTCACCTTGGTGAGCCTCAGTTTCCTCATCTGTAAAATGGGGCTAATAATCCCTCCTCTACAGAGTCATGACAATTACATGAGCTAGTAGATGGGAGCAAGATGTCAGAGGTAGAGCCAACTTTGTGACTGTTTATGGTCAGAGGGGCAGAAACAGCTGGGACGTGTTTGCCTCAAAGATGAAGCTCTTGGCTGAGCCTGAGGAATCAGTGCCAGTGCAGTGGCCAGCATATAACAGGTGATCGATAAACTTTGATGGAATGAATGACTACCTTCTGCTGGTGCTGCCAACTGTCCTGGAACGTGGACAGAGGCACAGAGCTTGAACCAGGGTTCTCTTGGCTAGACACTGAGAATACAGGGGATGCAGTGGAGCAGGACAGCCAAGACCCATTCTCCAGCCTAAGCCAGGACAATCTAGACCCATCCTCCAGCTTCACGGGCTCTGCGTGGGCGCATGAGCCTCGGTACACATGGCCAAGACAAGTGCCACACAATCAAGATGGCCGCCTCAACACTCAAGATGGCTGCCACACCTGAAAAGATGGCTGCCACACAGCTGCCACAGCTGCCCCAAAAACCAGTGTCCACGGGGTACCAAGAGCCCCACTGTGACTGGATTCAAAACAAAAAAAGCATTAAGTGTTAAATTGTGACCAGACTCCAAATAGAGTGAGTCAAAACTCAGGCAGGGCAGCCTAAACTCTCTCAGGAATAAGAATCCAGTCAGCCCATCCCTGTGCCCCTGAGAACGCTGGGTAATTACTTTTTCCCTTTTGTCTGTTTTCTTTTCGCAGAACCACCAAGAAGCAGCCTCAAAAATCAGTTAAAGCCTCCAAAGTGCTTCTTTCCCCAGAAATCTTTTATAAAAGGTGAAAGATTTACAAGACCTGAAGAGCAAACCAAGCAGGATAATTGTTTTTGGAATGACCCCAATATTTTCACCCTGGCGACCCTGGCTGGGCATCTTGCCCCGTATTTATGGTTCCTGGTCCTCTGCGCACCACCGAGTGACCTTTCTGAGCCCCCTCTGTGAGCCCCCAGTCCCTTATCGGGCCTGTAACTCACCCTGACGCTATCTCTCGGGAGGGTCTTCTGCACTTTAATTTAACTCCCCTCATCGTTATTTCCTGGATTTCAAGGTTTTCTCTTTCGAATTGCCCTTCCCGGGACAAGCATAATCTGTTTGCCATCAAGCCCAATAAATATGTTTGTGCGGGAGATGGAACCGTTTGAGGAGAGCTCTCAGGCCTGGGAAGCCACCTCCGGCTCGCACCCCTTCTGGGCAGCGATGGCTGGCGTGTGTGTCCTTGAGCCTTGGTGCTGGTGGGAGCCACTGCCTCAGTTCTGAGGCCGAGTGGCCGGCTGTAACAAATAAAGATACAAGACACCTGGTTAAATTGGAATTTCAAATAAACAATGAATTTTTTTTAGTATAAGTATGCCCCCATTCAATATATGTTTTAAAAAAAAATTCTTCACTGTTTATCTGAAATTCCAATTTAACTGGGCATCTTGGGTTTTATCTGGTATCACCTTCTGGGGGCCATCTCTCTCACTCCCCCGAATGTAGATTAATACACTGGAGAGTGTTTATTTACCAGTGTTGCCATAACAAAGTACCAGAGACTGGGTGGCTTAAACAAAAGAAATTGTTTTTCTCATACTTCTGGGGGCTGGAAGTGCAAGATCCAGGTAGCCAAGCAGGGCTGGTTTCTTACAGAGTCTCTCTCCTTGGCTTGCAGATGGCCCCCTTCTCCCTGAGTTCTTACACTGTCCTCCCTCTGTGAGTGTCCTGATTTCCTCTGCTGAAACAATCCTGTTGGATCAGGGCCCACCCTAGTGACCTCACTGTAACTTAATTAGCTCTTCGAAGACCCTGCCTGCAAATACAGTCACATTCTAAGGTACGAGGGTTGGGCCTTCAACACATGAATTTTGTGGGGACACATTTCAGTCCACCACGAAGGGCGTTTAACTCCCTCCCACCAGAAAGCTCCAGAGTCTGGGCTTACTTCAGGGCAGCCCTGGAAGACAAGAACCTTGCCTGTCCATCCACCGTAGGTTCTGCAGAGCCTGCAGGGCCCTGGCTCAGAGCAGGCCCAGCACGAAATCTGTCAGGGTCCTGTCAGATTCACCCCCACTCTCTCCCGACCTCACCATCCTGGCAATACTGAGGGGTGCCCCCACAACCCTGCAAGCAGGCACCGTCATTCAAGGAGTGCAGAGCAGGGATGACCCACAGGAGCACAAAGGCAATGAAATTATTGAAATTATCCAGCCCTAAAGTTGTTCAAACCTGCCTACCCTGGTGTTTTGATACTGTGTAACAGCCATGAAAGATATTACCTTTGGGGATAGCTTTGGGGGAATGGTATCCCAGACTCTTCATACTATTTCCCAATTTCCTGTACGTCTATGAACAGTAAATAGAGTGATCCCATAGCCCAAGAATCGAACCAGGGTCTCCTGCGTCGCAGGCGGATTCTTTACCAACTGAGCTATCAGAGAAGCCCTTATAAGTCTACAATTAACGTCAAAAAAATTTTTTTTCATTTAGAAAAATTTTTAATGAAAAATGTGTTGAAGAAATCAGAGCCAAATCTCTGTTTGCCTGTGTGCGAGCCAAGTCACTTTGGTCGTGTCTGATTCTTTGTGACCCTTTGGACAATAACCCTCCAGGCTCCTCTGTCCCTAGGATTCTTCAGGCAAGAATACTGGAGCGGGTTGCCATGTCTTCCTCCAAGGGATCTTCCCAACCCAGGGATCGAACCCGCTTCTCTGATGTCTGCTGCACTGGCAGGCAGGTTCTTTACCATTAGCATCCCCTGGAAAGCCAAATCTATGTTTACATGAAGTTTATTAAACCCCAGTGAGAATACAAAATACTCTAAGGATCCAGATTGAACTATGAAAATATGATAGATACAATTTATAAACTCAAAGAACTTGAGTGGGAAAGTTAATACATAATAAGTGGGCCGTCTCTGGGGTCATACAGAGTCGGACATGACTGAAGTGACTTAGCAATAAGTTTAACTGATACTAGTGTAAAAGAAGCAACACTGAAACAAAATAGGGAAAATGCATAAATATTGGCTAATTAATGGATACATAATAAAAAATAATTTAGTAAATAAGAAATAGATAATTGGATAAAGCAATCACCTCGTATCTTAATGCTGGCTGGTTTTCTCTCCTAACCCCAAGACTGACAGATTTTCCTTGCCTTTATCCAGTCATGTCTCTCTTTGATGTGAAGGTTTATTTATACTTATTTTTAGAATAGCCCATTAGCTTCTAATATTTCTAAATATTATTAAATTAATGTCGGCTTCTGTACTAGATAATCCACATGAAATAAAAAAACAAGTGGAAAAAAGAATGGAACTACGCCTTAGAGAAAATGGTACAAGAGCAGGAAAGTTTAATCAGGCAGTGTGATAAGACAAAGGCTTACCCCAGGAGGAGCGGCTGCCACTCCAGGGGACAGGGCCTGTCTGTGTGTCTGTCTCCTCACCCTCTTATTCTCAGAGCCTGGCACAGAGAAGGCACGTGATAAATATTTGTGGAGTGACTGACTGACTGAGAGACGTCTTGGTTGGTCATCTGCTCATGGCCTCCCTGGCTGGTGAGCCCCTACAAGCTGGGCCCCTGAGGCCTGGTCTCCAGAAGCAAAGTACAGCCGTTCCACTCCCACCAAGGCCCTGCCTGTGTCCTGCAGCCAGGGGCAGCCACCCCCTGTCCCTTCCCCAGTGGCCTGGCACCTGAGCAACCACCTCTCTGGGTACCTGGCTACAGCAAAGGGAGGGTGCCCAGGGCAGAGAGCCAGCCTGTGCCTGCCCAGGAGGCCCGGCCCAGCTGTCTGGGGAGGCCATGGGCCTGTAAAGCCACAGTGCTTCTGCGAGGTTCTCCTGATACAATAAAAGATTATCAGCTAAATAAAACAAGGAGTGACTGGGGCCACTATGCCCTGTTGGATTGAAATCATGTGAGCAAAGTGGTTTTCTCTGAGAGATTTATTTCCTGCACTGGCTTCAGGCAGCCAGCCCAGCCTGAAAGAACAGGGTTGGTCTCCCTCCATTGGGGTTGGTGGGGAGGACACGCGTTTTTACTTATTCTTCCAATGAGCTGGAACAGTGAAGACAGCGTGAATGGACATTAATTCTGAAACAAATTATTAAAGTGCGATCTGGGATTCTGGGAAAGCCATCTACCCTCTGCCTGTCTGCCATTTCCCCTCACCCAGGCCATAAAATCCTTCCCCTCCACTCAAACCCCAACACAGGGTTTCCCATCCAGAGAAGACAGGCCTGGAAGTGACCCGAGCCCAGGGCCAGTGGAGTATCGGCCTGGCGGGACGGCCTCTGCCCTCCAGCTGACACCACCTTCCTGCTGGGCCTTGGCCCCCCAGAGGGACCCCCTACATTTTGTTCCCTCATTACCTGTATCTGTGATCAAGGATGCCCCAGGCAGAGATGGCCACCACCTCCTTCTCATAGGCTCAACCTTCATCGGCCTCCACCAGCTCTGGCCCGCTTCCTCACACCCAGCCCAGCCCAGGCCAGCAAGGACCTCACTACCACCCTAAACTGCCTGGCATTCCACCCTCCACTGCTGGGCACTGCCCGGGCCCTGCTCATCCAAGAGGAAAGTGATCTGGAATTCAAGGAGGGAGCCAGAAAGCATGAGCTGGGCAATCTAAGGCCTCTGGGTGGGTCTTGGACACAGAAAATGTCAAACCCAGCACCTCCTGGTGGCCAGTCTGGGAGAAGGGAGGCAGCGAGTACTGAGTAACCTCTGTGGAGAGGGTACGCCAGGCACAGGGTGGTAGACCAAGGGCATCTCAAGTCAGTTGAGTGCTGGAGGAGTTCAGAGGGGCTTCCAGAGACAAGACCCCTGACCTGGGCATGGAAGGAGGAGGAGGGGTACAGCACCCAGACCCAGAGGAAGCAAAACTTCAGAAGGTCTGGAGGTAGAAAGAACATCTACTGCTGCATTCAAGATCTATTACAGTAATGATAATCACGATGGTTAAAATGCACAGAGCACTTCCTGTCTGCTGTGTCACATGCTTTACACGTGTTCTCAGATTCTAATCTTCCCAACAACCCCACAAGGATGCTATTGTTGTTTAGTCACTAAGTCTCCCCTGGTGGCTCAGTGGTAAAGAATCTGCCTGTGAAGCAGGAGAGGCAGGTTTCACCTCTGGGTCAGGAAGATCTCCGGGAGAAGGAAATGGCAACAAGTATTCTTGCCTGGGAAATCCCATGGACAGAGAAGCCTGGTGGGCTACAGTCCACGGGGTTGCAAAAGAGTCAGATATGACTTACCGACTAAACAACAGGGAGGTAGGAACTACCAATATTCCCATTTTACAGATGAGGAGACTGAGGCTCAGAGAGGCCAGCTGCCCAAAATAGTATGTGGGAGAATTTGAACCTAGGTCTCTCTGACTCCAGAGGCAAGGCCCTACCACACCCTGCCTCCCCTGGACCCCATGCAGGCTCCCCCCACTGGTCTATGTTGGGGTGGGCAGGGCAGCATGCAGATCAGCAGGCTTTGAAGCCATGTCTGCACCAGCAAGTCAGAGCATGGTCAAACCCACTTGGGCCTGGTCTTCCCTCTTTCCTTCATCCCTTCCTGACTCTAACAACAGAGCCTGTGTCCGTGGGTGACAGGGGTTGGGTGGGAGTGAGAGATCCTGGCCAGGTAAGTTCTCCTGCCTGAGCTGATCAACCCATCACAGCCACGTGCATAGACATACCTGCCCAAGACTCACCTTTTTTAATGATCACAAACACATTTTATCATTATTATTATTTTAGTTTTAATATTTTTTTCAATTTTTTGGCCACAAGCAGCATACAGGATCTTAGTGCCCCAATCAAGGCTCAAACCCATGCCCCCCTGCAGTGGAAGCCTCCAAGGAAGCCTCCAAGGAAGTCCCAGTAATCAGAAATCTCTTGAGGCCCACATAGCCACGTATCATACCCTACCTGTACAAGGTAGACAGGCCACTCTAGGCTCCTGATTCCCAGAGCCTGGCATGGATCAGGGCCGAAGGTTCAGAGGGCTCCTTCAGGCCAGGCTGGGGGCCCCACCTTCTGTTCCTCCCAGCAGCAATGCCTCCATCCACTCAGCTGTACAAATCAGGAAGGGCCTTCCCGCCTCCCGTCCATCACCCCGTAACCAATCTGTCAGCAAGTGTCTGCGCTCTGTTGTGCTTATTTGCTTGGTCGTGTCCGACTCTTTGCGACCCCATGGACTGTAGCCTGCCAGGCTCCTCTGTCTGTGGGATTCTCCAGGCAAGAATACTGGAGTGGATTGCCATGCCCTACTCCAGGGGATCTTCAACACCCCAACACAAAGCACACCCCGAGTCGGTCCACTTCTCCCTGCTCCACCACCTCCTCCCTGGGCCCAGCACCCCATCTCCCACCCCTCCATGACTCCCAACCACACCCTCCTCAGCAACATCTGATGGGTGTCAGTGATGGGATCGCAGACAGAAACCTCATGTGTGGGGAAAATAGAGCATTCTCTTGTTCTCTGATGATGGGAAAAGGAGTACATTTTCTATCAGCCTAGACAACAAAAATGATGGAAACCAAGCATTCAGTAAGGATTTAGTTAACAATGACCCTTTAATCATGTCACCTCTCTCCAGCTAACGTCCTGCACACCCCTCTGCCCAAGCTGGTTTGCTCAGGTCAAATTTGCTCACTCTAGACTTAAATGTCTTCCTCCCTTTATCTAGGATGGGATGGGGAGTCTTTCTTGATCACTGCAATTATTTTGAAAATGCTGTCTCTTTATCCTCTGGGTCCCTCTCGGGGATCTCAGCCCCCAGGGACCAGGTGCCCCATCCTCCCTTCCCCATCGGGTCAGAGCTTCTGGGAGGGGTAGCTGGACCCACAAGCAGCCCCCACGGGTGATGACAGCCCCGCCCCAAAGATTCCGGTCCTTCCACACTTATGGGAACAAAGCCTTGAGGGATGAGGGAAGAGGGGCAGCTAGTCTGGAGGGGAGATGGCAAGCCAGAGATTCCTGGAGGGCTGGGTTAAGAGGCTGGGATGACTTCCTTGCACAGACACTGATAATAATAATAATAGAAGCCTGCCACACACGGGTCTGGTCCTTTCCGGGTGCTGGGCCCTGTGCTAACACGCTGCGTGCCCACACCTCCCCGCTGAGGTGGATAATTGTGTTATTTTCCTGTAGACTGGGAAGCTGAGATGCAGAGAGGGTGGGCACACAGCTAGCAGAGTCCTGATTCAAATCCCAAAGCCTGGCCCCTCACCACTGTGCTCCAGGCCTGGCGCTCAGCAGTTGGGAGAAGCCAGCACATAAGGATGGGGAGGAGGCCAGTGAGAGGGAAGTGGAGGGGCAGGCTGTGCCCTGAAGGTGGGCCCAGGACCAAGTCAGGACTCGGTCCAAGAGCAACAGGAATTCACGTTTGGGCTTTAAACCGGAGAGGTTCATGGTCCTGTTTGGGTTTGGGTTTAAAGGCTGCTTGACTGTCCTGTGTCAAGTGGATAAGAGAGAAAGAGACTGAGGCTGTGGGGGCAGGAAGGGGAGGGGAGAGAGAGGAGCGAGAGAGAGAAGGGGGAGGAGGGAGAAATGAACAGACCTCATGGATGCCACCGCTGCCGTCATGGGGGCGCTGGTGACCCGAGCTGGCAGGGGCTCTGGGTGTCTAAGGCTCAGAGCCCCCCTGCAGCTACTGCAGCACCCCACTTTACCCCCACCCCCCACCCCCAGTCTCCCCAGTCCAGCCCAGCAACTATTCAGCCTCCTCCTTCTTTCCTGCTGGATCCTCCAAGGGTCCTTGTCCCCCCTGACTCCAGGGAAACTGTCCAGAGTCCCTCAGGGAGAAGCTGCAGAGATGGGGACCCTGAGGTCTGACTCCTCACCTCAGCTCTTGCACCTGCTCCGTGTGGCTGCTGCCAAGAATGAACCAACCTGCACACAAAGCAGCCCCAAAAGTATTTCTGAACTGCTCAGGACTTGCCCAATAGCAGAAATAGTGAAAATGCAAGCCTTCTAAAGTCAGTAACAGGTTCAAAAGCCGAGGCAAGATTAAGTGGTGACAATTCCTACCGCCTGTCCTGCGGGAAAGCCTCCGGCCAGGAGTGGGGTCCTGCGCCCGTATATGAATCAGTCACAGTGCCAGGATGGGGAACCGTGATGTGCTGGGCCTGGAGGGCACCTTCTTCCTTGTACTCAGTGGTGGGTGCTGGGTTTGCCACCACTAGGGAAGGGGGAAATAGTGTGGGACCTCAAAATCAAGTTACTACAAAGCCTGTTTCACGAACATCTCAGAGAGGTTAAGCAACCCATCAAATCACCCAGCTTCCCCTTCCATTGCTCTGAACCTGTGTTCTGAATCCCCACCTGCAGGGGTTGGAGCAGGTTTTGGAGTAGGGACAGGGCACATTGGTGGCCCCTGTGAGAAAAAATCCAGATTTCCTTTTTTCTGGCTCTAAGGTTCTGCGAGGCGACCCCACTTCCCATTTCCCCCTCTGACCACATCCCTCCAACATGCGCTGCCAACAGTAGGTCCTACCGGCTCTGCTGGACTGCAATGACCTGGCGGGGGCGGGGCCTCAGTCCTCTCTAAATCTCCTCTCCCTTCCCTCACCTTTCCCAGGGCAGAGCCTGGCTCAGGACAAGTGCTTCTGAAAGGTTCTGTGTGGATTCTCAAAGGTTCTGTGTGAATGAGCTGGAAAGGACCTACAGATAGTCCCTGGGCTCAAAACCTCCAGACGCACAGCTCACCACCTCCAAGGCCCCCTGCTGTTGCTGGTTTCAATTCCACTTCCTCCCAAATCAAGTCTCCCTGTCAAGTCTCCAAGTCAAGACTCCCTGGCAAGTCAATTCCACTCCCTCCCAAGGCTCAGGTCCCCATCAGGGCATGCCTGGGGTGAGCCTTCTCCCTGGGACCTGGAGTGATCGAATCCCTAGAGATCAAGTGCTTTCTCCGCCCAAGATTCATGGGTCAAGAGGATACCCGAACACACACACATACACAGCTCCATTTCTTCCAGGAGGGGAGGAAACTCCCATTCAGGTCTTCTCTTTGGGGAAGGAGGCCAGGGAATCGGGAGATGGGAAGGGGAAAGGGAGGAAGAGATCTCCTCCTTCATCTGCCTGCCCTTGTGACCGTCTCCCAGGCCTGCAGATCCCGGCCTGGGACCCCCACCCCTGCTCACCCCCTCCCGGCCTGTGGGGAGGAGGGGCGCCAACAAAGGAAGGGTCCTCAGCCCGCAGGACCCGGCGCACCCGGCCCGCCACAGCAGGTCTCCCCAAGGACACACACGCTGGACGCGTTCCCGCCCGCGGCCGCTGCCACACGCGGTGGATCCGCAAGGGCTCACACACACACACACACACACACACGCACATCCGCTGCCACGCGGAGCCGGACACACGCGTCGGGAAGGCCTTGCGGGGGCCACGGTGCACCGGGTGGGTCGACGATCGGATGCCCGCGCGTCCGTCTGGGCCTGGGCCTCGTTCGGCGGGGTCGCGACCCCAAGCGCCGCAAACACCCGCAAGGGTCCCGGCTGCCCGACGGCGGCGAGGCGGGACGCTAGGGCTCGGGAGCGGCCGAGACTTCCGCCCCGGCCCCGCGCCGCCCCTCTCCGGCGGTCTGCGGCAGCCGCCAGGGAGGCCCAACCGCGGCCTCGTGGCGCCCCCTGCGGTCGGCACTACGCGGGCTCGGGCTGGGCGCCCGGGGGCGCCGGGGTGGGTGGTGGCTTCTCCTCTCCCGGGCTCCACTGTGGCCGCAGACTCTCCACCGGAGCGGCCGCGTGGAAGGGCCGGCGGCTGCCGCCGCGCCAGGGCCCGGAAGCCGGGCCAGAGCCCCCGACGGCTGCCTGCCCGGCCCGTCCGGCTCGCACCCCAACCCGGCCCCCCATGCGTGGGGGCTGCTTCCTCCTTTGACAGAGCGGGTGACCGAGGCGGTGCGCACAGCCGGGACGCGGGGAAACCTGGCTGGGACCTTGACTCTGGGGCATGAATGGGGGTCTCCGAACCCGGCCGGCCACCTCTGGGTCGTATTGGTCTCATCCCAGCACTGCCTGCCTCTGCCCGCCCCAGCTCTCCTCTGAGCTCACCCACCCACACCCTGCCCATCTGTCCAGGAACTGCCGGCACCCACTTAACACTCTCCTGGAGTCTTAAAATAAAAAAAAAATCACATGCGTGTGTGTGCCATGTCGCTTCAGTTGTGTCCGATTCTTTGCAACCCCATGGACTGGAGTGTGTTGCCTTGCTCTCCTCCAGGGGATCTTCCCCACCCAGGGATCAAACCTGCATCCCATGTCTCCTGCATTGGCAGGTGGGTTCTTTACTACTAGCTTTCTGGAGTCTTAAAACAAAAATCACACCAGGAAAAAACACCTTAGGAGCCCCAGTCTCAGGGTCCACCTTGGGGCCAGGAAACCCATGAGAGCCCCTTAGCTTTGGCCTGGTCTCTGTGAGTCAGTCTGGTTGTCTAACTACACTGAGATCCTTTAGGATCCCCTCTGCCCCCTTCTGTGCCAGCAGGGAGGTGGCACCCAGTTTTTTGCACTCATGACACATGTTCTGGGCCAGGCCCTTGGGCACCTGTCCTGCGATCCTCACAGCAAATCGACCCTGTGGGGTGGTATTATTGTTACGGCATCCTACAGATGAGATCGAGGCCCATGAGGTGGGAGGCTTGCCTGAGCTCACACATAGCAGGTGAGTGGCAGAGCTGAGATTGCAGCCCTGATTCGAGACTCACTTCAGAGCTCTACCAGCCCCGTCTACAGTTACCATGTGGAACCCATGCCAGGCACCGCCACCGGCTCTTTGATGTGACCCACCCTGACATGGACAGTGGCCACCCCATCACACCCATCACAAGAGTCACAATCACACTGGTAAGGCTCCAGCCCAAGCCTGGCCCTCAGAGTCCCCAAGAGTCAGATGCCTCCAGACTGACCCTCCCATTTTACAGATGGGCACACTGAGTCCACAGAGACACAGGGTCTTGCTCAGGATCACACAGAGCAGCTGTGGTCTAGGCTGCTCAATACCCCAGGCAAGAAAAGAGTTCAGGTCCCAGGATCTGACCCATCTGTGCTTCAGGGCCGCAGTCCTCATTGTAAGATCAACGGTTTAGCTGGAGTTCTGTCTGGAGGGAGGGATAAAGAGCAGGAGACAGACACTAACACAAAACAAGGACAAACCCAGAGATCAGAGCTGAGATGAGGGCTTGGCTGGGGTTTGGGGAAGCTCAAAGGAGAGACTGGACATGGGAGGGGTCAGTCAGGAAAGGATTCCCAAAAAAAGTGACGTCAAGTGGGCTTTAAAAGGATGCATAAGGGTTTGCCAATGGAAAAATGCAGGCAGGGATATTTCAGGAGAAGACGTGGGGCTCAGAGGCCTGTTCCCATCTGGGCCTTGGTAGTGAAGAGTATGGGACTGGGTACTAGACAGTCCTGGGTTGGAGTCCCAGCCCTGCTGTGTGACTTAACCTTTCTGAGCCTCCATTTCCTAGGCTATAAAATGAGAGTGGGGATGATCTTCTCAGTCACGAGGCAGTTGCCGGGTGATCAAGGGGCATGGCACACAGGAAGACAGGGACTAGAGACTATTGTAGGGAGCAGTTGGGGACTGGAGGAAAGAAAGACATGGCTGAGGCGGTCGTCTGTCTTCTGAGGACAGACATGTGAGGGACCTTGAATGTCAAGCTAAGGAGCTTGGCTTCGTTCCGAAGGCAGTGGGGAGACGTGGAAGGGCTTTGAGTCAAGGAGTTACAACTGTGATTTGTGTTTCAGAGGATGCCCACGCGGAGGTGCTAGGGTGTCCTTGAAGCAGGACAGGGAGGAGGCTCCTGATCGCTAAGCCCACCCACGTCCTGGCACCTGGGATCCCTCCAGCCTGCCGCCTTCTCCCTCTCTCAGCTCTACAAGGCTGAGAAGTTGCCCTGCCCTGATTCCAAGGCTGGTCCAGGGCCGAGGAGACAGGCGGCCTGCAGCCCCTACCCTCACTGCCCTGTGGTCCCAGACAGCCCTGCCCAGGAACCCACAGCCTCTGTGACCAGTTCTCTGCTTTCCTCGAGCTGCCCTCCCCCCTACACACACACACACACACACACACACACACACACACACACACTCCACAGTCCCCATTACAGAGAAAGGACGGGCAGCACCGCCATAATTTCTATTTCCTTCTAAATAGATGCTCCCGGACCTGCTCCCACAAAACCAATTAAAGCACCTGCCGAGGACAGGGCTTTGTCAGCAAATTATTTCCAGGCTTCGAGACTCGGGAATAAATCTCAGAAGATGAAGTGAATGGAATGAGTAGGGGAGCTAGAGATGGGGGGCTGAGCAGGCGGGGGAGGAGGGTCACTTTAGGTCCAAGCAACTGCAGCTGGAGTCTTCGTTTCTGCCACCAGACCCTCAGCCCAGGTCCCAGCACTGGCCCCCTTTACAGTCCCACCGGAGAAGCGGCCTCTAAAGAGTCGGACATCCTGGCTCCAAGTCAGGAATTCCCCTGGAAAATTGCCTGGAAACAACTTCCAGAACCACGGGGTGGGTGGCACGGCTATCTTTATGTCCTTGTCGCATCACTGCACCCCTTGGCTGTTTCCCCGCCACAAAGGAAATGGTACCATAGCCTCGGTGGGGAAACAGGATGTCTGGGCTCCTAACTCACTGTGGGGACCTCAGACAAGTCCTTCTCTGATCTGAGCCTTTGTGTTTCTATCTGCAAAGTAGGGGTGGATGGAAGTTCAGCCAGCCCTCCAGCTTCACCTCTTCATGTGCCCATGAAACTTCAGAAGGCCTCCTGGTTCAGGCCCAGCTGGCCTTCTGGGATGCCCATGGACTCTCTCTTTGGGCAGGCAAAAGCCAGGGAGCAGGTAGAGTTCCATCCAATGCAGCCATCATGGCCCCCATCAGCTCTCAGACTGGCAGCGGGGAGCGAAGGGCTGAGTGAGCCCCAGGTGGGCCCACATCCAGCGCTTAGTAGTACACCCTGCCCATAGTGTGGCCTCAATAAATGTGGCCATTCTTACTGTTACTATAGCAACACTTGCCTCTCTAGACTACCAGGTCCTTCAGCTCCAGGTCACATTCCCATCACTCCACCAACACCCACCTTGGTCCTATCAACAGTAAGGACTTGCATGACTGAGACCTCGAGGTGGGTATCATCAGCACTACCATCTTACCTGAGGAGACAAAGCCTCAGAGAGGTTAAGCCACATGCTCAGAGTCACACAGCTTGCCCAGCAGGACATGATGCCAAAATGGAGCCCAAGCTAATTCCCCAGATGAATCTGAGTTGGGAATCTGAGTTGAATGCACAAAAGGGATCAGACCTGAGAGGTGGAGATGTCAGGCACCAGAGCTACAAGCTTACCAGAAGCCTCCCAACCATCCCAGATTAGAGGCCATTCATAAGGGCTACAAATTAATTAATAAATTCAGAAAAGAATGCCCTGGAGATCCTGTGGTCAGGACTCTATGCTTCCACTGCAGGGCACCCGGGTTCCATCCCTGGTTGCAGAATTAAAAAATAATAATTAAGGGCTGCAGACTACTTGCCTCCACAGAAGTGAGCTCCACAGAAGTTAGGGTGCCCACCCGTCATCCCAGCACCTGGCCTGGGGCACCTGAGGAGCCCTGGAATCTGGCCTTACACTTCCATAGGCCACAAGGGACCCACTCAGGCCACAGATTGCTGGCAATAATAACAAAACAGTAACAAAACAATAATTATAGGTGGTACCCGTCCTCTGGACCTTTGAATTAGTTGAAGGAATCCTGACAATACCCCTGGGATAGGGACCGAGATTACAGGTAAGAAAACTGAGGCCTGTGAGAAGTCACATGTCTGGGGTCACTCTGCTAACAGCAGGAGCACAGTTTTCCTGGCCCCTATCATCAATGCCTGAGTGGGCAGTGGCCCATGGGCTCCCAGAAGCATTTTTCCTCTAATAGTTACACATTTCACTTCATATGTGTCAGGAAAAAAATAGAACCAGCCCTTCAAGCCCAAATAGTTTATGGATATGAAAAATGGACATATTTTTTGAAACAAGAAAAATCCCGAGTCAATGAGAACAGGTGGTACTTGTCCTGGGCAAAGGTGGATCAGTAACTGAAACACAGCATCCACATCCCTCCTCTGCATCCGCACAGCTGGCTGAGGCCCCAGAGGAGGAGGAGACGCAGACACAAGAGCTGAATAGGCTTATCGGGGTGACTCCGCTCCAGGCTACGGGCAGCGCTTTGACTACTGTGCAGTCACGCCACCGTTGCTGCCTGAGGTGTGTTCGTGCTCCCTCTTCAGGGATCTGACCTTTAAACTTGACTTCTCTCCCGTAATGAGGAGAGATCTGGGCTCAGAGAGGCTCATGCCCAGGGGCTCTGAGCTCCTAAGTTGAGGCCTGAGATTCCAGGACCAGTCTCTGTGTCGTCCAGGGGCTGAGAGAGGATGGATTTGCCTGAGGGAGTTTTCCAGGCCTGCAGGGCCAATCCAGATCCTCAGGATCTTAGCCAGGATTTGTTTCTTGTTGCTTGTCTTTAATGACTTTTCTTTCTAACTATACGTGCATTCTAAGTTGCTTCAGTCGTGCCCAACTCTTTGTGACCCTATGGACTGTAGCCCACCAGGCTCCTCTGTCTCTGGGGTTTTCCTGACAAAAATACTGGAATGGATTGCCATTTCCTCCTGCAGGGGATCTTCCCAACCTGGGGATCGAACCCACATCTCTTGTGTCTCCTGCACTGACGGGCAGGTTCTTTACCACTAGCGCCGTCTGGGAAGCCTTCATTGTAACTAACGAGGTGACTGAACACAGCAGCCCAATAGTAAGAGCTCAAAGAGCTTCTGAGCATTGTGACAAGCTGTATGACTTTGGGTTGCGTTATTTAACTTCTCTGAGCATCAGCTTCCTCATTTGCAAAGTGAGGATCCTAATATCTCCCTCAGAGGGGCATTTCGAGAGTAAAATGAGATCATGTGCTTCCATCAGCATTCAACCATGAAAACAGTACTTCAACAGGTGGAATTTGATACAGGCAATTAACTGCACAGGTAACCGAAATGCTGAGAAGCCAATAGGAACGGAAGAGAGACCCAGAGATCACTGAAGCAGACAACCACCTCGCCACTGTGTGGGCAGCACAAAAGGAGGAGATGGAGTTCACAGGGGCCATGGGGGTGGAGCTGCAGAGACAGCATGGTCCCTATCAGAGGCTGCCAGGGCAGGACGAAAGGGGGAGAAATACCCTGGCTTCTCCCTTCTCCTGCTCTCCTGTCTCCCCCAGGGCCTCCCACTGGCCATTTGAGGGGCCTGGGAAGCTCAGTTGCAGGGCAGGGCAGAGCTTTGCAACACCAGGCAGAGCGGGAATAACCAGGCATGGATCTGAAACATTTGCACAGGCCCGGGGCCGCACAGTACGCAGTGTCCTGCCCAGTCAGTAAATGACTGTGATCTCTATAGTGTTCACTATATTAGGACTATTTTGGTTCCAACAGAAATCCATTCAAGCCAGATTCAACAGGACAAAAATGGAATTTAACAGAACACTACAGTGAAATCTCCTAAAACCCAAGGGCAGGACCAGGAGAAGGCCTGGCAGGATTGTCAGGTCTCCCCAGAGCATCCCTGCTGTCTCCTGCTTCTCTCTGCGAGGGTTGCTCCGTACTCCTCGTGGCACCCAGGTTCCTTAGTCCACTGGGCAGAGGATGGCTGGAAACAGTTCCCAGATTCAGACAGCCCTGGGATTCCTTAGTCTGTTTTCCAAATTCCTGGGGCAGCCATTCTGATTGGCCCAGCTTGAGTACCTGTGTCCTCCTGATCCAATCAGCTATGGCCAAGGGGGTGGAGTCACAGGTGGGGCGCGCAGACCCTCCTACCAAACTGTGTAGGAATTACAGAAAGCCTTAAAATGCACTGTATTGTCTTATTTTCGGATTCTTCTATTTCGGCGTCCCTACTCTTATGTTTAGGGCTTCTCTTGTGGCTCAGCTGGTAAAGAATCCGCCTGCAATGAGGGAGACCTGGGTTCGATCCCTGGCTTGGAAAGATCCACTGGAAAAGAGAAAGGCTACCCGCTCCAGTATTCTGGCCTGGAGAATTCCGTATAGTCCATGGGGTCGCAAAAAGTCGGACATGACCGAGTGACTTTCACTTCACTGTTATGTTTAACATAAACAATGCTGCAGCCCCACCCCCACATTTCCTGCGGATGAATTCTTAAGGGTGACTCAGCTAATACCGAGAAGGTCCTTTACTGCCCTCTTCGTATAAATGCGCAGCAGCTGGTGGGACGTCTTTAAATGATTGTTCTTGAGGGTTTCAGAAGCAAAAGACAACCAGGCCCCACTGCAGGCCATCCCCTCCGAGGTTTTATTTGGCTTTCTTGCATATTTGTTTAATTAATTATTATTTGATTATCTGATTAATTATTATTCCAGACTCCAGTAATCCATAATGCAAAATCATACAGATGCTGGACTTAATTAAATGGACTTTTTACCTCATTTGGGAGAAAAGGAGTTTATTTAACAAGAAAAGAAGGTAAAGCGGTTCAAGGCAGCCAGTTGGGACGATGTTTTTTCTTTCCAGTTTTTATTATGAGCTTTCAAAACAGGAAAGCTGAAAGAACTGCACACTGAACTCTTTCATGCCCTCCAGCAAGATTCAACAACAATTCATACTTTGCCCACTTACCTCTGTTTCTCTCTCTGGGTCTCTGTCTCTGTCTCCCTCATTCTCACTCTCTCTCTATATATATGTATGTACACACATATACATTAAATATATATATATCATATATTATAAATTATACATATTAAAATATATAGCATGTATATATAAATATATATATGTGCTGAATTGCTTCAGTTGTGTACAACTCTTTGCGACCCTATGGATTGTAGCCCTCTTTGACTGTGTGGATCACAATAAACTGTGGAAAATTCTGAAAGAGATGGAGACCACCTGACCTGCCTCTTGAGACATTTGTATGCAGGTCAGGAAGCAACAGTTAGAACTGGACATGGAACAACAGACTGGTTCCAAATAGGAAAAGAAGTACGTCAAGGCTGTATATTGTCACCCTGCTTATTTAACTTATATGCAGAGTACATCATGAGAATTTATGGGCTGGAAGAAGCACAAGCTGGAATCAAGATTGCTGGGAGAAATATCAAAAACCTCAGCTATGCATATGACACCACTCTTATGGCAGAAAGTGAAGAGGAACTAAAAAGCCTCTTGATGAAGGTGAAAGAGGAAAGTGAAAAAGTTGGCTTAAAGCTCAACATTCAGAAAATGAAGATCATGGCATCTGGTCCCATCACTTCATGGGAAATAGATGGGGAAACAGTGTCAGACTTTATTTTTTTGGGCTCCCAAATCACTGCAGATGGTGACTGCAGCCATGAAATTAAAAGACGCTTACTCCTTGGAAGAAAAGTTATGACCAACCTAGATTGCATATTCAAAAGCAGAGACATTACTTTGCCAACAAAGGTCCGTCTAGTCAAGGCTATGGTTTTTCCTGTGGTCATGTATGGATGTGAGAGTTGGACTGTGAAGAAGGCTGAGCGCAAAAGAATTGATGCCTTTGAACTGTGGTGTTGGAGAAGACTCTTGAGAGTCCCTTGGACTGCAAGGAGATCCAACCAGGCCATTCTGAAGGAGATCAGCCCTGGGATTTCTTTGGAAGGAATGATGCTAAAGCTGTAACTCCAGTACTTTGGCCACCTCATGCGAAGAGTTGACTCATTGGAAAAGACTCTGATGCTGGGAGGGATTGGGGGCAGGAGGAGAAGGGGACCACAGAGGATGAGATGGCTGGATGGCATCACTGACTCGATAGATGTGAGTTTGAGTAAACTCCAGGAGTTGGTGATGGACAGGGAGGCCTGGCGTGCTGCGATTCATGGAGTCGCAAAGAGTCGGACACAACTGAGTGACTGAGCTGACTGAACTGAACTGAGGCTCCTCTATCCATGGGATTCTCCAGGCAAGACTGGGGTGGGTTGCCATTTCCTCCAGCAGGGGATCTTCCTGACCCAAGGATTGAACCCAAGTCTCTTATGTCTCCTGCACTGGCATGGCAAGTGGGTTCTTTACCACTAGCACCACCTGAGAGAAAAAAAGAGTGTATATATAATATATGTAAATTACTTTCCTGGGCCATTTGGAATCGAGTGACAGATATCATGACCTTTCACCCACAAATTTCTTTTCATCTCCTAAGTATAAGGACATTCTTCTACGTAACTACAATGCTATTATTATGCTAAGAAAATTAACAATGATTCCATAGTTCCATTAAACATTTCAGAAGGGCCAATTCAAATTTCAGGGAGACTAATTGCCATTGATAAGCAATTTCAAGAAATAAATAATATATATAAAAGTACCCGACATAATGTCTGGCACACATAGGAACTTAGTAAATGTCAGCATCCCCTGCCACCCGGCCCCCGCCCCCCACATACACGAATTTCCATCACCACCATTTTTAAAACCACTAAGTAACTACAAACAGCATCGTTCAATGGGATGCGACATCAGAAGAGCATGATCAGACCACCGGTGCCCCAGATGGGGCTCCCCCAACTCTTCCCCGCAGACACTGAAAGCAAGAGGAAAATTGCTGGAGACAAAAGACAGAGTCACAGGGCGCTGAACTTGGCCTCACCAGCCTCCTAGTAATGGCGCCAGGGAGGGGATCGGTGCCAGCCAGTGCTGCTCAGCCACGACATGGCAGACAGAGCTGGGCTCCTGGCCGGGGTCCCTCCACTTACCAGGGCAAGAGCAGGGTTTTTTTTTTAATTGTTTTCAAAACAGATTTCATGTGGTCCCAAAATGAGACCATGATTGTAAATTAAAGTGTAATTAGCCTTTACGCTTTTATATTCATTAACTCTTCTCTGTTAATGATGCTAGGCTGGAGCAGAAACCCTGCATTATGAAACCACATCCAGGAAATAAAATAGTGATTTAGATAATGGCCACAATGTATTGCTACTTACACATAATTAAACAAATGCTCCATTTAAACTTGGAAACATGACTGAATGTTGATTAACCCTCGCCCAGCAATTCTGCTTGGAACTGGGGAAGGGGAGGCACCGTGAGCTCGTCCGTAACAAAGTGTCTGGAGCAGCCACGTGTGCCTACTACATTGCCAGCCATGCCCACCAGCCCCACCTGTGCTGCCTGGGTGGCTACAGGTCTCATGCCAAGGAGTGTGGCCGTGGATGGAGGTGACCGTGAAAGTTATCCCAGGACCACTTAAGAAACCACCACACTAAGTGAAACAAGCCAGACACAAAAAGACAAATATTGTATGATTCCAAATTTATAGAAACAGAAAGGAGAAAGGTGAGCACCCAGGGGCAGAGGCTAGTGCTTAATGGATACAGCATTTCAGCTTGGGGTGGTGAAAGATGTTGAAAGATTCTGGAGATGGATGGTGGTGATGGTCACATAACAATGTGCACACACTTAATGCCACTTAACTGTATCCTTTAGAATGGTTAAATAGTAAATTTCATGTATAATTTACCACAATTTTTAAAGCTTATTTAAAGCATTAGGAAAAAAGGGAAAAGTCACCACACCCCAACTCCACTGCCCACAAATACAAAAAGTCTGAATCTCACCTTCTCAGAGATCAGTTCACATGGTTCATCACAACTCTGATAAGACCTGACTCAAAGTTAGGAAAATGGAAATTTTTTTAGGTTTTAAAAATTATAATGAAGTATTGCTTAACATATAAGCAATAATTCAGACATATAATTCAATAACATATAATTCAGACATGTATTGACTAAAAGGTAAAGTTTCTGATTCTCAAACCCACTCCCAAAAAAGAAGCACCCAATAATTTTTATGTTTGTCCTTTTTCTACATGTAGCTTTTCCACATAATGTGTTGCTCTGCTGGGTCCCCCAGAAGCAGACCCTGGGACAAGAAAGGGAGGGCAGGTGGGAGATGTGGGGGGTGATCCCAGGAGAAATAAGTAGGCAATAAGACAAGGAAAGAGAAGACTAAAACGTGCATGACCCTATCTATTATTTATTGCTGCATAACAAGTTATTCCAAAATCTAGTCACTTCAAACAATCACTATTACTTGACTGTTGACTCCTGTGGGTCGGGAATGCAGACAGTAGGGAAGAATTGCCCCTACGCCACCAGGGTCTGAGGCCTCAGATGGAAAAGTTCAAGGCTGGGGCTGGAGTTGTCACGAAGGATGCCTGCTCACACATCTGATAATTGATGCTGGTTCTCTTTGGGGGACCTAGCTGGGTGGGGAGCTGGAACACCCACAGGTAGCCTTTCCAGGTGACCTGGGTTCCTGAAACATAGTGGCTACGTTCTAAGAGCAACCACCATGCAAGTGAGAGAGAGAAAAGGGTGGGGGGCAGCGAGAGAGAGAGAGAGAATGAAAGGCAGAAACCAGACTGTTAGGACCAGTCTTAGGAGTCACATCGTATCACCTCCACCACCTGTGATGAAGGTCTGCCCAGGCTCAAGCAGGCAGGAACGTCAATGACGCATTGTAACAAGAACATGCTGTTGTTTATTCTCTAAGTCGTGTCTGATTCTGTTCAACCCCGTGGACTGTAGCTCCTCTGTCCGTGGGATTCTCCAGGCAAGAATACTGCAATGGATTGCCATGCCCTCTTCCAGGGGATCCTTCCAACCAAGGGATTGAACCCACATTTTTATGTCTCCTGCATTGGGAAGTGGGGGTTCTTTACCTCTAGTGCCACCTGGGAAGCCCAATGAGAGCATGTGGGAAATACGATCTGCCATAGCCAGGCTAAGTACATTTGCAGGCAACTGGTGCTTGATTCCAGTAGGGACCTCTGGGAGGTAGCCTGTCACCCTAATACTTATGGGGTGGTCACTATGGGTCAGGTTTCCCAGGTGGCTCAGTGGTAAAGAATCTGCCTACCAAGCAGGAGACATGGGTTCAATCCCTGGGTGGGGAAGATCCCCTGGAGAAGGAACTGGCAACCCGCTCCAGTATTCTTGCCTGGGAAATCCCATGGACAGAGGAACCTGGCATGCTACACTCCATGGGGTCGCAGAGAGTCAGACACGACTTAGCAACTAAACCACACCACTGTGGGTCAGGGACTGTGCTGAATGCACACACATTCTGTCATTTGCTGTGCAGTGGCTGCTACCACTGCCCCATAATAAAGATAAGGCAACTGAGGCTTAGAGAACACCAGGCAGAGACAACACATCCATCCACCAACTCCCATCTTTCCTGCTTCCCATACACACAGCTAGAGCACATCTCCCAGTGTCCTCCCGGTTAGGTGTGACCGTATGACTAAGCCGTCTGCAATGAAATATGGGCCAAAGTAAGGGGTACCCCGTCCTGGCCGGGGCCGTAGGTTGTCCCCCATGCGCCTGTGCGCTCCTTCTCCCGTCTGGCCAGAATCAACACGCAGCCTTGGAAAAGCACCTGTTGAAGATGTCAGGCTTTTTCTCAGTGTGGTTCCCTGAATCGCCTCCTGGAAGAGAGCCCCCCCATCATTTATCTCATCCCCCTTCAACCTGTGTTGAGCAACAGACAAACCTCTGTTGTGTTCACCCATTACCTGTTCGGGCCTGTTTATCACCACAGTGCAATCGAGTCTAACACAGGTGTGTAGAATGAGATGGAATCCTCTAAAAGTGCCATGACAACTTTGTAAATCAACAATGGTCAAATGTTAGTAATTCCAGATAGTCAACCTCACACACGCAGTTCTTTTCACTCGTTCACTCCTGCATAGTGTTCCACTTATTATTTAACCACTTATTTAACCACTCCCCCTTTGATGAACAGCTGTGTTTTCCCCAGTTTTTTGTCCTTACAAACAACACTGCGAGGACCATTCTTAAATATTTATCATTATGAGTTTTATGAAGCTGTCCATCAGACAGATTCCACAAAGTAGGACTGCTGGGTAGGTGCTGCACATTAAAAAATTTTATTTGTGTGTGCCCACTTTAGCAGCATAGATACTAAAACTGGAAACAATACAGAGATTAGCATGGTCCCTGCACGAGGAGGACACAAAAATTCGAGAAGCATTGCATATTTTTATCCTGTAATAAACCACAATAAAAGAATATGAAAAAGAATATATATGTATAATATATATTGTATAACTGAATACCTTTACTGTACATCAGAAACTAACACAACATTGTAAATCAACTATGTTCAATAAAAAAATAAATCTTGGGACTTCCCTGGGAGTTTAATGGTTAAGACTCCAAGCTTCCGCTTTGGGGGCACAGGTTTGATCCCTGGTTTGGGAACTAAGATTCCACATGCCACACAGAGTGGTCAAAAAATAAATAAATAAAATATCTTTAAAAAATAAAATAATAGTCATGTGGCAGTTTAAATAAATAAATCTTAATGGATAACAAAGACCTACTGTATAGCACAGGGAACTCTGCTCAGTATTATGCAACAACCTAAATGGGAAAAGGATTTGAAAAAGGAAAGATACATGTATATGTATAACTCAATCACTTTGCTGTGAGCCTGAAACTATTGCAACATTGTTAACCAACTATACTCCAATATAAAATAAAAAGTTTAAAACATAATAATATAGGACTTACAATGTGCTAGGCAGTGTTCTATGTTCTTGACAAATAGTACTTAATCCTTACCACAACCCTGTGAGGTAGGTACTATTATTATCCCACTTTATGGATGGGGAAACAGGCCAAGAAAGCTCACTTGCTCAAGGTCATGCCCCTGGTACACGGTGGAGCTGGGATTGGAGCCCAGGCACTGGGCTCTGAGCGGCTCTTCAGAAGCACTAAGTCGTCTGCATGTGAGAGTGAGGCCCGCCCTGGAGAGGCCTCTCGGACTACATTGTGGCACCTGGGCCCGCCTGGGAGCCTGCACTCGTCCCTCTAAGGAAACGTGAGCAAACAGCAGCAGGGTCGCTGCCGCCGTGAGCACTGGGCCTGCCCTGGGGAAAGGGCTGCACAGAAGTTTTTTTTTAATTGCTTAATCATGTCCGACTCTTTCTTTGCAACCCCACGGACTGTAGCCCACTCTCTGTCCATGGGATTCTCCAGGCAAGAATACTGGAGTGGGTTGCCATTCACTTCTCCAGGGGATCGTCCAATTGAACCTGGGTCTCCTGCACTGCAGACAGACTCTTTACCATCTGAGTCACCAGAGAAGCCCCGCATGTGCTTAATAGAAGACAGCTAATAACCTCAGATATGCAGATGACATCACCCTTATGGCAGAAAGCGAAGAAGAATAAAGAGCCTCTTGATAAAAGTGAAAGAGGAGAGTGAAAAAACTGGCTTAAAACTCAACATTCAGAAAACTAAGATCGTGGCATCTGGTCCCATCACTTCATGGCAAATAGATGGGGAAACAGTGGAAACAGTGGCTGACTTTATTTTTGGGGGCTCCAAAATCACTGCCCATGGTGACTGTAGCCATGAAATTAAAAGATGCTTACTCCTTGGAAGAAAAGTTATGACCAAACTAGACAGCAAAAAAAATGTGAGGTTTGGACTATAAAGAAAGCTGGGCACTGAGGAATTGATGTTTTTGAACTGTGGTGCTGGAGAAGACTCTTGAGAGTCCCTTGGACTGCAAGGAGATCAAACCAGTCCATCCTAAAGGAAATCAGTCCTGAATATTCATTGGAAGGACTGATGCTGAAGCTGAAGTTCCAATATTTTGGCCTCCTGATGCAAAGAACTGACTCTTTAGAAAAGACCCTGACGCTGGGTAAGATTGAAGGCGGGAGGAGAAGGGGACGACAGAGGATGAGATGGTTGGATGGCATCACCAACTCTATGGACAGGAGTTTGAGTAAATTCCAGGAGCTGATCATAGACAGGGAGGCCTGGCGTGCTGCAGCCCATGGGGTCACAAAGAGTTGGACACGACTGAGCCACTGAACTGAACTGAACCGAAATCTGAGTAACTCTCAGGAGTCCTCTCCCTGATTTTCTTTATTCTCAGTCAGACTCCTGGCTTTATTTGTTTATCGGTCCCTGGAATTAGACCAAGCTGAGCATAGCCAGTAGCTTTGTGCCCTTCTCTGAGCCTTTGTTCTTTTGTCTAAAAAGCGGAGATAAAAAAAGTGGGGATAATAGCAGAACTTACTTAAAGTTTTCAAAAGCAACACAAGAACAAACTAAGTGAAACACCACAATTTCAGCCACTCACTCAAGGATTTCTAGAGCCCCTACTGTGTGCCCTGCAGAGCTGTGGGTCCCTCTACCCCACAGAGAAAAGCTCCCCACACCCCCACCGAGTCCAGCCAGGATAACAAGTTGCCCCAGGAGTCCAGCTCAGGCTGCTGAGCAGGGTTCCGTGGTGAACAGTGATGATCAGGGAGGCCTCTAATCTAACAAACCTGATGACTAGTAAGTTGGGGAGTTCGAGGGGATCCCTGGTCCAGGCTGGGACAGGAGACGCTGCTCTGAGGAGGCAGCATCTAAGGGGTGAGGAGTGTTCTGGGTGGGGGGCGGGGCAGCCCGTGGGAAGATCCAGAGGTGAGAGGATGACTTTGGACTCATCTTAAGGAGGCTGCACCATATCCCAAGGGCAATGGGAAGCCATGGAGGGATTTAGAGGTTTCCCTCTGGCCCCCTTGTAGAGCGTGGACCAGAGAGGCTGAGCTCGGAGACAGGAGTGAACTCAGGAACTAGGTTTCTGTTTGTGTCTCCTGTTTATACCATGAAGATTAATCTTAACATGAACAAGACCATCCTCTTTAACAGCAGAAGTCATCCGAGTGGCTTCACTGGTGGTCCGTGTGAATAAGACTCTGTGCTTGTGATGCAGGGGGTGCTGGTTTGATCCCTGGTCAGGAAACTAAGACCCCACATGCTACATGGCCAAGAGAAAAATGTTAATAAATAATTTTTAACAACTCAAAAAAAATTATCAGGAATCATTCTAGAAATCAAAACCTAGAAGCAGCCTGAAGTGAGGGCAAAATAAAAACCTCACTCTTTCAGATGTGTGCCCTGGGTTCGCGTCTGCACAAGCCTTTTCCTCCCTCGGGAAGGCACACCTAACTCCACCTGTTTCAGTCCTCCCTGCTCAGCACCCCCTACAGGAAGTCCTCCAGGATTCACTGGCTGGCGGGGCCTCACTGCCTCTGAGCTCCCTGCTGGGTCTCTTCCTGGGTTCGTTCAAGGGTACTGGACACATTCATCCATGTGTGTTCCGGTCACTCACAGGTTAGCTCATCTCCACCTCCCTCCACCTTCAGCCTCTCCCCAGAGTCATGCAGAGTATAAGTGCTCAGTACCGACGGCCGCGGCTAGCCTCCTCCCTGTCTGATTTTTCTCCCAGCTTTCCTAGAACCCAGCAACTATCATTCATTCATTTGTTTATTCACTCACCCATTTGCAAACGTATATTGAGCGCCGCTCTGTTCCAAGCTTGTGCCAAGTGCTGGTCGGACCGTGATAAGTCGGGAGACTCAGCCCAGCATCTCAGAGCTCACAGTCTGCTGGGGGAGGCGGGGCAGGCATCGGGCAGGTGTGGGGAGGTGATGCTCTAATCTGTCGATTTAGGGGCATTTTAAGGACCTGGCTGCTGGGGTAAAGGGGACATTGGTGGTCCATGGCATGCAATGTGAAGCCGACACTTAAGTGATCACCTTTTGACCGTTGGGGTGATGGCCTACAGAAGGCTCTGGGTGACCAAGCAGCTGCTGGCATAGAGCGTACCTGGAAATAAAGAGCATCAGGACCACCGGGCTGCTCCTTTGCTTCTAAGTACACCAGAAAACTTAAGGGGAAAAGATGAGCTCAAGGGCTTCAATTCCCAAAGTCTGAGTAAAGAGCCAGAGGTTCTCTTTGTGCCTAGAGAAACTCTAGTGGCCAAGGGATAATGCTTCTCAGACTTAAGACCCTGTGAGTTTCAGGGTATCAGGCACATAGTGTGACCCATGAGGAGGCATGTGTGTGTGTGTGTGTGTGTGCTCACTGGCTCAGTTGTGTCTGACTCTTTGTGACCTCATAACTGGAGCCTGTCAGGCTCCTCTCTGTCCATGGGATTTCCCAGGCAAAAATACCGGAGTGGGTTGCCATTTCCTCCTTCAGGGGATCTTCCTGACCTAGGGATCGAACTTGCCTCTTCTGTGAGTCCTGCACTGGCAGGCGGATTCTTTACCACTGCACCACCTGGGAAGCCGGAGAAGGCATAGTACACACCAAAGAGCTGCAAGATGTCTCCAGTGTATATGAACAGGGAAATGTGTCTGGGAATGGACACTAAGTAGTGCATTATAATGAAAGGAGTATCACGTGTTGAAGTGGGTGGATGCATTAATCATAGATCCTGCATTCCTCCTGTTAGCTCAAACAGCTGGGGATGGCTCTAAAACAGTGGTCCTCAGCACTTTTGGACCAGGGACGGGTTTCATGGAAGACCATTTTTCCATGGACTGGGGGTGGGGATGGTTTCAAGATGATTCCAGGGCATGACATTTACTGTGCACTTCGTTTCTATTATTATTACGTTGTGATATATAGTGAAACAATGATACAACTCACCATAATGCAGAATCAGTGGAAGCCCTGAGCTTGTTTTCTGCAACTAGACGATCCCATCTGGGGGTGCTGAGGGACCAATGGGGAGTGGCTGTAACATGGCCTGGGGCTTGCTCTAAAGGGTTGCTCGGTTGACTCATCGAAGGCTGGTCCCAAGGCAGCCTACACTGAGTGAAGCTGAGAGGCCAGGATTCCTTTAGTAGAGTGTAGAAGGAAGGGTCCAGAAGATTCCAGAGATTGCTCAAATGCTGAGTGGACTTTTTTTTTTTTTTTTGCTGTGCCATTTGACTTGCAGGATTCCCCACCAGGGATCGAACCCAGACCCTCGGCAGTAACAGTGCACCACCAGGGAATTCTCTGAATGAATTTATTTAATTTCTGCTCACCCACCTCACCACCTCACTATTGTTCTCCAGCTGTGGAGGGTGGAATGCAGGGGAATGGAATTATTAGTGATCGACTGATTGATCAACCAATTATGGTGCTCCCAAGACCAAAGTAAGTGGGCAGCCTAATAAAATCTTGATTTGCTGAAGCAGGAAAGTTCTAGGTCTGCTGAACAGAAGTCTGAACTAAAACAGTATAACAGAGAATGTGAGTCAGTGCCCACCCATGCCAGGACCAGGCATTTCATAGACACAGAGCCCCTTGAATGAAAGAGGAGGCTGGAGTCACTTGAGGAAGGACCCTACACAGCCAAGACTATTTACTATACATTCTCCTCCCGACGTTCCCCTATGGGACCTGAGGCCTGAGTGACTGAGTGGGCTGGAGAAGGCGAAGTGCCAGCTATTTTAGACATTACTGGATGCTGGTTCTGAGTTGGCACTAGTTCCAGGAGACTCACCATGGTCCCGTCAGAGTAAGGGCTTCTGGAGGTATTGTGGACATCTTTTCTGAGTAACAAACCACAAACATTGTCTTATGCCCTGTTATCTCATGGGTGAGGAGTTCAGACAGGCCTCAGTGGGCATTCTCCTCCTTTGGGTGTCAGCTGAGATCACTCAGTGGCACTCAGCTGGCAATGGGCTCTTCTGGAGAGTCTGAGATAATATCTCACATACTCAGTGCTTTGGCTGCCATGGCTGGTGTGCAGGACTCAGCTGGGACTGTTGATGAGGCTTGGCATGGTGGTCTCAGAGCGGTCGTGATTCTTACTCAGGGACTCTGGGTTCCATGAGCAACAGAACAAAGTCAGCAAACAAAGTGAGAAGTCCATCGCTCAGAGGCCTAGCCTTCAAGGTCCCATAGCAGCACTTCCTTTATACTTTATTGGTCAAAGGAGCCACGAGCCCCCCACCCCCCAGATTCAAGAGGAAGGGACACAGTCTGCACGTCTTGATGGGAGTAATGTTAAGAATGTATGACCGTGTTTTTGTATTGAGTTTGTATTTGCTTGTTTCTTTATTTTTTAACAATATTTATTGGAGTATAGTTGTACAATGTGTTAGTTTCAGGTGTACAGCAAAGTGAATCAGTTACACACACACATATACCCACCCTTTTTTAGATTCTCTTCCCACGTAGGTCATTACAGAGTATTAAGCAGAGGCCCCTGTGCTCTACAGCACTTCCTTATTAGTTACCCATTTGATACACAGCAGTGTGCATATGTCAACCCCAATCTCCCAATTCATCCCTCCCACCGTTCCCACTTGGTAACCCTGTTCATTTTCTACATCTGTGAATCTATTTCTGTTTTGTAAACAAGTTCGTTTGTACCATTCTTTTGGATTCCATACATATGTGATATCACATGCTATATCTTTGGGTATGGTCATATTTTTAAAATACTCTTGGGTAACCAGGAGAGTTGGGTAACTAGGAGAGTCTTGTTCACATCCAGCTCATTTGGACCCAGCGGATCCCTGCACACAGCTCAGGGATCCTTTCCCAGTTCTGAAAGCAGCTGGGAGGAAAGGTGCATTATGGGAGAAAGGCCAGATGGAAGCCCCTCCCAATGAGGTAAACCAGGAGCAGAGCACATTCCTATTGGTGCCTCCATCCAGGACGCCATATCGCAAGGGGGTGTCCCTTCCTGTCACATCCCCTTTCAGCTCACCTCCTGGGTCCGCACAGAAGACCTTGGAGAATGGCAGTAGACGATCATCAGCTTCATCATGTGGTGATTCCCACTGCAGCTATTGTTCTGACACCATTTCTTGGCTGGAGCTGACCATAAGTACATCTTGTACCTCTTCTTTTTCAAAAAAATGTTTGTTTATTTGGCCGGGCCAGGTCTTAGCTGCAGCACTCGGGATCTTCGGTCTTCGATGAGACACACAGGATCTTGAGTTGCAACGTGTGAACTCTTAGTCGAAGCATGTGGGATCTAGTTCCCTGACCAGGGATCAAACCCAGGGCCACCTGCATTGGGAGCTCAGAGTCTTAGCCATTGGACCACCAGGGAAGTCTCTCTTAGCAGCAGTTGTTTACATCCAGTGGGTGGGGCCAGAAATATACCTTCAGCTTTCCAGCCCTCTTCCATAGTCCAGACCACAGGAACCTTGACTGGCGTTTCTTCCCTAAACCATCACAATAGAGCTCATTCTATGACACCACTCCCCAAGGAGACCAGAGCACCCTGGTAGCAGACAGATTACAGAGCACACTACCATCATAGAAGGAGCAGCACTTCATGCTTCTTGGCATAAACTTCTCTTGAGTATAGATTTGCTTTCCCAGCCCCAAATGCTGTGCTAAAACCACCACCCATGGACTTACAGAATGCCTCATCCACCAATGTGGTATTCCACAAAGCTTTGCTTCAACCAGGACATTCACTTTGCAGCAAATCAAGCCTAGCAATTGGCCCATGGGATTCCCTTATTCACGTGGAATTCCCTATCCTGCTAAAGCAGCTGGCTTTAGAGAAGGGTGGTATGGGGCCTTCCCTGATGGTCCAGAGGCTAGGACTCTGAGCTCCCAATGCCAGGTGGGTAGGAAGGATGGGATTCAATCCCTGGTCAGGGAACCAGATCCCATAAGCCACAACTAAAGGTCCTGAATGCTGCAACTAAAGATCCCACATGCCACAACTAAAACCCAGCACAGCCAAATAAATAAATATTAAAAAAAAAAAAAAAAGTGGGATGATCTTCTGGAGACATTGTTTTTGGCACTGGGCATGAGTGCTAAGTCACTTCAGTCATGTCTGACTCTTTGCGACCCCATGGACTATAGCCTGCCAGGCTTCTCTATGGAGTGTTCCAGGCAAGAATACTGGAGTGGGTTGCCATTTCCTCCTCCAGGGGATCTTCCCAACCTAGAGATTGAACCCGCATCTCTTATGTCTCCTGCACTGGCAGGTGAGTTCTTTCCTGCTAGTGCCACCTGAGAAGCCTGAAAAATAAATTTTCACTTTTTGGCCTCATGGCATGTGGGCTCTGAGTTCCCCAACTGGAAATTGAACCCATGCCCCCTGCATTGATAGCACTGAGTCTTAGCCACTGGGCCACTGGGGAAGGCACCAGTGTGGGGCAACACCTCATAGGCTGGGTCAGGATCCTCCAGGGTGCAGGCTGTGATCTGAGTCAGCATTCAGCACGAGGGCGTCTCTCTCACAGTCAGGATTCATGAGTGTAGGAGTCAATGCTGGATAGAAGAGGGAGTAGCTCTTCTCACCATTTCCTCTCGTGGCCCACTAGCAAAGTGTTTGTTTCCCATCCCTGCAATTTTGAATTCCCAAAGGAGAAACATTCACACTGGCAGACATAACAATAGTTCCACCAAATCGATGCTTCCTTCTGGCTATTTTGGGCTCGTTATGCTGCCAAATCAACAGCCAAAAGGGGGTGATTGGCCCTATCTGGGGAAATAGGGCTGCTAGATATATAATGGGGGACTTCCCTGGTGGTTCAATTATTAAGACTCTGTGCTTCCATAGCAGGGGATGCGGGTTTGATCCCCGGTCGGGGAACTAAGATTCTGCATGCCACGTGGTACAGCCAGATACATGCATATACATATATACATATTAATACGATGGGAGTGAGGAGGGATATACCCACTCCAGTATTCTTGCCTGGAGAATCCCCATGGACAGAGGTGCCTGACAGGTTGCAGCCCATGGGTCGAAAAAGAGTCAGACAGGACCGAGTGACTAAGCACGAAGCTCAAGGAGGGATATAGTTGGAATGGAAATTACAGCTCAGTATGGGCAGGAACACTGACACATCTTCAGGAGGAAAGGCCTGGCTCCCCCCACCAGTTAGGAACCGCAACCAGCTGGGTGCCTGATGCAGGCAGAGAGAATGTGGAACGGGTGACGGAAGAGGAACTAGTGCCGACTGCAGCCCTGAGGCTTCTTGCAGAAACCAGGACTGCAGGAGCCACTGGTACGCTCCCCTTGTCCACCTATGAGCGTGTTGTTTTTGTTGTTCAGTCGCTCAGTTTCATCTGACTCTTTTGCGACCCCATGCTCTGTAGCCTGCCAGGTTCCTCTTGTCCATAGGATTTCCCAGGCAAGAATACTGGAGTAGGTTGTCATTTCCTTCTCCAGGGTCTTCCTGACCTGGGGATTGAACCTGAGCCTCCTGCATTAGCAGGCAGGTTCTTTACTGCTGAGCCTCCAAGGAAAACCACCCGTGAGTGTACTGCATAGGTAATCGATTCTTTTCCTTTTCCCTTTCTTCCTCTCTCATTCCCCCTCATGTAACAGAGTGCACTAATAGCAGTTACACTTTCGTCAGTGCTCAAGTTCTAGGGTATCAAAGGGCAAGTGTGACACAGCTGGGAGAGGAGTTAACAGCCCCTGAGATGGATGGAAGGGACTTTGTGTGCCTTGTGGGTACACGGCCGCACAGCCAGAGAGATGGGAGCTACATGCAGACTTCTGAGCACCTCCTTCACAGTCAGGGGCTGGACAGCCAGCCGGACCTTCCTCCCCAGGTTGGCTGGTTGTGATTCTTGCTCTGATCCCCCAGTTCCTCCCTCAATCATCACTGTCCCAGCTCCTTCCATGACCCCATCAGACTTCATCCTAAACTACCCGCCCCCATCCCACAGGACCTGGTGGCTCCAGATGGACATTGATTGGCACAAGGGGCACCTGTGCAAGGGCTTGGAGGTGAGAGTGCAGGGAGGAGTTCTATGGGTCCTGGAGTGGGGGGGCGGGCAGCAGGGACTCACTCTGGGAAGGCCTGCAGAATGGAGGGTCTTGGTCCCCCCAGGCCTCGAAGCCCACGCCAGTCAGCATGTGCTACCGGAGGGAACGGATGAGACATGGCCTCTCACTGGCACAAAGCCCCCCAGCCCTGCAGACCCAGGCCTCTCGTTCCTCTCTGTGTGGCCTTGGGACGGGCCTTGCCTGTCTCTGTGTCTGTTTCCCCACTTATACACATGGTGGGAGACTCATCTACGAAAGCTTTGCCAGCTTCCAGACTTGCTGAGTCCCTTACAGGAAGTACTGGTTTGGAAGAACAGTGCTGTTTTTAGTCGCTCAGTCATGTCCAACTCTTTGAGACCCCATGGACTGCAGTCCACCAGGCTTCTCTGTCCATGGGGCTTCTCCAGGCAAGAATACTGGAGTGGGTTGCCATGCCCTCCTCCAGAAGATCTTCCCAACCCAGGGATTGAACCCAGGTCTCCCCCATTGCAGGCGGATTCTTTACCATCTGAGCCACCAGGGAAGCCCTGTGAGAACAGAGCCCCTCATAAAAAGACAGAAACACCAACAACAAAATGGGTGGTCCCTGACTCAAGTCTTGAGGGGCAGGGACCCAGGCCTGGGCAGCCCCACAGTGAGCCCCTGGACCCTGGGCCATGTCTTAGGCTTGGAAAGTGGTTGGCAGGCAGTAGACTCTGGATGAGCAGAAGGAAAGGATGCTTCCCGTCCAAACTTCCAGGCACGTGACCCAGTGACACTGGGAGCCTGGCTTCCCAGCCCTTCCCAGTGAAGGCAGTAGGCTTGATGGTGCTGTTTCCTAGGGCTGCTGTAACCAATACCATATGCTGCTGCAGCTGCTGCTAAGTCGCTTCAGTTGTGTCTGACACTGTGCGACCCCATAGACAGCAGCCCACCAGGCCCCCCCATCCCTGGGATTCTCCAGGCAAGAACACTGGAGTGGGTTGCCATTTCCTTCTCCAATGCATGAAAGTGAAAAGTGAAAGTGAAGTCACTCAGTTGTGTCCGACTCGTAGCAACCCCATGGACTGCAGCCTACCAGGCTCCTCCGTCCATGGGATTTTCCAGGCAAGAGTACTGGAGTGGGGTGCCATCGCCTTCTCCGATACCATACACTAGGCGACTTAAAATCTAAATATAGTTCTCATAGTTTCAGGGGCCAAAAGCTTGAGGTCAAGGTGTCAGCAGGGTTGGTTCCTTTCCAGGGTTGTAAGGGAGAATCCATTCCTCACTTACAGTGGTTTGGGGACAACCTTTGTGTCCCTTGGCTCGTGGAAGCACCACCGTAATCTCTGTCTCCATCTTCACAGGCCATTTTCCTGTACACTCTCTGAGTCCAAATTTCTCCTTTTAACTGGATTCTAGGACTTACCAGGCTCAGATGGTAAAGAATCCGCCTACAATTCAGAAGACGAGTTCGATCCCTGCGTTGGGAAGATCCCCTGGAAGAGGGCATGGCAACCCACGCCAGTATTCTTGCCTGGAGAATCCCCATGGACAGAGGAGTCTGGAGGACTACAGTCCGTGGAGTTACAAAGAGTCGGACAACCGAGCGACTAAGAATAGCACACAGCATTAGATACTAGTCCCCACCAGGTGGCGCTAGTGGCAATAACTCACCTGCCGATGAAGGAGATAGAAAAGACATGGGTTGGATCCCTGCCTGAGTCGGGAACATTCCCTGGACAGGAGAATGGCAACCCACTCCAGTGTTCTTGCCTGGAGAATCCCAGGGACGGGGGAGCCTGGTGGGCTGCCGTCTATGGGGTCGCACAGAGTCGGACACGACTGCAGCGACTTAACAGCAGCAACAGCCACAGGAAGGACTTCCTTATTTGAAGACAGGCTCTTTAGAGAGAGAATCAGGTTTTTAACTTTACAGAGACAAGGTTTTTGTTTGGTTGGCTTTTGGGGTTTTTCTTTTGCTGCACGAAGCATGCGGGATCCTAGTTCCCCTATCAGGAACAGAACCCAGGCCCCCTGCACTGGAAGCGCAGAGTCCCAACCTCTGGACCACCAGGGAAGTCCCCAAGGCAACAAAATATTTCAACTTGGGGTGATGTCCCATCACTCTGTGACTCTGGGGTGAGGCATAGATGAGGGTTGGGGTTTGCGTGATGGGTGATGTGAGCCAGACTCCTTATTGATGAGTCAGGGATAAGGGGTCTCCAGCACTGGGGCACCCAGGTGTTGCTCATCCCTGACTCCCCTGCTCTGGACCCTTAGATCATCCAAAATCCCACAAGACCAGGCTTCCTTGGGGAAGAGTGGTCACAGCCGCAGGGCCTCAGGCCTGGTCCCCCCCTTCTCGAAGCAGCCCCAGGGGCTCAACCTGTCCCAGCCCAGCATCTCCCAACCCCCACCCACCCCACACTTACTTCTCCCTCCCACACACAAAAAGTGTTTTAACTTGATTACTACTGAAAGATCTTGTCTCCAGATGAAGTCACGTTCTGATGTCCCGGGGGTTAGCACTTCCACATGTGGATTTGGTAAGGGGACAGGATTCAACTTTAACAGTGACTGAGGTTTGGATTGGCTAACCTGACCCTGCTCTGCTCCAAATCTCCCCAGGATGGTTCTCTTATTAAATTCATAGGACGCTGGTCTAACTTCCTTCAGGAGGCAGAGGGCCAGGTTGCCCTGCTTGGATGGAGTACAGTGAGCAGCCACAGGTACCCCCAGGGGGCCTGACAGACCAGCACAGCAACTTCTAGGCAAAGCGGACTCCTCTTCACCCAGCTCTGCCCTTGCCAGTGGCCTGGCCCTGTGGGCACCTCACATATCCCCCCATTTGCCCCTCACAACCACCTGCAAGTTAGGGATAAACTAGTCCCATTTTACAGATGAGAAAACTGAGGAGGGAATTCACCTCCCTATGGTGTCCCAGCTGATAAATGTCAACACCAGCCAACCTGGCCTCTGAGCCTGAACTCTCACACTCAGCCACACAAGTGGCTCCGTCCCCCTCCTGTGGATCTGCTGGCATGGAGTTGATTTCGGGTGGCCTCGGTCTGCAGTGACTTAAAGCAGGATTTCAGTTCCTGACCAGAGATTGAAGTCAGGCCGTGGCAGTGAGAGCGCTGAATCATTGCCCCTGGACCACCAGGGACTAGTGTCCAGCGACAAGTCCCTGGCCCATCAGCTTTGTAGAAATAAGTTCCACAAAGAGACAGAAATTAGTGAAACAAGTATAGTGTTTATTTAGAGGAAAAGGAGTACGTATGAATAGGCACACACAAGCAGACTCAGCCAGCCAGGCCTCACGGTAGTTTGAATCACTCATATGGGGCATTTCTTCTGGGTTTCCTTTGGCCAATCATCCTGTTTCTCCTGGTTCTGAGTCTGTATTGGATTTTTCTCAGGGTCCTCCCTGTGTGTGTACATGCATCTCTTAGTCAAGATGGATTTCAGGAAAGAATCCAGGAGGTTGACATCACTCCCTTTTTGACCCCCAGGGAGCTTTTCTGCCCATGTACGGTGGGAAAGGTCTCCACCTCGAGAACAGGAAATATGTGGTCTCCATCTTTTCTCTGGGCAGGGCTCAGCCTCTCCTATTATCCTCCTGCTATTATCTTCATCTTGGAGTATCTGTCCACAGCTGTCCCTGCAGCTGTTTAGCCGGGGGTCCATCTATCTCCTGCCTCAGGGTGGTGAGCAAGGTGGAGGGAAGCGGAGGCCGACTACAGCCCTGGCCACCAGCTCCAGGCAGGGCCCGGCTTCCAGATGTAGCTGGCAAGGAGCTGGACCCGGGCCGGAACTGCCTCTCCAGCCCTAGTGGGCTGGTCTTCCCATCCAAGCCCAGGCTTGCTACTATACAGTGGAGACCGCAGTTCCCAATGGCTCAGGGGAGTCTCCAGCGAAAGCCCCCAGGACAGCCCTGTGTCCCAACAAAGCACGTGCTCCGTGTTGTCCGCTTCTTGGCCCAGGGGAGCCTGGCACACTGAAGGCACCAACAAACACACAACACCAGACTTGTGGTTTCCAGAAAGGTGAATAATTAGTCAAAACCCTCAAACTCTGGATGTGGGATAGAAACACATCCTGGGCGCAGACCCTTAGACCTCAGCTGCTATCAGGTGAGCAGCAGGGTCACCAAGATCCAGCTCCTGCCTGTAAAACAACAATGAATGCTCCTCCCCCAGCCAGGCTAATGAGGCGCAGCTAGAGGAGGGGCAAGGCCATGGAAGCTGCAGAGCCAAGTACAGTGGGCAGACCAAAAGCTGAGAGTGGAACAGACACTGAGAAAACTCCTGTGGCAAATCAAGCCCAACCCTTAAAACACAGAAACGCTGAAGGAATGTTAAGCAACCCAAGTAAAAAATGGGTGAAAGATTTGAATAGACACTTCATCAAAGAAGATATGCATGTAACAAGAATATGAAATTGATGCTCAGTACTATTAGTGGAGAGAAACTAAAAAGCCTCTTGATGAAAGTGAAAGTGGAGAGTGAAAAAGTTGGCTTAAAGCTCAACATTCAGAAAATGAAGATCATGGCATCTGGTCCCATCACTTCATGGGAAATAGATGGGGAAACAGTGGAAACAGTGTCAGACCTTATTTTTTTGGGCTCCAAAATCACTGCAGATGGTGACTGCAGCCATGAAATTAAAAGACACTTACTCCTTGGAAGGAAAGTTATGACTGACCTAGATAGCTTATTTAAAAGCAGAGACATTACTTTGCCAACAAAGGTCCGTCTAGTCAAGGCTATGGTTTTTCCAGTGGTCATGTATGGGTGTGAGAGTTGGACTGTGAAGAAAGCTGAGCACCGAAGAATTGATGCTTTTGAACTGTGGTGTTGGAGAAGACTCTTGAGAGTCCCTTGGACTGCAAGGAGATCCAACCAGTCCATTCTGAAGGAGATCAGACCTGGGATTTCTTTGGAAGGAATGATGCTAAAGCTGAAACTCCAGTACTTTGGCCACCTCATGCGAAGAGTTGACTCATTGGAAAAGACTCTGATGCTGGGAGGGATTGTGGGCAGGAGGAGAAGGGGACGACAGAGGATGAGATGGCTGGATGGCATCACCGACTCGATGGACGTGAGTCTGAGTGAAGTCCGGGAGTTGGTGATGGACAGGGAGGCCTGGCGTGCTGCGATTCGTGGGGTCGCAAAGAGTCGGACACGACTGAGCGGCTGGACTGACCTGACCTGAGCTATTAGTGGAGCCAGTAATGCTAGAGGGATGTGAGCGTCGCCATAACAACACGACCCAAACTCAACTCAACTCCTGGTCAGAATGACTCAAATCCCAGAAGAAAGGCCTTGCAAAAGAGGAAATGTGTCCATTTCCAGATCAAATACCATTTACCAGATCAACAGCAATGGTGGAAAGTAGGAGACGATGGAATAAACTCTCAAAATTATCTGGGGATGTGACTTCCTACCTAGAATATCACACCCAGCCAAACCATCGATCACACAAGTGCATGGTGTAAAGCCATTTTCAGAATCACAAGATCTCTATCATACCGCATGGAAAACAGACTTCAGAGGCATTAAAGAGTTGGGGAAGAATTAACAATTGGGACATTAAAAAAACTAATCAAACGAAAATATGAGGATCCAAAAAGCTATCAGAGAAAGGAAATGTGATCAAAATTTCTTACAAGGCCCAGATGTGAACAAGACTTACATAGATTCTGAGTCCTGATTTAACAAATATTGTTATATACCTACACTGTGAGCATGGAAAAGAGAAAGGTGAGGGCAGATGAGCAAGAGAATTAAATTTTCATGTTCCATTACAGGAAACGAGTAGAAAATGTTTAAAGCTGTTGGAATGAGAAATAGTGGTACAAACGAATTATTGACAAATATGAATTAAGTGCCTGTAAATTGTTTAAGGTCTTCCCTTGTAGCTCATTTGGAGTAATTGCCTTTGGGGAAAGGGACTTGGGAAGGAGGTAGGAAGGGGTCAAGGGACAGCTGGCTTTTGTTAGGAGCTGTTAGTACTATTTGACTTTTTTTTTTAACTATGTGCTTATATACTTTGGGAGAAGGGGGATTGAAATAATTAAAATACAGTGAAGAAAATGATGAGGTTGCACTGATTGGTCTCAGAAAGACTTTCCAGTTCTGCCAATCTGTGGTTCTACAACTGCCATGGAAAACGAGACAGTGAGGGCCATCAGATCTGGGCCAGCCCTTGACCTCAACATCTGAGAATCCACTCACAAATTCTGCCAATTGTACTAGTATTTGACTAATATTATCATTAATATTTTAATTACATGGATATATTTCAGAAGGTGTTATGGGTTAAAGTGTCCCCTAAGAAGATATATAAAGAAGGCTGAGAGCCAAAGAATTGATGCTTTCAAACTGTGGTGCTAGAGAAGACTCTTGAGAGTCCCTTGAACAGCAAGAAGATCAAAGCAATCAATCCAAAAGGATATCAACCCTGAATATTCATTGGAAGGACTGATGCTGAAGATGAAGCTTCAATACTTTGGCCACCTAATGTGAAGAGCTGACTCATTGGAAAAGACCCTGATGCTGGGAAAGATTGAGGGCAGGAGAAGGGGACGACAGAGAATGAGATGGTTGGATGGCATCACTGACTCAATGGACATGAGTTTGAGCAAAATCCAGAAGACAGTGAAGGACAGAGAAAGCTGGCATGCTGCAGTCCATGGGGTCGCAAAGAGTTGGACACAACTTAGCAACTGAACAACAGCAAGATACCCTGAAATCCTAACTCTCAGCACTTGTGAATGTGGCATTTTTGGAAACAGTCTTTGCAGATGCAATCAAGTTAAGATGAGGTCATTAGTGTGGAACCTAATCCAATACGACTGATGTCCTTATAAGAAAAAGAGACACACAGAGAGAAGAAAGCCATGTGACAAGAGAGGCAGAGGCCAGAGTGATGAAGTTACAAGCACCACCAGAAGCTGAGAGGCCAAGAAGGATTGACCCAGAGTGTCAGAGGGAGCATGGTCCTGCTGACACCTTGATTTCAGACTTGCATACTCCAGAACAATGGAACATGCTGAAGCTGAAACTCCGATACTTTGGCCACCTGATGCAAAGAACCCACTCTGGGAAAGAGCCTGATGCTTTGGGAAAGGAAAGATTGAAGGCAAGAGGAGCAGGGGGTGGCAGAGGATGAGTCACCGGCTCAATGGACATGAATTTGAGCAAACTCCGGGAGATAGTGGAGGACAGAGGAACCCAGCATGCCGTAGCCCATGGAATTGCAAAAAGTCGGACACGACTTAGCAACTGAACAACGACAATCTTCCAGAACTGTGAGAGGATACCCTTCTGCTGTTTTAAGCCCCCCAGTTTGTGGTACTTGCTGATGGGAGCCTTAGGGAACTAATGCAGAAGAAACCAGAATATTAGCAGGAATTTGCCATTAAATCTAAGATCACTGTAGAAAGACTGCATTTTTACCGCAATGCTTATAATGTCTGGCACCACAGAGCTTGTTCCTGGAAGTGGCTTAGTTTCCTGCCTTCTAGGCCATGCCTGGCTTTGGGACACCTGAGAATCTGGGCTCACAAACGTGCCATTTCTCCAGACACCATGCCACTGACAGGCTTGAATGTGCTCATTCTTTTCTTTAAAAAAAAAAAAAAAATATATATATATATGTGCATATATTTTTTTTCTGTATTTCTTTCGCTTTGGCTGTGCTGGGTCTTTGCTGAGTTTCAGGCTTTCTCTAGTTTTGGCAAGCAGGGGCTACCCTGCAGTCACGGGCTTCTCGTTAGGGTGGCTTCTCTGGTGGAGCAAGGGCTCTAGGGCACACAATCTTCAGGAGTTGCAGCTCATGGGCTCAGTAGTTGCAGTTCGAGGGCTCGAGTAGTGCACAGTCTCAAGAGTTGTGCTTCACAGGCTCAACTGCTCTGCAGCATGTTGGATCCTCCCAGACCAGGGATGGAACCCATGGAACCCATGTCTCCTGCACTGGCAGGTGGATTCTTTACCACTGAGTCACTAGGGAAGCCCTCTTTTTTTTTTTTAATTAATTTATTTGCAGCCTGTGGGATCAAACACAGGTTCCCTGTATTGGGAGCACAGAGTTTTAGCCACTGGACCATCAGGGAAGTCCCCAAAGAGTTCTTTCTGCTCAAGAACTCCTGCAGCTCAAGAGCTCTGCTCAAGGTGGGGCTCCTGCAGCTCTCAGCCCTGCTCTCCAGGTAGAAGGGCTAGATAAAGGTCAAGAGGGAGGCACTTTTGCAGCCCAAGCAACCGCACATGACCATAGGTTTGCTTCAGTTCAGCCGCTCAGTCGTGTCCAACTCTTTGTGACCCCGTGGACTGCAGCACGCCAGGCCTCCCTGTCCATCACCAGCTCCCAGAGTTTACTCAGACTCATGTCCATTGAGTCGGTGATGCCATCCAACCATCTCATCCTCTGTCGTCCCCTTCTCCTCCCGCCTTCAATCTTTCCCAGCATCAGGGTCTTTTCCAAAGAGTCAGTTCTTCACATCAGATGGCCGAAGGATTGGAGTTTCAGCTTCAGCATCAGTCCTTCCAATGAACATTCAGGACTGATTTCCTTTAGGATGAAGTGTTGGATCTCCTTGCAGTCCAAGGGACTCTCAAGAGTCTTCTCCAACACCACAGTTCAAAAGCATCAATTCCTCAGTGCTCAACTTTCTTTATGGTCCAGCTCTCACATCCATACTTGACTACTGGAAGACTCTCCCTTCATAAAATATATATATATTATATTTTGTCTGTGCTATGTGGCATGCGGGGTCTCAGCTCCCCAACCAGAGATCAAACCCATGCCCCTCACAGTGGCAGCAGAGAATCTTAACTACTGGACCACCAGAGAAATCCCATAGGTAGGCTGTCCCTTGAAGTTCTCTTCTCTGTCCCTCCCCCGCTTCCCCACCCATGTCTTCTGGCCCCCATGCCTCTGACTCAGTGAAATGAGCTCATCTGTCTGGAAGGCAGGCTTACAGAGAGTTCCAGAGCAAGGGATGATCTGGAAGGGGGTGCAGGCCGATAGGAAAATGGAGCCTGAGGTCATGAGGCTAGACTCTCTGGAACTTGGCCTGTGTGTGCGTGTGTGTGCACTTGTGTGTGTGCCCTATGTGCACGTATGTGAGTGGTTATGTATGTGAGCGTGCATGCACATGTGCTTACGCACATGTCTGTGTGTGCGTGTGCATCCATGCGCCTTGTCTGAGTGTATATCAGGCTGGAGCAGAGAAGCTCTGTAAATCCACCTAGGCCCACCCCAGATGGCTTTCCTCTGCCAAACTTTTGGCCCAGGAAGTTCATTTAAACATTCTTCCACCTCCTTTCTTTCCCTCCATCACTATTGATCACGAAGATCCCACCCTCCAGGTCCTCCTTTTGGAAAGTCTTTTTCTGCCTGGTGCTCACCAGCTCGTGACCAACTTCCAGGTAGAGTAAAGGATTAAATGGAAGGCACAATAAGAAGTGAAACAATTAGAATTTCTGCCTCATTATCATGGTAATCTTATCAGTCGGATAATGAGGTATTAATGGAGATTTAATGTGCATCTCATAACAGAATCCCTTGGAGAAAACACACAGGGAAATCGCTGTAAATCCACTTAATGATGGAGAAGTCCCAAAACACCATATTCCAAAGGATGAAAAATGCAGGATGCAAATGAGAAAGAATCAAGGTCAATAACACCACGGGGACAGGCCTAATGGCAGATTTGGAGATATATGTAATAAAAATTGCATGTTGCTTTTAAACCTCACCCTCTGTTGTTTTCAAATGTGCATTCCTCGTAATGAAACACAGAAGTGCAGCCAGAATGATTTGTATGTTTTAGAAACCATAGGGGGGATGGAAACGCGTCTTGCAACCCATCAGTTCCCCTGTGGGGAGCCACGGGAGAAACGGGGTGCTTCACCAAGAGGCCTCGAGAGGAGGGCAGAGGGAGAGCCCCTTACTTAGTGGAGGGGAAGCAGCCTGCCTGAGTTCAAGGTCATTTGGGAAACACTAACGGAGAGGGCCACATTTATTCATACTTCCACTCCTTCATTCAATCAGTATTTGTCGGGCGCCTGCTGCGTGGCTGACCACAAGCAGCTCAGAAAGCCGAAGGACACAACAGATACAGGCTGAAAATAAAAGCTCTAGTTTGGAGAGCACCTACTAAGAGCCAGGGATTACTGAAATGCCTGATACAAGGATGATCTCATTAATCCCAACAGCAACACTGGAACGGAGGAACTTAATTAAGAGCCCCATTTTTCTGATGAGACACTGAAGCTCAGAGATATTAAGTAAGCTGTCTCCAGTTGCTCATGGCCTGAACTTCACTGCTACTATCTGAGGTTGAACCCTATGAAAATGATGATATTGGACTGTTGGGGATCCACAAAAAGACTATTTTCATACGGTTCAGGCTAACAGTTTACTTTCTGCCTAGGGACCCTTTCTGGATGTGGATGCCTCTAACAGAGGCAGGAGGGAGGGACAGAAACGTGACCTGAGTTGAGAGTGACAGAATTCAAGGAGCCTCACAAGGGACCAGTGCCCTCCTTCCTTAGCCCCTGATAGCCTGTGTTCCCATACCAGCCCTAGGGGCTCAGGCCATGGACGCTGAGTAAGTGGAAAGGAAGCCCTGAAACACTCATCCTGCAAATTAAAAGCAGTTTGTGGATTAAAAAACACTAAGCAAATGTTGGCTATTTGGTTCTTATAATTTATTGATGATAATAAATAACCCTTGGGCCTTCCACACGTTTGCAAGCATTGAAGATAAAGTTAGCTCCATTTTTCATTTCGGGGAACTTGGAAAAGCAGAGTTTCCTGGGATTTTGAGAGCAAACTGACTGACTGTCCCTGTTTTAGTCCTAAAAAGCCCACATCCTGGGAAACATCCTGGGCAAACTGAGACTGTCAGCCACATCATCCCAGAGGGACACCGGGATGCCCGGGGTCGTGGACAGGAAACACCAGGCCAGTTCCACCCAGCACTGGGCAAGCAGTCCCTATGTGCCAGGCTCTGTGCTGGGCCCCCATGGTAGCAGCAGATGCAGATTTGCCTTGTTCAGGGCTGTCTGGGGGACCCTGGGGCCTGCGTCTTAATGGCAGCCCAGAATCTAGTGGGTACAGAAGGAAACTTCACCATCCAGTTTCTGACTGGGGCCTAGAAGAGCCGCTGAACACCCATCCCAACAGCCAGAGGATCACAAACCCATTATACAGATGAAGAAACTGAGTCGTTGGTGCTGGCGCTGGCACTTGCTCAGAGTCACAAGCAGTCTGTGAGTGCATAACTGCTGAAGAAGGATGACAAGACCCCACTTGAGGGTAGAAATGGCCTCCAGAGAACAGGTCCGTCTGAGCTAGGAAAAAAAGGCGGATGGATATTAGGCAACATTTCTGGAGTCTTGCAGCTGTGTTTCGTTTAATCACAGACTGCAAATTGAATGAAGTGAAGACAGTGTTGCCTCTTTGAATTTCCCCCAGGCCCTGTTTAATGAATAAATAGGCATGATTTGTAATTAGCTGATCCGTTGTGCCAACGCTGCGAGAACACCTGAAGCGCGTTAAACATGCCCCCTGCAATCTGGCCGACAATATTAATACGCCCGGCAAACCTTCCTTCCTGGTCCACGGTGCATGTCACCCAATGATCACACGCATTGCTTTGAAGTGGATGTATTGAGGAAAAAAAGGGGGGAGGGGGATTTTTTTCAGCCTGGAAAGATGAAGACACAGGGTCCTCATGAGTCCTGTGTCCCCGTGTGGAATTTTGGAAGCTACAAGTTCAATTTGTTGCCATCCGCAAGTGCTCGACAACCCACAGTCATCTCACTTCCGCACTCTCAACCAGCCTTTCAGAACCCCACGGCTACTCTCAGGAAATCCTTCTGGGCAGGACCCCCTGGTCGAGGGGTCCACGGCTGGGCCGGGATCCTCAGCCGTGCGGGCTGCGTTTCTTTGTGCAAGCTGGCGTCTGTTTGCAGGGGCCGTCTGATACCCACCCGCAGCCGCTGAGTCCATAGATTCCTGCCAAACTAACGGGCATCCTGTATCATTTATCCTCTAATTGGGGCTGCTTATCACGAGTTTTGCCTGCTTTCCGTGCTAACCATGTGGCTGGTGCTGAAATTCCGAACCCTAACATTTCCCTGCGCGGAGCTGGTAGGAGGGCCCCCGGCCCAGGTAGCGTCTTGATTGCCGCCACATTTTCCAGCAAAGGGGTTTCCATTCATCTTCATCATGGGCTCAATCTGTGCGCCGAGAGGAGGCGGCTGCCCCTGTGGGTCCTCTCCACCCAGTCACCTGGAGGCTCGCTCTCATCTGTTCCTCCGCGTTCACAGGCGCATTTATATTCCGCCCGCCCTGCTGCTTTCTTGGGGCCTGCGAGGGATCTCCCGCCACGAAGCCCTCTCCCTCTGGGCCCCGCGTGGGAGTCCAGGTGCCAGCCTATTGCAACCAAGGAGGAAGAGAAGGTCACCCCTTCCTCTGAACGAAGTGAATCAGGAGGCAGAGACTGACTATCCTTGCCTCGACCATGAACACTAGGAAGTGGATCTGGGCCTCATGGGGATGGGTGAGGAAGTGGGCATTTCCCTGCTCCCCAGACTGCCCACTGGGTACCAGGCTCCGTGCTGGGCCCTGAGGATGCCATGAGCATCCAGCCCTGCCCTCAAGGGGCTCACACGCACAAGGGGAAGTGCACACCAGGAGCAGGATAATAATGCACCGTCAGGGGCCCCGTCCTCTACAGTTCGCAAAGCTCTCTCCACGCCTGCTTGATATGATTCTCCCATAATCCTATGGGGCTGATATGTTCCAGAGAAGCAGAGGGGGTTCCTTAGTAGCTAAAAATAAGGACTCAGGGGATTTCCCTGGTGGTCCAGTGGCTAAGACTCCACACTCCCAATGCAGGGGACCCAGGTTCCATCCCTAGTCAGGGAACTAAATCCTACATAGGCGTGCATATTAAGTCGTGTCCAAGTTTGCCACCCCACAGACTGTAGCCCACCAGACTCCCCTATCCATGTCCATGGGATTTTCAGGCAAGAATACTGGAGTGGGTTGTCATTTTCTCCTCCAGGGAATCTTCCCAACCCCGAATCAAACCCACAACTCCTACATTGGCATGGGTGCTAGTCGGGGGGATTCTTTACCTCTGAGCCACCTGGGAATCCCAGATCTCACCTGTGGCAACTGGAAAAGATTCCTCATGCCTCAACTAAAGATCCCCATGCCACAACGAAGATAGATCTCACATGCCCCAACTAAGAACCAGCACAGCCAAATAAATAAAAATATATTTTTAAAGATTAATATATTAAAAAAAAATAAGGATTTGTGAATCCTCCAGACCTGGATCAGATCCTGGCTCTGCCATTGATTTTCTGGGTGGCTTTAGATGAGCCAGTGAAGGCAATGGCACCCCACTCCAGTACTCTTGCCTGGAAAATCCCATGGGCAGAGGAGCCTGGTGGGCTGCAGTCCATGGGGTTGCGAAGAGTCGGACACGACTGAGGGACTTCACTTTCACTTTTCACTTTCATGCATTGGAGAAGGAAATGGCAACCCACTCCAGTGTTCTTGCCTGGAGAATCCCAGGGACGGGGGAGCCTGGTGGGCTGCCGTCTATGGGGTCACACAGAGTTGGACACGACTGAAGTGACTTATCTTAGTGATTTACCTTAGATGAGCCACTTCACCTCTCTGAGCCTCAGATTCCTCACCTGTAACATGGGGCTCATAATGCTGCCGGGCTCACAGGTGAGGGTTCTGTGAGATACTGTAAAGCACACAGCTCTGTGCTCAGCACCAAAAAATGAACTCAAGGCATTCCTGTGGCCAATAATACTTCCACCCTTGGCAGCACCTCCCTGGACAGTGGGGTACACGACACCTGCGGCTCTCAGCCCTATGTCCGGCAGCATGCTGCAGCCTGACAAAGCTGGGCTCCAGTCCTGCTGCGGTTACTCAGGGCTGCTGCCTCATCTGCAAAATGGGAATAATAACCTGGTCATTGTGTGCTAGTCACTCAGTGGGGTCCAACTCTTTGCGACCCCATGAGGCTCCTTTGCCCATGGAATTCTCCAGGCAAGCATTCTGGAATGGGTTGCCATTCCCTTCTCCAGGGAATCTTCCTGAGCCAGGGATCACCTGCATTGCAGGCAGATTCTTTACTGTCTGAGCCACCAGGGAAGCCCTGATCACTAGCTTGCTATATAATGCTAATTTGCCCCAAGAAGGGGTGGGCCAAGAGAAACCCATTATATTCGTGTGTCTAGCTCAGGGGACACAAGTGAGTTTGGCGGTCTGCCTGGAGCTGTCCTAGAAAAGAGTTCAGTGAAAGGGTGGGTGCAAGGGGGCTGGTTGGGGCTTCTGAGTCCGAGAGCCTGTGGCCTCCTCCAGAGGAGCCTGAGGGGGGACCTTCGTTCCGCAGCCTTTGCCGCCGCGGGTCTGTACCCGTCCTTGGCCACAAGATGTCGCCCAAGCAACAGCAAAGTAGGGGCCTGGGCGAAACCGGCCAGTTCAGAGTCAACTCAGCGAACAGCGAGTTCCAGCCGCATCCCTCTCCCACCGCCCCGCAGCTCTGGGACGCCTCAGGGGAGGAACCCCTGCTGCCTTGGGTTCAAATCCCAGGATTTCCTACCCAACACGATACTGCTGCCCCCAGAGGACACCGGTTTGTAGACCCCACCTAAAGTAATAAATAAATAGAGATAATAATTACTCCTACTCCTTTACGGTGTAGGATTAACCCGTGCCTGCGGAACCAGGAGGACCGGGAGGCGGTGCAAACAGAAGACCACGTGGCCCGATTCGGGGCTGCAGCCGGGCGGCACTCCGCAGGGCACCGGAGACCCTCCATCCCCGCCCCGTGGCTCACGGGGGTGCGGAGCAGACACCGGACAGGCGACAGTATGGCATGTCCTCGGACCCCGGGGCGGCCCCAGACGGCCCAGCAGGGCCCACACTTCTTCGTGGCGGCCACCTGGCACCGGGATCTGGGCCGCCAAGCGAGGGAGGCAGGGTGAGACCCCCGGGCTCGGCTCCCCGGAGGCAGCTTGGGCCCCGAACGCAGCCCCGGGCGCTGGAGGAGCCGTCGAGGGCCGGCTGGAGCTGGAGAACCGCGTGCGTCCTGGACGGCCAGCCTGACCTCCCAAACTCTCCGCCGGCCGCCCGCCCGCCCGCCCGCCCGCCCTGGACTTGGCGCGGCTGTGCCGGCGCTTCGCTGGGTGGGGGGTCTCCTTATCCGACCCTCCATCAACTCGAAGGACCACCTCGGTGAACCGGCCTCGCGCGGTCCCAGCAGGGTGACCCGGGGGCGGGCCTAAACACAGGCGCGCGCAGCGGGACGGGGCCGCCGGGAGCCTGTGCTCACCTCCGTCTCCCAGGTAGAGGTCCGGGGCTTGGGGCGCAGTGTCTTCCCCGAGGACGAGCAGAGCTTTCGGCCCCGGACCACGTGAAGGTGGGGGAGAGAGAGCCCCTGTCCCTGCACAGACTGAATCTGGGAGGAAAAAAGAGTGGAATCCCCGCACCCAGGGGCTACTGTCTGACTACCTACCCTCCTCCTCGGCCCCCGACACTTGGGGACACCTGCCAGCTGGTGTCCTAAGGAGACAGTCCCTAAGGAGAGCTCAGGTTCCAGAGAGATCACTTCTTTGTAGAGAAGTGTAGGGGGATGAGCCTCCTAGGAGAGGGAGGGAAGGATGGGGACATCTGGGGAGTCGCCCGCCCAGAAGAGCTGCAGAGCCTACTTAGGGAGAGCACTGAAACCAGAGGGCCCTGCAAAGGCGGAGGCTTGGGGGCAGGTGTTGACTGGAAAAAAGTGCACAATCTGAGGGTTGTGAGTTGTTTTATTTGGGGTCAAATGAGGACTATAGCTTGAGAGATAGCATTTCAGATGGCTCTGAGAAACTGCTCCAAAGAGGGTAGGGTGGGGGGAGGGCAGTATGTGTGATTTTATGCAGGGCAAGTACATGCAATCAGGCACATAATTTTTGCAGAACGTTTCTGCTAGCCACAAGGAGCAGAGGTCACCGTGAAGGAGAGGAAATGCAAGAATTGGGCTCATAAAATCATCTCCTAAAATTATCTGTCTGAAGACTCGTTCTGCCAGTTTTTCACAGAGCTCAGAGGGCCTCATTCCTCCTGATCTCCACCCTGAACTCCCTTCAAGGGGGTGTTGAAGGTCAGCAGCTTCAGTGGTTCATAATCTGATCCTTGCAGAGGCAGAGGGCCAGTGCCAATTTGTGGGTAATGCAGGTAAAGCATGATTTACTTTGAGGGGCAGGAGTGGAGCTAGACGGGAAGAAGGGACAGAGGCATAAGGATGAAAATGCAGGTTAGAAGCAAAATAGAAAATGTTCTGGAGAGAAGAGAAATCTGATCAGACTTGACTGACTCTAGGAGAAAGGGGGGAAGGGAGGCATGGAAATCCATCAGTTGTGATCATGGAGATGAAAAAAAAAAAAAGCACATTAGAGCTGTTTCCTAAGGAGACTCTTCAGGGGGTGTGAGTGATCCAGGGATGGGGCAGTGAGGAATAGGAGAGGTGGGTGGACTAGAGCACTAAAGATTGAAATAGCCAAATCCAGAGAAGAACTGACAACTAAAAAGTCACTCGCCATCTGCTTTTAGGAGGGTTAGGTCACAGCCACTGCAGCTGCTGACCTTCAACACCCCCTGAAAGGAGTTCAGGGTGGAGATCAGGAATGAGGCACTCCTTCATCTGGAAAAACTGGCAGAGAGATATTTTCAGGAGAAAATGTCAGGAACCCAATATCTTGCATCTTCTCACATCTAGAAAAATCACTAAAATCATTCATGGAGACACCTTCTCATGACTAGCAGCAACCTTTTAGTGAGATGTATGCTTCACTGCATGCACCACCTTCACCAAAATCACGTATGTATCAGCCTTCCCCTTCCTCCAGAGCAGGTCCTCAAAGCTGCTTGAGAACCATCTCCTCAGTAAGTCCCCAAATAAACTTGGACTCACAGCTCTTACGCTGCACTTTTTTCCAGTCGACCGTATAAAGGAAAGTTTCAGAAGTTGTGTCACTATTATTCATGACCACAGCAGCACAAGCTTAAGTGCACAAGGGAAGCTTTTAGTTAAAAACAGGTAGAGTGGTTTTTGTGGTCATAGGTTGTTCCGGTGTTCCTGGGATGTCACGACGCAGAACCAACGCTGCCCCTCGGCTCTGCTGGCTGATGTCAGAGAAGAGTGCTTCTCTAGGATTACCCAGCCTGTACCTGGTCACCCACAATACATCAGTCCTGGTTCAAGTTCATTAAACCAGATTAGAAAGAAGCTGGGTGCCTAAACTGGTGTTCACTGGCTGGAGTCTCCCTCCTTGAGTCAGCTCAGTGGGCAGCCTCTCCCATCAGGGTTTCCAAACACCCATGGTCCATGCTGGCAACCTCTGCAGTGTCACTGCGCTCTACTACATCCCTCAGTTAAATGCTGGCACAGGAGAACTATTTCAAGACCATATAAATATACACACACACACGTATACACATACACATGTATATACACACACATATGTATATACACACATGCCTGCCTGCCTGCTAAGTTGCTTTAGTCACATCCGACTTTGCGACCCCATGGACTGTAGTCCACCAGGCCCCTCCTCTGTCCATGGGATTCTCCAGGCAAGAATACTGGAGTGGGTTACCATACCCTCCTCCAGGGGATCTTCCTGACCCAAGGATCAAACCCTCATCTTCTGCAGCTCCTGCGCTGCAGGAGCGGGTCCTTTACCACTGAGCCACTGGGGAAGCCCCATATACACATACATATATGCATATATATACATATTTGTATATCCATGTATAAGTCTGTGTATACATATATATTCACCAAGACTGGATGTCCAGGACCACTGAGGTAGTAGAGCCCAACTCAGGAAAAGCCCTTCAAAGAGGTTTTCATTGGCCTTAGAATTGATTAGTGGCAGATCTAAAACAAGAACCATTTTCAGGCTCCTGGATCTGACATTACAACCACATACCACTTGAAACCAGTGGCTTTCCAGGAAGTAGCAAGAATGATCTGGATGATCCCACTGGTGTGGCCCAGCTTTGCTGTGGAGGAGGTGTTTCGGGGCATCACTGTGTCACTGTGCTGGTGGGACGGCCTTAGCACCTCCCCTTCCTGTCACTTGTGACTTTCTTATGCGCCTGCCTCTGTCTCCCCCCACCCCACCAGGCTGGCTCACTCCCAGACTGCTACCCCAAGCTGCTGTAGAAAGAACGTGAAAGTCACTCAGTCACGTCCAAGTCTGTGACCCCATGGGCTATACAGTCCATAGAATTCTCCAGGCCAGAATACTGAAGTAGGTAGCCTTTCCCTTCTCCAGGGGATCTTTCCAACCCAGGGATCGAACTTGGGTCTCCTGCGTTGCAGGCAGATTCTTTACCAACTATCAGGTAAGCCCAAGCTACAGCAGACACAGCCCCACCTGTCACCATCACAGCCACAGAAGAAGGAAAAGAACGTTGTTACTGATCAGAAAGTGAGTGAGAGAGAGGAAGGGGCTGGAACTCACGTATTGACTGAGAGGATGAGAAATAGGAGGAGAAGTGACTGCTTACAGGTTCTCTCACTTTCAGCAGAGGGCAGGCCAGGAAAAAATCCAGTTGGGGGGAAAAAAATCCAGTTGGAAGCTGGGGCTGCTGGAAACAATGCTGTTACTTAACACGGGACAGCAAAGGCAACAGAAACCAAAGAGCCATTTTGAAAGCTAAAACGATGAGGAAGATTAGATGATACGTTTTCACATAGAAATTCGAACACCGTGATTATCAAATGTTTAGCAATTTGAGGTTTGAGAAAGAAACAGTTTTTATATAACCAGAAGATTATCAGAAAACATTTGGATTTAAGCAAAATTTTAAAAAAAGAAAAAGCTATCCTTAAAGGATATCAGCTTGGCTACTAGGTCCTTTATCCTTTTTTTTTTTCGGCCATGCTGTGCAGCATGAATGATCTTAGTTCCTTCATCAGGGACTGGACCTATGTCCCCAGCAGTGGAAGTGCAGAATCTCAACCACTGGACCACCAGGAAGTCCCTGCCAGGCCCTGTATCCTTTAAAAGGGGCTCCACCCACCTTGGGGATGTGGAGCCAAAACTTGAAGAATTGAACACCTTTCACAGATCACACATTTTTTAGTTAGCATGAGTCAGAAGGGGAGTTTGCTAGGCATGCAGATTTTTTCTCCTGTTCTTCCCCCAAAATTGATTCAATGTGCCCTGTGAGGAATAATGAGTCAGCAGTTTATCATCCCAGGTGGACGGTGCACATGGCCCTCCAGCTCATACTTCCTGAAATGCTGACTCCATGGTGCTGCTCTATGTTCCACAAAAATAAGACACCTGGAGTACTTGTTTAAAGATTCCTGTCCCATCCCCTATACGTGCTGATTTATCAGCAAGAGCACCAGGTGATTCTTAACAGTGAGGTCTGAAAACAATGTTTTCCAGAACTGCCTAGGGCACTTAAAAGCGGACCTGTTTTGAGTGCCACCCCCAAAGATTGTGGACTTCCCTGGTGGTTCAGATGGTAAAGAATCTGCCTCCAATGCAGAAGACCTGGGTTTGATCCCTGGGTCAGGCAGATCTCTTGGAGAAGGACATGGCTATTCACTCCAGTATTCTTGCCTAGAGAATTCCATGGACAGAGGAGCCTAGTGGGTTACAGTCCACGGGGTCACAAAGTGTCAGACACAACTGAGCGACTACCATTTTCATTTTCCCAAAGATTGTGGTTTACTTGGTCAGTGAGTCAGATCAGACAGATCTCTTGACTAAATTCACTAGGAATTACTGGTAAGAAACATCAGCAGTTATGTATAGTAACCAACAGTCTTGGTGACAAAAGTTCTGTCAAAACTACAAATTAGTAGGGCTAAGGAGAGCTGAAGTAAAATGGTCCATGTTTAAAAATCACACTGGATACTCTTTTTGACAGGAGCATAAAATTTAATGATTTGGGCCAGCAATATGCTGAAATCCTAGTTAACAGAAATGAGAGTACCATGGTTTTCATGTTCACTGTCCACAACAGGTTCAATGACAGAATTGAGAGCTTTTTCCATTTTAGCACAAAATGTGGAAGATGCTTCCTGGATCCTCATAACCAGATTTTCCTGCCTCTCTGATCAATGTTTCCCCCCACCCTCAAGTCTTTGTACTGTATTTTGGCACCCTAAGAAGATGGAATAGGGTTCTTCTGGAATGAAATGACTGACTCAAAAGCTCTTCAATGAATACTTAAATCTCTAGGTAGAGACGCATTTACAGCTAAGAGGAGCTTCTGCCCTGATTACACTTTCCAGGATCGTGACATATTTTACAGGCAGCACTGCAGGGAGGCCTAGCGGAACATCACTAGCTCTGCATCCTCAGGGAAAAGCCACAGAGCCGCTTACTTAGAGAGGGCTGAGTAGGCACAAATATAACAAGAGTCCAGGTGACATAGGGAATTCCAAATTGGCAAGAAAAGTTGAATTCTATTTGCAGTTCTAGGAAAGTCATAGCATTAATTTTAATAATGAACAGACTGAGTGAAAACTGAATCCTCATCCAGTTTTTAAATGTTTCCTTCCAAATTAAGTGCAATCAATATGAACAAAGTGCTTTTCCATCAGCGAGTAGAATGAGCTGGCCTCTGCAACAAGGGCTCCTTGGCTAATAGAAACTCCCCTCAACTGAGAGGATCAATCAAGACTCCCGTGAAGACCATGATTAGGACTTCTGTGCTCAGAACTAAGGCTGATGAATAGCTAACCAAATACAGGGTTCAGACAGGAACCGTGTTAAAGGAGTGAATGTGCACCATCTCATTAGCAACTGCTGGATGATTCCAATTCCTTCCTGTACTGTAGTTAACAAGTAGATGTTCAGATGAAAAGGACGAGTGTGAATTCACGGAGAACCTTAGTTATATCTGAGAAGTCAAGAGAAATTTTCAGAAATGCTTCCAAATACAAAAGAGATGATGGAAACATAAAACCCAATGAATTCAACTGCTCTCCCTTTTTAATCAATTTTACACAATGATATTGTACATGAGTAATCACATTAGGAGACAGGATGGGTTTCCTGTACATATACAAGATGGTGCAAACTCATTCACTGAGGCTTATAGGTTTTTATCAGTTTCAAGAGGAGAGGCAGTACAAAGCTTTTTCACACAGGTGAAACACGAGAAGACGGTAGACAAGACAGAACATCAACTCAGCAGAGGTGAATTCTTAAGGCGTGTGGCTCCTGCCCACAGTGTCTGCCACGAACCAGGTGTAGAGGACTTTCTCTCCCGGGGATTTAACCTTTGATAAGCACAGGCCTGTGGGACATGCAGCTCTGTGGTGATGCCACAGTTCAACCACACCAACCTTGACACTGAAGCAAAGCATATCTTCCTTTCTCCAAGTATTCTCAAGAGTAATAAAGCTATTCCTGGTCACCCTACTCCTTGGGTAACCCACATTCTAAAATATATGATTATTAATCTGGCAACATTCTCAAGCATTTTGGCAAAGTACCTCAAATATCTCATCACTGTTCATCTACTCAACTAAAAATTCTTTGAGCTTCAAGAAGATCTTTTCTGACTTCCCCCCTAAAGTATGGCAATTACATATAGAATAAACTTAATAGTTAAAAGAACTAAACAGAGGGCAGACTTTTCCTTACAAAATAAAGCAGGAATGGGAAGGGAAGAGAAAGTCTAGGACGCACATCAACGGAGGAAGCTGAGTCCACCAACGACTCTATCACTTCGACACAACCCACTAACAATTCTGAGCAAGGGTGATCCTACTTCCTTTTTTCACACCCAATCTCATCAGACACGGGAACTGTTAAATCTTCGCGACGTTGATCTTCACTTGGCCACGGAATTCCCGAGGCAGGCAATGGGGAACAGTGCCGACTGGCATGCACAGTCAGGTATAGCTTCCTGTGGCCAAAACTAGACCTTGTCACTGCCTGGGACAGGTTTTAGTTCTCTCGCTTACATACCTCAGGAACATGTAGGTTGAAAGTCTACATTAAACAAAGGCTTCCAGGACACAACAGGGAGAGAAAAACCCATGCATCTCATCCACATCTATTTTCCATCCTTCACAAAGCCTAACCCTCTTACAGTGATTTCGTATCTGTATAAAATGGCTTTTATAAACAGGTTTTTAAAAAGAAAAAGTAGGAGAAATCAGTTAACTGTGGCTGAGATTTGACCTAGAGAAAGAAAACAAAATGTTTACTAGATTTAAAAAATAATACTTTTACAAATAAAAGATAATCTTCAATCTGTAATTCTATTACTTAACTATCTCTGGAAGCACAGTATTAATACAAAATATGAACTGATTTTTTTCGTGAGATAATTCCACAGAATTTCAGTGAACATTTAACATTCATTTTCTTTGTAAATTCCACGTAATAATCGGTGGCTACTGAAGGTTTCCTACATGTGATTTTGTATTTTTGCACACTCCTTCATATAACCTATGTCCTGGGAGGATCCGTGGTACAAAACAGCTGAAGGACAACTATTCCTTTCCTGAAAGAGTACAATCGGATTACTCCCTATCTCACGCCCACCGCTGCCACACACACAGGTGTTGTGTAGTCACTGAATCGTGTCTGACTCTATGTGACCCAATGGACTGTAGTCGGTCAGCCTCCTCTGTCCATGGGCTTTCCCCAGCAAGAATACTGGAGCAGGTTGCCATGCCCTTCTCCTGACCCAGAGATTGAACCTGAGTTTCCTGTATTGGCAGGCAGAGGCTTTACTGCTGAGCCACCTGGGAAGCCCATGCAGACAGTTACCAATTCCTAAACTCAGAACTCAACACTACTAAACCCTGGTACGACGAAACTACCGATGACAGTTAACGCTGAAGTAGTCCTTACTCCTGACCGGCTTCCCGAAGAAAACAGCTTAACCTTAAACAGCTGGGCTGTGCGCTTCTCTGCTGGCACCTGAGTCAAGACACAAGCACCCACCTCCATCTCGGATGTAACTGTGATGCCAAATCTCTGAGGTCCTCCTCTCACAACTGTCTCAAGCCCTGCAGAGCCCGACCTCCTGCCTCTAGGAGATGCAAACTCACCACCTTCTCCACAGAAAAGAGCCCCATGCAGTGTCCACATCTTCATATTTATTTCCATAGTAACAACATGGAAGAGAGTTAGGAACCACCACGGGGGTGAAAAACTGCATTGACTTCTGAGTTAAATCCCCAAACAATAAATTTCAACTATTCCAAGACTTCTGTTGACTTAACATTTATTGAATCAAATGCTGAACTGCCCCCCTCTGCCTTAGAAATCATGTTAAGACAGTTTGTCTTGTAAAGTATCTACGGTGGGATCTGACTTCTAAGACCTAAATGAGCTTGACCGTTAAGAGTCCATGAAGCATGACTGTACATAGATTTCTTGATCTAACGTTCAAGAGGACATTTTTCAGTACTACTTTAATTTTGATCTGCCCCTAAAAGGCAGAAACCTCATCTCACAACCCTCTGCAACTTATCTCAGTATTGTAGAGTAAAGGAATGAGAAGAGGTCAAGGCATAAAGAAAACCCAGCTTCTTTAGGCACAGTGGAGCACAGAGCTCCTGGAGAGACAGCCTCTGTCCTTATCTGCTCAAGGCTGTTGGTCACAGTTCCCTTAAACATGCCTGGAAATGCTGCCAGCAACAAGAGACTCAAAGGAGGGGACCAATTTTCATAAAAGAAGTTAACACGTTTAGGAAACATACAGAGCAAAACCAGTCTGTGACGGCCTATGTGTAAGACTTGTGCTTGAAGCTTTGGTGGGCCTCCTTGGCCTGTTTCTCAGACACCAAAACCCATTCCTGATTAATTAGCAACACACGATCAAACCAAAATACAGAAAAACATACTTTTGTTCAGAAGAGGGAAACAAAGGCACAGAAACCTGCCAAAACAGATTTTTCCCCCCCATAAGAATAGTATGGTTGATTAAAATAGTTTATCACTAGTAAAACTTGTATCACTAAAGCAGACAATACAAATTAGTTTTTTAAAAAAAAATGACATTCACTGAATTCCTGGTCTGTGCATTCAATGTGAATCATCATCAAAAATATATTACAGTTAAAGGTTTGTAGGGAGTTCTGGCTGGGGTTTCTACACTATATTTAGCATTTCAGATGAGAAGTACCACAAGGATGGGTTAGATATCTACTGTCCCTTTGTATGCCACATATGATGATTAAACAAACAGTCTATCTCCTACTGCAGGCTCAAAGACGTCCAGGGTGAGAAAGTCTAAGTGATATATTCAATAAGTTCTATACCCCTCATCAAAGGCAGCCCTGTGCATCAAATTCCATACCTAGAAAGTTCAATAAACTGTGTTACACTTTAATAAATACTTCTGTGTATTTGTTCGCCTTCTGCTTTTAAGCTCAGCTTAAATGTTGTCAAGGAAACCATTTTACAAGAGGGTACATGACAACCTACTATCAGCAATATTCCTTGTTTATTAGAATCTGAAGATGTCCATATTACATCAAATATAAATATATATCATATTTACATTCCCTTCTTGGCTCTTCAGTTTAGGCGAGTGTATTTATAGATAGTGCCGCTAACGTCGCCACTATTATATCCTCAGTGCGACCGGTATCTTCCTTCTGTTAGATGCTTCCAAGGTTAGGCAGCATCCTAAAAGAGGTGTACTGTTCTTTTTTTAATGAAAAGAAAGAATGAGTATCCATAAACAGAGATCTAGGAATTTTCTAGATTTTGGGTTTGTTTTTTTTTTGTATTTCAAAATACCTGAAAAATGTGGTCCCTTTTTGCAGTACTATTCTCTATGTGGGGACAAGAAATTAATGAAATATGCAACTCAGAAAGGAAAAGAACCCAAAGAAAAGAGAACCTGCTTGTTAGCTCATTAATCTGTTTAGTAAAGATCTGTTTTAAAAGGTCTGAACACTGTACAATATTATACAAAAACCATCTTCAGCCTTCAAAGCAGCTGGTACATTTTCTGAGAGATCTGTGGGCCCCGCTAACAGTCCGCTGCCTTGCTGGGCCTTTGTCTCGGTCACTTTCGGTCATCGATAGTCTTAATGAATTCCACGGCCGCTGTGAACTGCATCCACCAATAGGACTCCTCTCCAGACAGACAGCTGGCATAAAAGCTACTGATGTACTGAACAGTGGACAGCAAACAGGGTGGATTTGCCTAGAGAAGTGAAAACAAAGTCAGCTACTCAGCCGGAAAAACCATTTACGGTAACATCTTTCAAATGTTTTCCTGTGAAAAAGAGATACCAGTCCTTTTCAAAATAATCCCCCAAATCCTTTTTGGAACTAATTTGTAAACCCGACTTATTGTGAGGAGCAACAGTGTATTGGAAAGAAGACTCAGGTTCTAATTCTAGCTCGACTAGAGCTTTCTAGCCTAACAAAGCACTTGACCTCATTGGTCCTTAGAGGGGCTGAACTAATCCCAGTGGCTTTACTCAACATCCCCGGATTCCAGATAAGGAAGGAAATGCTGCAAACAAATTGAGTTATATCTGTTTATTAAGTATAGGTAGAACCAGCCGAGAAAGAAAAAAAAACTAAAAAAAGAGTAGGCCCTCTGCTGCAGGAGGCAGCACAGAAACTCCTGCTTTTCACCTCCAGGCTCAGGTGTGTTAAATCAGGAGGGCAAGCTAAGGCCTGCTCCTTAAAAGGGGCTTAGACTTGCTCTCTGCGTAGAGACTAAACACATCACCTGCGGAAGGGAGCTGAGCAACGGGCAATAGGAGGAGTGAAGAAGGCTCATCGCACAGATTCAGAGTCAGGGTTCTGACTCTGAGCTAAGAGTTCAGGCTGCAGAAATACCGCAACATTAAGAATTAGTAAGCTATATGTCAAATACACTTCAGACATCACCAGAGGCCTGAGCTGACTGGAACACATACTAGGTGGCTGTTGTGCACCCAAACTGCAGGGTCCCCACCTCCAAACCAAAATGTACAAAATAAACCATTTTAATGGTGACACTTTAAAGTCAAAAAAGGACAAGAGGTGTCGTACTTTTAAAAACAATATGGTACAATTAATAAAACATGAGGTCAAAACAGGAGAAAGATAATAGGAAAATGTAGTAGTTTATGTGATAACCACTATGAAGAATTCAACATGAAAGAAGATGGTAAAAACATTATTACCAGAGAACCCGCCCTCATTCATTCATTCAGTAATTACCTACTGAGCTCCAAGCAAGACCTTCAGGCACTGCTTTAAAAAGCTGAAAACGTTCACCTAGGAATCTAGCTCTTCCTTTCTTTGGAAAACCCTAACTTCTGGACAGAACATAACTTGATGTTAGCTACTTTCTTCCTGGGTATCATAGAGCTGGAAACTTGTAAAAGAGTCAAAGTCCGTTAACACGTGGCGACCCTCTGCACAGGCCCCTGAATCAGGACGCCAAAGAAACTCCTCTCACGGGTGGTAGCGAGGACCTACCTTGATCAACACAAACACCAGCACAGGGACGAAGTCATCTGCCCCTGGGACGGAGTCCTCGTTGGCCAGGCTCAGGAGGTTCATGATCGTGGAGCACATTCTCAGGATGCACTGTACTTTGTCCCGGGGCGTCTTGTAAGCACTTATTGTCCTGATTTCTGACTGTGCCGAGGGCCACGGTGCCTCCTTAAGATAAACCTAAGCGAGATCACACACAGACCGTCATGCAGGTGGAAGGCAGTGACCAGAGCAACCTCCACGTCAGGAGGCGGATGGGCGAAGCCGCTGCCTTTTCCCTTTTTCAGAAAAACCAAATTGCAATTCCTCCCCATCCTCCCACTTCAGGATTGAAGCCTAACTTTTAAGCTTTTAAATTATTTGCTTTGCATTTTAAAATAAAACCACCCAGAGAAATTCCCTGGCCATTGAGTGGTTAGGACTCTGAGCTCTCACTGCCAGGGGCTCAGGTTCCATCCCCGGTCACTGGGGAACTAAGATCCCCAAGCTGCATGATGCGGCCCCAAAGGAAAAACAAACAAACACACAAACCCACCCAGATATATCGTAATAGAGGCATATGATAACACAGAACCTAGAATTCATAAATTTTAAACAATTATCTTTCTTAAAAGAGCTAGAATGGGACTTATCTATGTATTGCAGCTGATTCCAAAAGCACCAACAAGCTACTTTTAAAATAGCTTAAAAATTAGTATGTACCTGTGTTGCAGCAGCTCTAGAAATCAAGGACAATTAAAAATTTTATGCCAATTAATATCCAGATTCTAATGAAACAACCAGAAAACTCATATACCTAAAACTTTCCTGTTTCCTGATTCTGTAAGAGGTGTAAGACAGGTAAAAATGTTAGTATCAGGAACTAAAAGCTAATTCTGAGGTCACATTCAGATTCAGTTCCCTCTTCTGGACAGGAGTTTCTACACTCTCTTTGAAGTTCCACCAGATCCCTTCATATGTGACATTCCTGCAGGATGTTCTGGAAAGAACACTGGCTGTTGAGTGGTTAGGACTCCGAGGCTCTATATGATTATAAAAGCATCAGTGGACAGTGTGGCTGCCGCAGGAGGAGTGAGCTGTGAGCAGGAAGCCCTGCCTAAAGGGGGTGGTGTCAGGGCGGGGGCTCCCCCAGGCTGGCCCTCCCTCCACTCACCTCTCACTACTAAGGTCCCTTCTCAGGCTAGGGAATTTTAATCCACGGAAAGACCTTTGAGAATTTTACTGGCTGAAGGACATCCAGTGCAAGTGGTTTCTTTATAACTTACTATATTCTGCTTCCCTGAAAAACTGGTAACATGTACTTAGCACACCAAGACACTTTTAATTGAATAATACCATCCATACTGTATGTTATTACCTCTGGTATCTGCAGAGCTCTGTGATTTGCAGTCACTACTTTAGACAATCTCTGAATATGTTCATGAAGAACCCTGAAAATGCCCCGAAACACATATGTAAATATATAATTCAGAAAAGAAGGTATGCAGGTAGTCATAATCGGTTTCCTCAAAACACATTTAAACCATTTTAGACTCACTTCCAGATACAGATTACCATTACAGTCGAGACTCTCTCTTAGCTATAAGTATTCTGTCTTGGTCAAAAACTCTCACATTTAGGATCTGCTTAGAAAGGCTCAGGGAGCCAAGGGGATGCAGGGGGAAGAGTGGGAACCCCTCCTTTCTGGACCAGGGCAGTGTCCACAGGAGAAGTGAGGGGACTCCTTAGCCTGGAAGCTACCTGGACAAGCTAACTGGTGAACAGGCCAAGAAGAAGTGGAGGGGTCAAAGGGCAGAAATTGGAGAGCACAGACGCTTTGACGGAGAAGGGACGCTGAGGACGCTCACCTCTCATTTCAGAGATGACAATGATTAGGCCTAAAAGGTGAAGGATTTCCCTAAAGCCACACAGTGGTGAGCAGCTGAGGCTACGCCCAGTCTCCTGCCTTCGAGTGTCCTTTCTAGAACACAGTGCTAACTCTCTATAAACCTGCAAAGATGACATGGAGGGGACAGAGGCATAATCGGCTTTAAAGGTGCTCTCCGCAGTAAGTAGTTTGAATGTTCCCATTCCTCATCCCACCCCGGAAGCCAAAAACTGGGGCTCTGGAGAGAAAACAGAACCCAGTTGGCAAATTGCGTACAGAAACGTGGGGAGGGGTAAAAAGCCCGAGTCTAGGAACAAGTGAGAGAGGCAGGTGGGAACAATCCTAACCCACTCACAGGAAAGTGAGCTCTCTCAAATATACAAGAGATATCTTAAAATTTCCATAAAAAAAAAAAAGCTTACAGAAACCACCAGCGTCCCACCCTGAGGTCCTATTACGCGGGCCCCTCAGGGCCACTGACATGGTGAGCCACTCTCACTGCCGGGGGTACATGGCGGCCCCTGAGCAACACACTTGGGGGCAGAAACCGGGTCGTAAACCAGTGGTCAAGAAAATGCAGAAGAGGAAATATTAAAATGCTGAGTCTCACTACCCCCAAATAACCACTGTTACTCTTCTAGATTTTTTTTTTTTCAAGATTAGTATTTTTAGGATTGTTTTTAAAAATAGGCTTTATTGAGATTTAATTCATATGCCATACACTTCTTGATATTTTGATATTCAAATACATATCATTCCCAATAAATAAAAAGTACATATCAGAAGTCACACACTGTGCTTGATGCCCTAATGGAGAGACGAATGAAGCGTTGTGTTCCTGCACTCATGGAAGGAACCATCTGGTGGAGGACAGAGGCGTTCATCAAATAATCACACAAACCAGTGATCCGGAAGAGGGGGCAGTTCTGCCCCCAAGGGGCACTTGGCAGTGTCTGGAGACAGTGTGGTTCTCACAGCCGGTAGGGGACTACCAGCCAAGGCCAGCCATGATGCTACATGTCCCACAAGGCACAGGACAGCCTCCCACATTAAAGAATCATCTGGCCTGAAATGTCAGCCATGCCAGCTTGAGAAACCATGACTCAAGTGTAAAACTGCAATGGTGGCAAGTGCTAAAGAAAGGTACCCAGGCCTGAGGCAGCCCTGCCCTGCCAGGGCATCTCACCCAGGCAGACAGGCTAGGAAGGGTTTCCCCCGAGGAAGTGAGGTCTGAGTCCTGATCTGAAGGGTAAGAGTAGGTAGAAGAAGGAAGGAACGAATAGCTGTGGCAGAGTAAACAGCAGTGCCTTCCACAACGGCCAGGCCAGTATACACGGCCCTCCAGCCCAACTCCCCGCATCTCTGAGAACACAGCGCTTTCCTTCTTTCCGGTCTGGTAACTCTGAGAGGTGCAAAAAGGAAACACGTATCTTTTCCTTTACTACTCAGATACCATGTCTCATGAATAACTTGTCTAAACCACGGGGCTGGCTGGGATAGCCCTTAGTCCATCACAGGCAGGAGCACTTACTGGTCACGGAGTATGTCCCCGTCCTGATTCGGGTAGAAGGCAAGTTTGAAGATCCGGTTCATCACACTTCTCTCGATGGCCAGCTGAGCGTCCTGAAGCTGTTCCTCGCTTGCGTTCTGCCATATGACATCCTGGGCCATCGCGCCGTACAGGAACTGCAGAAAATCTTCCACCTGGGCGGTTTTATCATCAGCGGCTGTGAGTTTCTGAAAGTCTCCAATGCAAAATAATATGCTTTAAAATAGAGTATTTGAATGATTTTAAATAGGAAATTATTAGAAAGTAGTTAAAAACAGAAAACTGTTAGAATCATAATCCACTACCTATGCAGCTACCATGCTCTCAAAGCCAGAAGTATCTGGGCATGGTTTCATTTGGGGAGAAAATACATCCAAAATACATCATTAAAAACAGGGGAAAGGTAAGACATGTGCAGAAGTTTAAGAACAAGAGGTTTGTTACAAAATGATATGCTTTGTTTAAAAAAAAAATAAGAAAAATTGGGTGCATCCAAAACTTTGTAAATTTTTCCAACTTTTTAATAAACTATAGATATTCAACCAGGATAAACACAACATTTATTGGTTGAACATCAAGGTTTAATTACTAAGAAATAACTGGGAATTTAAGGAACTGCTCTTAGACAGATAGGTACTTAAAAAGTAGCAAAAGAAAACTTCCCAAATCTTCCCGCTAACATACGGCTTCACCGAGGGTCTCTGGTTACCTTGAATGAATTCCCTGATCTTCTTCTCTTTGCTCTCAAGCAGCAGCCTCACACAGACGGTGGTGAAGTATCGATTGGCCACCTCTTTGTCCCTCAGAACCCTCTGCAGTAGCCTTTCCAGGTGCGCCTGCGTGGTCTGCAGTCCTTGTCGACAGCGAGTGAGGTAAGCAATGTAGGGGGCCCGCTTCCTGAAAGGAAAGACACTGCAGGACGCCAGACACACACAGCGCACACCTTCCTTGGAGACGAAGAGTCCTGACTTTTCTCCAAAGGAAAAGAACTACCCCAAAGACTCTGGTTTTACAGATGAGCCTATCAGGCTGCACACAACCATCCTGAGAACTGACTATGTTGCCAGGTCAAGAAACAGAGTCAGGACTTCCCTAGCGGTCGGACAGTTGCAAGTCCGTATGCCAAAGCAGGGAACATGGGTTTGATCCCTAGTCCGGGAAGGTGTCAGGTGCCGAGGGGCAACTAAACCTGCATGCCACAGCTACTGAGCCTGAGCTCTAGAGCCCGTGTGCTGCGACTCCTGAAGCCGGCACACCCTAGAGCCTGTGCTCTGCAACAAGAAAAGCCGCAGTGAGGAGCCCACGCACCACATTAGAGAAAGCCCTCATGCAGCAGTGAAGACCCAGTGCAGCCAAAAATTACGCAAGGGTAGAATGTACACTATAGAGAACAGACCCAACATTTTATAACGACTTTAACCGAAGTGTAATGTTTAAAAAGCGAATCACTATGTTGTACACCTGAAACTAATTTAACACTGTAAATTAACTATATTTCAATTAAAAAAAAAATAAGAAAGAAAGAAACAGAACCATTTACTGGTCTGAACACTCAGCTCCCTAACTCCCTAAACACTGCTAAATCTCTTCACATCACTGGTCTGTTCTGCACTGGAGCACAGTCTCCTTGCTGGTAGAACCTCGTACTTAACAGGAAGTTGACTGCTACAAAAGACTAAAATAACAACAAAATACAGGTTGATATATCACGAGATCACTAAATATACCACCGATTATCTGCTTATAGTCTAAACGCAACAATCATTAGAGCACCCATTCCCTAAGCCTCTTTACTTTCTAAGCTTCTCAACTTAAATGTCAGCAGTGACAGGCAACAGGCAACGGTAACAATTCCTAGGGCTCCTCCTGCTTCCCTGGTCCATGGAAGCAGTCTTTTCTATCACCACTAAAAGAGGGAAATGACATCCTAGTTATCCTGGCCCCACCTCCACCAAAGATGCTTTTGGGCAAAGCTGAAGTCAACTGTACTCTGTTACTAAGATCTGAGTGAGTGAGCAAGTGAAAGGCGCTCAGTCGTGTCTGACTCTTTGTGACCCCATGGACTATACAGTCCATGGAATTCTCCAGGCCAGAATACTGGAGTGGGTAGCCTTTCCCTTCTCCAAGGGATCTTCCCAACCCAGGGATCAAATTGCACTGCAGGCAGATTACCACCTGAGCCACAAGAAGCCCAAGAATACTGGAGTGGGTAGCCTATCCCTTCTCCAGCAGATCTTCCCCACCCAGGAATTGAACCGAGGTCTCCTGTGTTGCAGGCAGATTCTTTACCAACTGAGCTATCAGAGAAGCCCTAGTAAGAGCTGCTCGCTTACAACTACACTTCCAGACTAAATACCCACATATGTTGCTTGGAAATCTACATCCAGGAAAGCCCAGCACTTTGCAGTGAGCCTAGATTCATTTCTGAAATGAGGGCTGACAAGAAAATACTTGCAGCTGAAAACAGGTATACAAGTGAAACAGGCTGGGGATGTTACCTGTAGTCCTCAGCAATGGACGCCAGCAGCTTCCTACAGGTCCGGTTATCAAAGCGGCACACGCAACGCATTGTTTCCTGAAGCTGAGCCATTAAGTTCTTATCTTGTAAGTTAATTGCTTCAGCTATTTGCACTTTTAAGAAGCAGACAATTTCATTGTCTAAATAAAAAAACATCAGAATTCTGTTACTGTTGAGAAGTTCCATAGGCTTTATATAAGCTGAAGGTCATCCCTCAGCCTGTGGGATGTCAGTTATGACTGTATCAGTAAAACTAAGCAGAACCAATCAGAGAACATTTTCACAAACCATCAGTAATCCAAGTGACCTTCACTTCAGTTCAATTCAGTTCAGTCGCTCAGTCCTGTCCGACTCTTCGAGACCCCATGAATTGCAGCATGCCAGGCCTCCCTGTCCACCACCAACTCCTGGAGTTCACCCAGACTCACATCCATCAAATCAGTGATGCCATCCAGCCATCTCATCCTCCGTCATCCCCTTCTCCTCCTGCCCCCAATCCCTCCCAGCATCAGAGTCTTTTCCAGTGAGTCAACTCTTTGCATGAGGTGGCCAAAGTACTGGAGTTTCAGCTTTAGCACCATTCCTTCCAAAGAAATCCCAGGGCTGATCTCCTTCAGAATGGACTGGCTGGATCTCCTTGCAGTCCAAGGGACTCTCAAGAGTTTTCTCCAACACCACAGTTCAAAAGCATCAATTCTCCGGCGCTCAGCCTTCTTCACAGTCCAACTCTCACATCCACGCATGACCACAGGAAAAACCATAGCCTTGGCTAGACGAACCTTTGTTGGCAAAGTAATGTCTCTGCTTTTGAATATGCTATCTAGGTTGGTCATAACTTTTCTTCCAAGGAGTAAGTGTCTTTTAATTTCATGGCTGCAGTCACCATCTGCAGTGATTTTGGAGCCCAAAAAAATAAAGTCTGACACTGTTTCCACTGTTTCCCCATCTATTTCCCATGAAGTGATGGGACCAGATGCCATGATCTTTGTTTTCTGAATGTTGAGCTTTAAGCCCACTTTTTCACTCTCCACTTTCACTTTCATCAAGAGGCTTTTTTGTTCCTCTTCACTTTCTGCCATAAGGGTGGTGTCAGCTGCATATCTGAGGTTATTGATATTTCTCCCGGCAGTCTTGATTCCAGCTTGTGTTTCTTCCAGTCCAGCGTTTCTCATGATGTACTCTGCATATAAGTTAAATAAGCAGGGTGACAATATACAGCCTTGATGTACTCCTTTTCCTATTTGGAACCAGTCTGTTGTTCCATGTCCAGTTCTAACTGTTGCTTCTTGACCTGCATGTAGGTTTCTCAAGAGGCAGGTCAGGCGGTCTGGTATTCTCATCTCTTTCACAATTTTCCACAGTTTCTTGTGATCCACACAGTCAAAGGCTTTGGCATAGTCAATAAAGCAGAAATAGATGTTTTTCTGGAACTCTCTTGCTTTTTCCATGATCCAGCAGATGTTGTCAATTTGATCTCTGGTTCCTCTGCCTTTTCTAAAACCAGCTTGAACAGCAGGAAGTTCACGGTTCATGTATTGCTGAAGCCTGGCTTGGAGAATTTTGAGCATTACTTTACTAGCGTGTGAGGTGAGTGCAATTGTGCGGTATTTTGAGCATTCTTTGGCATTGCCTTTCTTTGGGATTGGAATGAAAACTGACCTTTTCCAGTCCTGTGGCCACTGCTGAGTTTTCCAAATTTGCTGGCATATTGAGTGCAGCACTTTCACAGCATCATCTTTCAGGATTTGAAATAGCTCAACTGGAATTCCATCACCAAGTGCCCTTAACTGATGCTAATATAAATGTGTTACATTGAACTGCTGTATAGTTTAAACACAGTTGAATACTGGCAGTTTCATATGGTTCCTATAAAGCATAGGGAAAAAATAAACTCTCATGTAGCAACCTACCTTCTGGGTCTGTATGGTCTGGTAAACCGTTTCTTGTTGAGTGGGTTAGCACTGGGAAAGCCACAGAATCCGCAGAGCAAAGAGCGAGCCTCAGTTTCTTTTTTGCATCTCTACAAAACAGATGAAAATATAGTCATTTCTTTATCCAGATATGGTCACATTCTATAAACTATTATCTTATTTACTATACAAATTAATGGGCTTCCCAGGTGGTGCTAGTGGTAAAGAACCTGCCTGCCAATGCAGGAGACATAAGAAACACGGGTTTGATCCCTGGGTTGGGAAGATTCCCTGGAGGAGGTCATGGCAACCCACTCTAGTATTCTTGCCTGTAGAATCCCATGGACAGAGGAGCCTGGTGGGCTATGGTCCAGAGGGTTGCAAAGAGTCGAATACGACTGAAGCGACTTAGCACACACACACATACACAAATTAACAGGCTAGATCAGGACTCAAATGTTTCAAATGGTCATAAATAAAAGATACTTTTTAACTTACTGACACCTTGCTTAAGGAGTGGGCTTTCCGGTTATCTGAGAAGCAAGATTGTAAAGGTGCTCTGAGCAAGGACCATTTGGTAAAGTCACTAGAATCAAACAAATCCTTTCTGACGTTCCAACATCCACTGAATTCTATGCTAAACGTGATGACAAGTCAGAAAGCCAGATTTTGCCCAAGCTGGGAAGGAATCAACAGAAGTCATCAGGACCATCTCAGCACCCAAACTAAGGAAGCCTTCCACCACATTTCTCAACAAATGTTGATCCTGCCAGAAGACAAGCTTGTGACAAGACGACCTTTCTGTTGCCCTGTTGATCAAAACTTTGTATTGAATCAAAACCCGCTCAATTTCTGACCACTGAACCTCCTGCTACCACCTGGCAGAGCACCCTTCAGCAAGACATCACCCTCCTCAGCAACGCAGTCCTTCATGCTGGGAGGGTCTTGGAGGGCAGGGATCAGAGCTTCTTCAGAATGGCTGAGGCTGCCTCCCAATAAAAGGAGTCAAAACACCTCTGAGAGCAAGCCAGAGTTTGCTCCTATTGCAGGATTATCACTTGTCCACCTCACCTGACTGGTTCTGAGACCCACCTTAATGGTTTGCTTCCTCGAAAATGAGTAACTTACGAATCAGCTCAATCAACTGTAATATTTGCCTACTTTGTAAAGACTCCAAAATATAAAGCAGTAAAGTCATGGCTGGAAAATAAAAATTGTCTCCCACTACACCCCATGCCATTTTACCATAGGAAAAAAGGATAAAGCTCCATAATATTTAATGATAAAATGATATGTACAGCACAGGGAATATAGTCATTATTTTATGATAACTGTAAATGGAGTATAATCTTTTAAAATTGTGACTATGTTGTACCCCTGAAACTTAAATAATATAAATCAACGATACCTCAATAAAAGTAAATAAAATGATATGCTATTAAGAGTTTACTTAAATTAAGTGGGGAAGGAAGTAAACATGAAACAATACTGGCCACGTATTAGTAACAGATCTGGGGAACGGGTACGTCACTGTACTTTCCCGTTTTGTACAAGCTAGAAAGTTTCCAAAATACAAAGTTTAAAAAGCTAGAAAGGCAGACAGAAACGGAAAGATGGACAGATGATTAATGCTTTAAAACTGATAATCCGGGGGCTTCCCTGGAGGCTCAGTAGGAAAGAATCTGCCTGCCAATGCAGGAGACAGGAGTTCAATCCCTGATCCGCAAAGATCCCACATGCCTTGGAGCAACTAAGCCCGTGCACAACTGTTCAGGCTCTAAAATCATTTTCTCAAACCGTGTTAGAAATCGAGGGAATGAGGAAGATGATAAACTCGGAGGGCTCCAGTAGGCTTACTGGGGAAGTGGGTTACTCAACAATATGTGGTCCCTGTGAACCCATGAGGTTTGCTTGGCTTTTTCATTCTCTGAATTAAAGCCTTTGTATATGACATCCACAAGGCGAGCAAAGTCTTCTCAGTGCACAGCGTCTCATTCTTACCTCCCTGCTCTACATGTGTATTAAGGGACTCAAAGAAACACCTGACTTGAAGTGACTGCAATGGTGATGAGAAATTCAAACCCAAAGGTTCTAAATCGTATACAAGAAATACCTGTAAGAGAAGGCTGAGTCCTGAGGGTGAGCCGCTTGGCTCGCAGAATCCGGGAGATCGTCAGCGGAGATGTTCTGCAGGGTTTCGTCACGAGGAGAGTCGTGTGCGCTTTCACCGTCACCCATGACTTCTAAACAAATCCCACCCCCCACAAAAAGGATAAGCAAGTTAATCCGGAATATTCTAGCACTGGTAGGTATTCAGAGCAACTCAACAATAAATTAAGCTGTGCCTTCTGAAAAGAGTTCTTTGAGAGAGAAAGGGGAAAAAAAAAGAAACTTCAAACACATAAATAAACTGCCAGCGATGATAATGTATCAAGAGAGCAGCTGAGGATAATTTTACTTCTTATCCAATTGTAATCCAAAACAATGAAAACCTTTATTAACTTAATAAAGACAATACTCTGTAACCACAATCACTGAACCACAGAACTAAAAGGGGGTCTCAGAAATCATTTTACATAACACCCTCGTTTTTCAGATGTGGAATCCTGCCCAGTCAGGAAGCAGCTGGCTGTGACCCTCTTGACCAGGCCACACTGAGACCCCTCATCCTCACTCCAAGGGACAACCCCCCAATCCTCCCCACCTGAGAATGAGCTGGAGACAAACTCACAAATGCAGCCAGCACAGACCTGTGGTTCCCCCACAGTTGTTTTTATGTTTCTAAGTTATCCATTAGACAATACATGCATGTATACAATCAAAAGAAATGAAAAGTTCCTTAGTGTAATAAAGATACTGTGCCTATGTGGAAAAAAAACTCTATTCTTAAGAGATCATTTCAAATACTTCAGGAAAAAATACATATAGAAAATGTGGCAAAACATTAACAACTGCTAAGTCTAGGCAGATGGAATATAACAGACCTTCACTGTAGTATTCCAACTTTTTTGTTATTTTAAAACTTAAAAAGTGTAGGTGGTTTCCTCAGGCTCCTGTGAGTCTCCCTTGAGCCAAATCATGTTCAGTTTGTCAGAGACTCTTCCAGAGACGCTCTAATATTAATCTTGGGGATTATACCATGGTTTTTTGACAACTGTTTACAGGAGCTACTAAAGGGCTACTTGGAAGAATGGATACGTGTGTATGTATGGATATGTGTGTGTGTATGGATACGTGTGTGTGTGTGGATACATGTATGTGTATGTATGGCTACGTGTGTGTGCATGGCTACGTGTGTGTGGATGGATACGTGTGTGTGTGTGTGTATGGCTACGTGTGTGTGTATGGATACGTGTGTGTGTATGTATGGCTACGTGTGTATGTATGGATACGTGTGTGTGTATGGATACGTGTGTATGTATGTATGGCTATGTGTGTGTGTATGGCTACGTGTGTGTATGTATGGTTACGTGTGTGTGTATGGCTACGTGTGTGTGTGTATGGATACGTGTGTGTGTGTGCATGGCTACGTGTGTGTGCATGGATACGTGTGTGTGTGTATGGCTACGTGTGTGTGTATGTATGGCTACATGTGTGTATGGCTACGTGTGTGTATGTATGGATACGTGTGTGTGTGTGTATGGATACATGTGTGCGTATGGATACGTGTGTGTGTATGTATGGCTACGTATGTGTGTGTATGGCTACGTGTGTGTGTATGGATACGTGTGTGTGGATGGATACATGTGTGTGGATGGATATGTGTGTGTGTATGTATGGCTACGTGTGTGTGTATGGATACGTGTGTGTGTATGGATACGTGTGTGTGTATGGATGGATACGTGTGTGTGTGTATGGACGGATACGTGTGTGTGTGTATGGATGGCTACGTGTGTGCATATGGCTACGTGTGTACGTATGGATATGTGTGTACGTATGGATATGTGTGTATGTGGCTAGGTTGCTCTGCTGTGCACCTGAAACTACACTGTCAATTGACTAATTCCAATATAAAAGAAAAAGTTAAAGAAAGAGACTACTTTCAGTTCAGAAAAGTTTATATCACTTTCATGGCAGTGATATAAAAGTTCCTATTCCGTTCTTTATCAGGATGGTCACCTGCACTTTCGTAGTTTGCCAGCGCTCCCTCACTGGGGCTGGTGCGTTTGATGGCATTCCTGTATTTGTCCAGAATATCCTCAGCGACCTGAGCCTGTGCACTGAGTCTCGGGCTGGGATCATCTGCGGGAGGAAAAGGAGAGGAGAATTAGTGCCCTTGGTTTGCATCCACTCTGATGTTAGTACGACACCAGTAGCATAATCCCAAAGGCGGATTAGGAGGTAAGACTTAAAAAGAGCACATATCTCAGTGTTATAAGAGGCACCATGCAGCTGCCTACTCATCCCAGGTCTAGGTCTGACAGCCTTGCCAAGGCACGAAATCGGGACGATTAGCTCCACTTTCTCATCATCGTCAGATTTCTGCATGACATTGTCAAACAGTTCAGTGCAGACTGAATGGATGATGGGATTCTACAGTGTTTACACTCAAATCACTGTTATTAGCAATGCATGCTTAACAGAACTTCCAACAAGGCATTTTTATATGCAGGCTTCATTTATTCAGACATCTCTATGCTGAAGGAGGAAAAAACGTATTCAGACTTAAAACTTAACCCTTTTACATACTTTTAAAATGCCTTCCTCCACTTTTCCTTCATGAATTCTCTCTACACCGTATTTAAAACCTTCAGGTAATTCATATTCTATCTCACTGAATCTCACCATGACAGTTCCAGGTGCTGGACTAAACAGTACTTTTGTGCATGCAATGGTGTCAGAGGTGCTCCCAGAGAAATCTGGGCATCTGGGAGAGCGCCTGAAGTGCACCTGCGTCCAGAGAAAAGGGCTACCACCATCGCAGGTGCAGCCCTGGTTACTGACAGGCCCCCTATCCTGTCAGCAAAATAAGCACACCAGTTACGTCTTCCTGCAGTCAGACAGCAAAGTCACTAATTAACAGTTAACAAAGCAAAGAAGTGCTACAGATCTATGGGACAAAACATAGTTCCATGGTGAAATGTAAATTCCTGAGACAGATCTAGGCCAGGCAGGTAATATCCACACTCTGGTAGAATCCCATTTTTTAAAAAAGTCTTAAAACATATATATTTTAAAAACCACTAGAATTTATATATTCCTATGTGTTAACTGCAGCTAATGTGAATAGCAGCTGACATTTCTGAGCACTTAGCACGTGCCAGGAACTGTGCTAAACAGTAACCCTACAAGGGAGGTACCATTACCACCCCTATTTTCAAGAAAAGGAAATCAAAGTAGAAAGAGGTTAAGTGGCATGCTCACAGGCTCTTCTTCTCTTTCTACAAAAAACAATATTTAGTGTTTGTGTCTCTGTAAAATTGTGGTAAACTGTAGGGAGAAACAACTGCCAAAATAATTTAATTTCTGCTATAATAATTTCAATGCATGGTAAGAAAGTCCTAATAAAACATGACCTTCTTCAAAATGCAAACTTACAAAACCTTTATTGTTACAAAATCTTCTTTCTGCTATTGGTTTTGACTGCTGTTGAAAGCTCTGAAAAAAGGCTAAACATAGTGAAAGCAATAATGTTGCTTATAATCTTTATTTCTATAATGCCATTAAAAAAAATTTATCTGAGGACAATAAACAACAAGAACAAATAACTAAAACATACAAAAAATGCTCTATGTACAAGGGGATGAGTGTTCCGACTTATCTTAAGTAGTTTTTCATAGTAAAAAAAAAAAATTGCATATGATTAAATATCCAAAAGCAAGAAAATGGTTTACATTGCCATAAAATCATGATAGATGATCCAAGAACCAATAATGATTAAAAAACCACCTATGTCTAGAAGAAACTGGGAGAGGGTTTATGAAATAACGTGTGGTAAAAGGATACAACTCTGATTTAATCATGAAAAGCTGTGTCTAGGTATGGAAAGATTCAGAGAGAATATGAAAAAAAGAAAAGGTGGCGAGATGATGACTGTTAAGAAATTCATAACATTTCAAAAAATTGATTTAATGATACTTTTCCGTGAGTCATTAATTAAGAGTGTGTAGAAATTTTTGCACCAGTCGGGCAGCTAAACTGCTTGAATCAAACACAAACAAAATGGAATATTTTATGGGAAAAACTTAGTCAACTTAGCTTCTCCTTTAGGCACCAAGAACTAATAAAAATGTATTGCCTAAAGACACGAATAAAAAATAATTTAAAACTTCTCCAAAGTTACTAATTCAAACATTTTGAAAACCTGAGATTTCTTCATTGAGTATTCCACTCTGTAAATGGTGGTGGTGTTCTAAAACAAGGAGCATGGTAAGAAAACACAGAAATCTTGCCCAAACTATGCCTTTCCAATTCTTCTCAATCAGACCAAGTGCCAAGATTCATGTGTGATTTGACTTAACACCTACAACCCTTAGCACAGTGCCTGGCATGAGTCAGATGTTCAACAAGTGTTTGCTGGTTGAATGAGGCCTGACTGCTCTCAGCAGGAAACCTGGAGTGAAAGCACAGCTACTGCTGATAAAAGCCCTTTATTCCAAGAAAGTCATTTCATTAAATAAACAGGAAGGGACGCCGGGACATAGAACCGTCTACATGTATTTCAGAGCTAGACATGACGGGGCTATGCGGTGAAATGGGATTCTACCTGTACTATGCTGAGCTCTTTGAGGAGGATGTTCTTTTGAAACTTATCTCATTTTTAAATAAAAACCTTCTTTTTACCTGAGTAGGATAACATAATTTAAAAATCAACACAAGAAAAAGAGAGACGAGAAATTAATTTCCCTCCAGATGCTCTGCAGTCACTGGAGACAGTACACAGCTATCAAACTCATGGTTGGGTTGTCAATACTACCTCTCATACTTTTTCCTTTCAGGGTGTTCATTCATAATATGCCAAAAAGAAGCTGCAAAAATACAAATGCTGCATGAGGTAAGAACCCAACCCCTAGTTATATATTCCTTGGGTCAGATAACAATGTTAAAATGATTCAAGCTGTAAAAAAATTGGTCAAGTTTACAAATCTACTGATGTTGTTTGAACACTTCTCGGGGAAAAAAGGAAATGATTAGGTAAAACAGAATTTCAGTGATCCTGAATAATCAAGAACTATGGATGGAAATAAACTGAGACTTCTACGATCAACGTTAAAGGGAACTACTGTCAATGATCCAAAGATACGGCATGCACAGCGCTAAAACCGTCACCACACTTTCCTCAAAGGCATGGGAGGTCGTCATCCCACTAAGATGTCGGGTGCTAGGGCAGGCCCAGAGGCTCAGGGTCAGGGGCCTCATCATAAACGGAAGTTATGACAATGAGGATGATGATGGTGGTGGCGGTCTGCAGGAAGAGCACACTGTGGCCGCCAACTGGAAACCACAGAGCTATGAGAACATACTCCCCACTGTACACACACAGACACACTCGTCTAAAAAGGCAACGCTTATGGCACCCAAGAGAAAGTGTTATGAAATATGTGCTCTGGGAATGAAGGAGCCAGGAAGTCCATGAGTCTACAAACCTGTGAGTGTTGAGAATCTGTCAGGCCCCAGATCATCTTTGTCTTTTTCTTGTTTTTCTTTCTTTCTAAATGGTATAGGAGCTGGAAATTAAATAAAGTCAGTAGTGTGACATATAACATACTGCACTACTCGGCAGACAGCAGTCATTCTGGAGTTAACTGGTGTGCCAACATTTCTAAGTGGAAGGAAGGTGAAAAGTTTAAAAGCTAAGAAATCCCGAGTGTCCACTGATTATCATTCTTAACATAGCATTGAAGATTCTTAAAGAAGTTTTCAGAATCTGCTTTGAGGTCATCTGCCACAGGAAGAAGGATTTAACAGGAATCTATTGGCACTGAATCAAAACCACTGCCTCTTAACCTCTGCTCAAAAAAAAACACAACACATTCAAAGCTCTGAGCCTCATTCTCTCCTCCTCTAGTGGGCTTGAGTCTGGCGTGAGAGCAGTGCTCCTCAGCTCCTGAGCACCACAGTGCCGAGAAGAGGCCTTCAGAAGAAGCCCCTCCCTTTAGTCCTGGATAATCTCTCCTTCCTAGAAGAGATGCTTTTGCCAACTCAGATTTCAATACCTATTGGAATGATGCCAGGCTATTCACACAAAAAAAGCGAACAATGCTACACAACTGCCTTCCAGAATAAACACTAATATTCAGGGTATTATCATTCTCAATGATTATAAACATAAGAAGCTTACGTTTATTCCAAGAATGTAAAGAATGAATTTTCAATGTTTATTAATAGCATCCCTTTTTCCTGCAGTAATTATTAGCAATACATATGTCAAAAGTCCTACATGTTTAACTTCAATGGAATATAATATTTAAACAACTGTGGCCTGCCTGACTTTCATTTATGAAACCATTGCCATTTCCTGCAAAGAACAGGAACTATCACTTCTAAAGCTGTACCTTAGCATTCACCTGAGTGAAAGCATTTTCTATAACCTCAAAACAGCATGAAACTCAGGCCCCACAAGAACCTCACAGAGGAGTTGAAATTTTAGCTCTCTGAAAGAGATTTGAGGGCTTTGCTTCTTGTTGCTATTATTGCATTCTGATATCTTATAAAATTACCTTTGGGCATGGCAGAAACAAAACGTTTTCTCCACCAAGGTCTGTTCCTGTCTGATTTCTCATCATCGCTATCTTTGCGTTCTTCAGTCTGTAGAAAAAGTTTGATGTTTTATTTGTAGTTGGACAGCACGATAAATTACTATGAAAAGGATTTTAGTTAGTCTGTGAAATACAAAAACCACTCATTTGTCTTCAAAGCAAAACTGTTCTTATTGTGGTACAGGCAGCTTCTGGAACACAGACGTATACCTTTCAAGCACTAGACTGATTGATTACTTGAGGGTAGGCATTATCTCACTACTGTCAGTAAGCCAAAATAGAGTCCAGCATAGAGTAGGCACTCAATAAATACTCATAAGGGATGACTAAATGCAATGCAGATAAAATCTAGAGATTTGGAGAGAGGTAGCAGTAGTATTAATAATAAAACCAAGTATGTACTGTGTGCCAAACACTGAATGAAAAACATGTATTACCTCATTTAAACTTCACAGTAGCCTTGTGGGTGCTAAGTGGCTTCAGTCGTGTCTGACTCTTTGCAACCCCATGGACTATAGCCTTTAAGGCTCCTCTGTCCATGGGATTCTCCAGGCAAGAATCCTGGAGTGGGTTGCCATACCCTCCTCCAGGGTATCTTCCTGACCCAGGGATCGAACCTGGGTCTCCTGCATTGCAGGCACCTTCTTTACTGTCTGAGCTAGCAGGGCAGCAAAAGGGCTTAACAATAATATTTATAGTCTCAGGAGATAAATATTATTACTAAGCCCTCTTTATAGATGAGAAATATGAGGCTAAAAAGGTTATCTCCCCACCTTCCCCAAAGTTATACAGATTGGATGTGGCACAGCTGCTCAAAGCTAGATGTGACCAATTGCAAAGTTGCTGCTTTGATCATCAATTATGAGTTATCATTAAGACTACATGTCAAAAGGCAGAGACTGTAATTCCTTTACTAATCTATGATATGACCTTAGACAAATCATTTTATTTTTGTTTTCTCATCTACAAAATTGGAACTAAAAATACCTTCTCTGAGGGCATCCATGTGAATGGGATATCAGAACCTAAGAAGGGAAACGAGGGCACCCAGGGACGGTTCAGTGGTGGGGGTGGGATATTCATTACACACAGGGAGACTCATCAATTAAGTACCTACATGAAGAATCATGAAAGCAGGCTTCTCACTGCTGGAGAAGGGAATTGCAAACACAGAATGAGAGACATGAATTCTGCTGTTCTTGAACTGGAAATGTTTCTCTACATAGAAAGATAGAGAAATAAGCACTGGAGCATCAGGTTGGCACCTAAGTCTCACAAGGCTGGGGGAGGGAGGCTCTTTGTGTCTCATTCCAACTTTTTTTAGTAACTCTGTGAGTGCTGAAAAATTAAAAATAATAACTTATTGGAAAAGGAAAAAAAGCAGTTCCTCTATCCATCTCTGAAGGAAACTGTGAGGTTTAAATGAGATACAAAATCACTTGTAGAAAAGTTAAAAGTATCATAAAAATGCAAGATACTACAAAACCAAAGTAGAGGGATTTTTTTAATGGGTTAAGGTGCTGGACATACCAGACTTTAGACATGACTACTGTCCCTCCTTCACCCTAGATTTATATATTCTGCATTAATTTCAGGTATCAAGAGAACTAGGCAGATGGAACACTAACTGTAGCTGACCATAACGAGCAAGTTCTTCTGCATGGCCTGTGTCCCGTACCTCTCCTCTTGAGGAGTCCTTACTCGGGGATGAAGATGAAGAGTGAGGCGCAGCCACCAAAGAAGTAGCACCAATGGCTGCGGCTGGAGGGAGTTCTCGCTCTTCATTCCCTGGGCGTCGGTTCCAGCTGGGGTCGCTCATCGGGCGCCGGACAGAAGACACGACGTCGGAGCTCCTGCTGCGAACTAATCTCTCGGGGTACGAGTGCCTTTGCTTAAACGCCTCCATCTCAGCTGGAGTCAGGATATGGGAACCGAAGGTAGGCAACCTGGCCTCGTTTCCTCCCACAGCTCCTTCCAGGATCGGGGGGTCTGGGGGTGGGTGCGACGGCCGGGCATAGTGAACCTTTGGCCTTACCACAGCAGAAGCTCCCCCTGCAACACAGGAAAAATGTTCTCAGCTGAGACACAACTGGTCCCAAAAGGCATGAACAAAGGGGTTGTAGTTCTGCTCTTCCGGCCGTGATAAAACAGGAGCCAGAAAGTTCACCCGACTACTTTACCTTCGTGCGAAGACAGTGGGTCAAACATGGCAAGCAGAGACTCTGACTGAGATGGAGGAGAGGTCAGCTGGTGGGCACCTGAAAGACATGGGCAGACGGTATACCAACTCAGGAGTCATGACTCAGAAGCAGTCTCCACGCAGCGAAAAAGGCTTTCTCTTCCACAGGTTTCCTTTTTGACCAATCAGAACTTGAGGGGCATACCAGAAAAAGCAGTCTAATAAATAGTATATTCTGATTACGTCAAATTCACTTTAGGTTTTTATCTACATACATGGATTTTAATTATGTTTAAGTGGTCTAGTATCCATATGCCTATTACTTTTAATGGCCAAATTATATTGTGGTTATTGCAAAGAGCAGAGTCAGAAGATGAAAATCATCAAAACTTTCAGAATGTTTTAAGTTTCCTGAGTCCACTTTGCCTTCACCTATAAAAACAAAGACAACACTACCTACAAAAGGAGCATAAATTAAAAGTTCTAAAACTTGAAATTCACTATTGTTCTCAGCAACAGAGAACTCATAACAAAAGTGAGTCAAGCTACATTATACCACAAAATAAACTTGAACCTCTAAAATATGTTATTTTAAAGCTACAGAGTAAAAGATGATTCCTCTGAGCATGAGTGCTCAGTCGCTCAGTCATGTCCAACTCTTTGCGACCCCATGGACTGTAGCCCACCAGGCTCCTCTGTCCACGGAATTTTCCAGGCAAGAATACTGGGACAGGTTGCCATTTCCTAGTCTAGAGGATCTCCCCAACCCAGGGATTGAACCCATGTCTCTTGCATATCCTGCATTGGCAGGCAGATTCTTGATGCCTGTGCCACCTAGGAAGCCCCCTCTAAGCATATGTCTAAACAATCAAAATGAGAGACTATTAAAACACATAAGTATGCAGAGACTAATATGAAAGAAACTGTTGCTCTAAACTTTCTGAGTCTGAGTTCTTTTTTGATAATGAATGATAGTATGATTTTTCCATTTGATTTTCCTTTTGTTCTGTCTTATAATTACTTTCCTTTCTAAAAACTACAGAAATAGTTTATCATTAGGAAAGATAGCTTAGAATTATCAGTTTTCAAGATTTTGGTCTTAGGTCATGTAAAACATGCTTAATTTCTTTAAATTATTTTTTTATATTTTGGCTGCACCGCACAGCATGTGGTATCTTAGTTCTCCACCCAGGTTCCAACCCACATACCTGACAGTGGAAGTGTGGCGTCTCAACCACTGGGCTGCCAGGAAAGTCCCTTACAATTTCTTAACCCTAAAACCTTACTTATATGTAAGGTTATATATAATAGTATAACTAATATAAGATATATTATAAAATATATAAGATATATCTTATATATCTCATATAAGATTGGTTATATCTAATATAGTTAACCATACTAGCAATTAAAACTGAAAAGAATATATAAATAAAACATTTAAACTTTTGATAAATTTTATATTAAAATGTTACATATATTAATTCAATTGAATACACTCATTAAATGGTAACACAAATAACCTTTTTAGGTGAAAAGTAACTATATTTTCCAAAATAAAAAGCCAGAAGAGTGACACATTTACATTTTTGCAAATTCCTTCATAGAACACAGCTAAATTCTCATATCTGCTTCTGCTTTCCATCTGTTGCACTGTGCTGTTGTGGTTGAAGTATATAAGGAAAAGCTGATCACACAAAGATATGCAAGTAGAAAGGAGATAATATTTTAACAGCCTTTTCAGGAAACTGTGGATGCTGCTGCTGCTAAGTCACTTCAGTTGTGTCTGCTCTTCAAATACTACACCAAACCTTGGCAGTAGTAACTATTTTTTAAAGATTAGCTACAATTTGGAAGCTGAAACCAGACCAACGAACTTTTTTGTACTGTTACATTAAAATTCAAGTGGTCTGTCTTGCACTTTGAAGGAATCTTTTACCCAAGCATGATTTTGTAACATCATGTGTTGGTCATCTGCAAAATATTGGTTCAACTAGATAAATGCACATCTTCCAAATTTGACACCATTCATCATATAATATCCAGAAAAAATGACGCTCTCAGTATCACCACCAATCTCACCAGAAAAGTTTTTAAATAGCAGTAATCTGTCATGCTCATGGACGTAGACACAAAGCTTTCCAAAATTCTGATTTCTATCTGAAAGCCTGAATTTTATCACTGGCAACAAACTCTACCCTGTCAGCTGTTTCCTTGAAATAACAGGCTCATTTTGTTAATTTTCAAGAAATGTCTGCCAAATACTCAAGTACCAATAACTACAGCTTATCATTCTTTCAAGTAAAAACGATGTTTCATGAAAAAACAAACAATGAAAAAAGAAAAAAAACCCAGCTTCTTCAGTTCATAACTCAATCATATAAGCTTTTCCTTAGACATGTCATATTTCAGAATGCAGCAAAAATCCATTAGGGATACTTCCTGTGTCTTCAGAATATTAGACAGATGTGTACTCAAGGGTTGAGATATAAAATTAAATAATTTTTACTGCTTTATCAAACACATTCATAAGTAAAACTTTTATTTTTTTTAACTCTGAGAAAAGAACACAGTGACTGGTAGCCTGGTCCTGCTTTGTCCTAAAGGCCTCGACAAATTTATCCGTCTTTGCTTGTGCACTATCAGTGTGACGTCAGTATGGTACAAAGGACAATAACCTTTTATTATACGAAACCAGTTTTGACCTCATACCTCCCCAGCCCCTCGAGAGGTCATAAGGGCCCTCAGTGGACCGTGGACACTACACTCTGAAAACTGCTGGTTTAGAACAGTGGTTCTCAACTGGGGCTTGCTGTACCACCAAAGTGATCATTTGGCAATGATTTTTGGTTTTCCCCTGATAGCTCAGTTGGTAAAGAAGCTGCCTGCAATGCAGGTGATCCCAGTTCAATTCCTGGGTTAGGAAGATCTGCTGGAGAAAGGATAGGCTACCTACCCACTCCAGTATTCTTGGGTTTCCCGTGTGGATCAGCTGGTAAAGAATCCGCTTGAAATGTGGGAGACCTGGGTTCAATCCCTGGGTTGGGAAGATGCCCTGGAGAAGGGAAAGGCTACCAACTCCAGTATTCTAGCCTGGAGAATTCCATGGACTGTCTAGTCCATAGGGTCACAAAGAGTCAGACATGACTAAGCAACTTTCACTTCTGGTTGTCATGACTGCACAAGAAGGGGATGGTACGCTTCCAACAGAGGCCAGAGATGCTGCTAAACATGCTACAATGCACAGGACAGGCCCCACAGCAAAGAATTACCTGGCTCAAAATGTCATAGTGTTGAGGTAAGAAACCTTGGTTTAGAATAAACAAAAATGTAAAAATAAAAATACTTCAAAACCCAGTACCCAAATCCTGTAAAGCAATTATCCTTCAATTAAAAAATAAATTAAAAAAAAAACCATTACACAGTATATAAAACCACTACTTACTAGCACTCTGGTACTTCTTCCCAGTGCTTTCTTTAGGATAGGGGTTTTTTTACATTTTATTATCTTATATATAAAATGCTTTAAGATAAAATTTCCAAGTGATATTATGTTCTAGGTATTTCTCCAAATTATTTCATATTCTTTAAAGTATTTAAAAAACAGCTGTGCAAGTTCTAATAAGTGGTTACTTCAAAATTCACTTAGCCATTCTATTTTTCAGTTCTTAGGTTGTTTTAAGTTTTCTGCCAATACAAATATTATGAAGAATGTCTTGGTGCATAAGACTTTCTCCATACATCAACTGTTTCCTTATGACAGATTCCTACAGTGGATTAACTGAATGAAATTTAGTATGTGAACCTTATTTTAAGGCCTTATACACATAATGCCCCAAAGATGTATAACAATTGATATCGCCATCAGCAATGTGTTAAGGTTGACAGTTTCAGTCATGGATGTGATCATTTCTATTAATAAAAGTCATTCTCATTTCCCCTTCTTACCATGGGTGACTTCATCCATGTCTGGACTAGTGACAGAATCTTTACCCCCAAAATCAGAGCTGCACTCAGATCTCAGATCTTCAATCTTATTGGGAATATCCTCAGAGGTTGCACTTATACCTTCAGAAAAAAAAAAAAAAAAAAAAAAAAAATGGTAAAAAAAATAAACAGCAAGAACAACAAAATAACCACACAAAAAGTATATGAGGTTTGGAGAAATGTATATAGTCTCACATTTTTTTGTGTCCCAGTTCTTTACAAGGGAGTTGTTTGGTATTATATACTTTCTTGTACTATTGCTTAAATATATTTACCATGATTTGTACAACATAATCAGAATTACCACACGACAGCTAAATACAGTAGCAGAGGCTACCAAGAACAGATAGTTATGGAGGGAACACACACAGACTGTCTATCAACTACTCTGACAAGTTCTATAAAGGCACATAGTAACTTCTCACACATGTCAGATCCGGAAGAAATAACTGTTTCCTGGGAGTTACTCAGATCTTAAACAAAATATATATCTTTGCTATTGACTTTATAAAGGGGGAAGTGGGAACACACCTTCAAGTCCTTATTCCTTAAAACAAGACAGACATACCCGACACAACACTGAGGCCTGGTGTGCTGGGGCGGGAACTGACCTCCCTGACATCCGTATCATCAGATGTGCTACCCAGTCCAGAACAGCTCTCCAGTTCCTGCAGTCGCTCTTCCTGCTTTAGATCTGGGGCCTCTAAGCAGAAGAAGTGAGGTACCACATTAGTGATTCTGCTAGCACATCACAGTTTCAGCTTTTGTGACCCAGATGAAGAAAGCTACGGGGGCGTGAACGGACTCAGTGCAAACAGACTTCCAAGTCTGGGCCAGTTAGCAAAGCCAGTTAGAGCAAGTGTTAAAGAAGTCAAGGTTGTGGTTTTATCCCGATACAGGCCAGTTCACTGTGCACAGATGAAAACTCTGCTTCCAGATCACTAATCTCAGAGTATTCTTTCTTCTGGTTAAGTAAACTAAAGAATACAGGCGAGCCTGCCATTAAATCAACCACTTTCTAAAAAAATAACTCCAATGGTGGCTCAGATGGTAAAGCACATGTCTGCAATGCAGGAGACCCGCATTCGATCCCTGGGTTGGGAAGATCCCCTGGAGAAAAGAAATGGCAGTCCACTCCAGTAGTCTTGCCTGGAAAACCCCATGGACAGAGGAGCCTGGTACAGTCCATGGGGTCACTAAGAGTCGGACACTACTGAGCGACTTCACTTTCACTTTCATGGATGCTTGGCAGTGAGCTAATCCTACCATCTCCTTACGGACAGGTTAGCATGTCTGAATGTGATAAGGTTAAAAAACACATATCAAAATCACTTCATATTTTTGAGCCAAGCAGATGAAACAGAATGTAATTCAGATACCCAGTTGCTTATATTTGCATCCTGGTAATTGATATTTAGTTGAAGCCAAGGATTTAAATTCATAAGCAGAAAAAAAGCAGAAATGCAATACATAAGAGAAAGTACAAAATACACCTAGCAGGCTACAGTCCATGGGGCTGCAAGAGTTGGACATGACTGAGCAACTAAACCACCGCCACATTTATAATAATAACCCTGCACAAAAGAATTCTTGGGATTCCAGAGTCTCAATTTCAATGCATTTCAAAAATACATTCGGTATCTTTGGGTTAAATTCTCCAAATCTAAACATGCTTATTACCAGGTATTCAACCACTCAAGGTTCAAGCTGTGCTGCTATTCTTCTCTTGCAATAAGTTAGTGACAGACATTGAACTCAATGTCCACATAGAATCCTGATGAGTTACTAACAATTGCTTTCAAGATAACTGAACCAAGTCAGAAAGCACCTGTTATCTTAGCCTCTGCCATCCAACACTACATTTTTTCTTGATGGACACAAAACATCCTAAACTAATTTACCATTTAACGTTTTTAGCAATGTTATCGCCTCATACTTGTCAAACGTGTATCTGACAAAAGGTATACATAATATAGAAATTAGGATGCCTTACATTCAAAACTTCCGTGCAAATCAAAAGCAAACAATGACAGCATACTAACCTGAGTCACTTGGCAATACCTCTACACTCCAAGCTTCGCTTGTTGTCTCTGATATGGTGGAACCAGTGCAGGGGTCAAGAAGCACTGACCCTGAACCTGGCAGGCACAGTAAACTGCCTAACATGTTCTCTGCTGCTGCACCTGCATAACCAATGGGGAGCAAAGGGTTAACAAAATCCTCAGGGAAAGAGCAGTGATGAAGGGAAAAGGGCAAACACGAAGCTAACAAAATCTCTCTACTCACAGGAAAAAAGCCAAGGTAAGAGTAATTTCAATCAATAAAACCACTAAAAACACACATTTCCCACTTGGGTCACCATAGCACGAATGCCTTTTCATCAGTTTCCTACTATTCACCTTGGTCTCCACTGAGAAAACACAGTTCATTAGGTCAAGTCATTGCAACAAGCTTTCACTCTTGTTTTTCAGCAAATTTTGTGTGTCCTCAGCACTTCTCTAATAATTATAGTCCTTCAGGGATTAAAAACACTCAGAGACATTTAACCACAGAAAGTTATACTGGCCAAATGTTTTTTTCTGGCACATTAGCCACATATTCAGAGCAATAAAGTATATTTGCAGGAAAATACACATCTCCTCTGTAGCATTCATTCAACTGCAAATACAGCTTATTGCCCAAATACAGCTCACCTACAGGAAAAATATCACTTTGACATCTGGAACAAAATAATGCAAAACCAATTGGGAAATCTATTTATACGTCTTAAAAACACAAACAGAAAGATTAAACATTGTTGTACATCTGTGTTAAAAATAGTCAAGTTCAGAACGCTCCACTACTTCTGATTAAACCTAATAAACTTCTATTTCAGTAGATGAAGAACTTTTGGAAAAAGGTTACTGGCAAAAGTTACCTTTTAAAGATACGTCACAGTTACCAAGGGGAAAAGATGGGGGGCAGGGATGGATAAATTAAGCGTTTGAGATTGGCATATGCACACTACCATATATGGAATATATGGTCATTAGGGACCTATCATATAGCACAGGGAACTCTGCTCAATGTCCTGTAATAATCTACATGGGAAAAGAATCTAGAAAAGAGTAGATAGATGTGTATGTGTAACTGAATCACAACTAACACAACACTGCAAACCAACTATACCCTGATATAAAATTTAAAATTTTTTAAATAAAAGAAAGATATGTCATGAAACAATCACAAATAAAATAATGTCTGGAACATGCCTAAACATAATCACATAATCAGGAGAGGGGATGAAAAGGTGGGAGAAGAGATGAAACAACTGGCCCGGTGTGTATAACTGCTGCATCTGGGTGACGGGTAATGATGCTCAGTGTACTGTTCTCTCCTGTATTTGTTTGAAACGGTCCATGATTTAAAAAGAAAATAAAGATGGTGATTACAAGACTGTGTGACTCTTTCAGAAGGGACAGAACACTATCCTTAAAAAGGTAACTTTTAACATATGGAAACTGTATCTCGATAAACCTGATACTAGAAAAACAGAAAAAGAGAAAACTGTTCCTTCTTTGGAGCAGAATTAAACCTTCCAGAAGTGAATTCAGGTTTTAGAGAATCTCAATATCATATCACTCTGAAAGGCTTTACGGCTATAACCCATAAGCATTTTCATTTTAAGGCAAAGTGTTTAGTTTCAAAAGAATATGCTAATCATAGACTAAGAACATATCCTAGGCTCTGTAAACAAGAATTGACAAGAAAATAATTCAAAAGATTGATTCTTCTTTTTTGTATGGGGAAGAACCCTTAAATGCAGACAGAGAAAACACTACCTGTATTTCAATAAAGAGAAAAAAAAAATACACAAATGCCTTGTCACATACAATTATCTCAGTTTTCCAGTTATTAACATACACACCATGTTAGAGCACGGAAGCTCCCTCCCATGAAGGGTGGGTGGATACGAATAACCGAACAGCAATCTTCCAGAGACATTCACCAGCAGTTACCTGCGATTTCTTGCAAGCGATCTTCATCAATGTTAGGGTCAAAATCACTTCCCAAGACATCCGTACTCCACGTCTCACTCACTGTTTCTGATATATCCCTGTCATCTGTCAGTCCCATCATGTCACGGATTTCAAACTTCCGGAGCTTATCATCAAGATTATCCTGCGTGGTAGCTAGCAAAAGCAAAATTAAGCACTTTAAAACTCACAGCATAGCTACCGTTTTTAAAATCAACTTTAAAGAACTTTATGTCTTTGAACTCCAACTTATATATTTGAACACGAACATTCAGCACACAGTACCAAAACACGAAATTATTCCCTCATGGATGTACTCTTTCCCTCTCTGAACCAAGCTCAACATATGTCCTCCCCGTTCTGGTCAGTTACTGTCTCTGCGTCCTCAGTAGTGTGACACTGTTCAAGAATTGGGATATATGCCCCTTTCTTCGAATTTGGACAGGCCTGGTAACTTGCTTTGTCCAAAGGGATAAAGAGGAAGTGAGCCAGCTGCGAGGTTAGGCCTCAAGAGATCTCACAAGCATCTGCTCTCTCTCTTCCTTGCTTCTGCCCCGAGGACAAGATGAAACCAGCTTTTTAGGGGAGGAGGAACCACACGGAACAAAGGAAAGGTCATCCTAGACGAGCCAGCTCCCCACTGACCAACAGATGCCCAGCTAAAATTAGCAGAGCTCCCTACTTTGACTACTGGTGATCCAAGATGCATGAGGGTCCAGATTCGATCAGGGAACTGCATCCCACAAGCTGTAACTAAGGGTCCTTCGTGCTGCAACCAAGACCTGGCATAGCCAAATAAATATTTTTTAAAAAGAATACCACAATCACCTAAAAGGTTTGTTAAAGAAGTGATATTCTTTCAACTTCCATCTTAAGCTAATATTATTTTAGGTTTCTGCTTTTTGCAGAAAATTTAATCCTAAATAACATAGTGACAAACTGATTCAGTAAAACTCAGCCATACTTTTATTCAACCCACATGTAACCTGACTGGCAACCCTCTTTTCCTTTCTAAAAAGAGATTAAACCATGATTTCTAGAAATGAGACATGGGAAATGCCTTTTCTTTTTTTTTCCTTTTTTCCTAACTCCTCAGGTGATTTTTACACCCACTGAAGTCATTGCCTCAAATCCAGTTGAGGGCAATAAACATTCCCATAAAATCCACCAGTGATCTTTTTCTACAAGGACAACAGGGATCCATCTGCTTTTCATCCTAACCTCACATTATCACCCTACTTGACAGTTCCTGAGAGAGTACTATGGTTTCCCAGCTCCTTGGCTTGCTTATACTATTAATATTACTTTACCTAGAGTATCTCTAGAGTTTCAGCCAATGCCAATGCCAGCCAGGCTTCAAGGCTAGTATTTTCTCCCTATAAGCCTTTCCCTACACTTTGAAACCACATGTATTTCTTACCCAGAACTGCCAATGCACTTTTATGATAATTTTAATCATTTGTGTACCATTTTCTCCCTATTCTAAGTTCCTTGAGCCCTCAGAATTTATCTTAGCACCCCTTAAAACTGAAATACTACAGAACTGAAATACCAAGTATTATACAATTCAAGCAATTCATTTTAATTCTTCTATGTAATTTAAGCCTAAATAATCCACTTAGCAACTAAATACTTTTATTTTTCTGGCTCCACTATGCAGCTTACAGGATCTGAGTTCCCCGACCAGGGATTAAAGCAGGCCATCACAGTGAAAGTGCCAAGTCCTAACTGCTGGGCTGCCAGGGAATTCCCAACCAAACACATTTTTAAGAACTGTAGGAACTATGAATAAATGCCAGTTTAATGGCCATTATATAATCAACTAAACACAGCCAACTCACAGGAAAACAGATTGCTTATTCTGTGACCAGGTAAATTCTCTGCTACTTGAGCAACTGAATTCGACCTCACTTTACCTTGCTCATGCTCTAATAGCTGTAGAGCTTCAACTCCATTACTCCCAGAAGGTCCTGCTCCAAGCTCTGACACAGATTCCCCCTCCAAGTCTAGTGAGGACACTGAATTAGAACGATTTGAAGGACCTAGAGAGATGTTTATACTGTGAGTGAACTTTACAAGACAGTCATGAGCCGCCATGTACTGTTTCATGCCTTGATAAGAAAATAAAAGACTGATTAAAGTGCTTTTAATGCTGTTACACCCTAAAAATAAACACACCCTTTAGCCAGAAATTCTGCTTTTAGACATTTATCCTAAGGAACTAATCAAACTCCATCTAAGGTTGCTTGTTGCAGGACTTCTTATAATGTCTACAAAGTGGAAACAATCTACTTGTGTAATCAGAGAAGAAAGTTTAAATATATTATGAGAAATGCCCATTTGAAGTTAAAGAAAGTAGCCATTAAAAACTATGTTATTTAAGAATGCTCAATTACAGAGGGAAATGTTATTGTTACACTGTTAAACCAAAAAAGCTGCAAAACAGCATAAGCCTAATTTTGCTGTAAATAAACCAAAATGTTAACTGTTATTAATAGAAAGGTAAGGTTACAGATGGTTCAATTTTTTCCCTTCATTCTCTAGAATGAATGTACATTACTTACATTTTTAAAAGTGGGGGGGGGGGGGAAGAAAAGTTATTACTGTTTATGTTATCCTAAAATGTTAATCAACTTGAAACTCTTTCATTAATAAAGCTTGTCCTTGCACATGGAGTGACATATTCTCACTTTACAATCTTGCCTTTTTATTTCCTTTTTAATTCCTATCCTATTTCCATTGTATCTTTCCGCTTCATTAAAAGGTTAAAAGTATACACAATGTCCTGAAATATTATGAGTCCATTTTTTCCATTTACACATGCATTAATCCCTCTAAAGGAGCTCTATAAGCTTTGGTATATTTTAATACTAGTGAAATAAAACTCGGTATTATTCAGGTCTCAATAAAGACATACATCTTCTCTACTTTATATGACCAAAGGTCTCTTGCCATCTTAATTTTATTCAGAGAAATCATCTTTACAGCCAACTGTTCAAGATCATTAGAGGAAAACTTCATTACTCTCCTCGGTGAGAGGCACAGATGGCATAATTATAATTTATAAGGCTCCTTTAAAGAACAGAAAACAAAATATTACTTGAATCACACAACTCCTTGAATGAAGTAACCCTTCACCTTCAGATATTCCTTCCAGATTATCACTGCACAGGGAGAAGCGCAAGGTTTTATCAGGTTTACCGTGGAGTTTGTTTTCATCAACAGGGACGTCTCCTTGTCCTCCATCCGAAAGCTGCATGTTGAGGACCTGAAAAATAAAATGCCATTAGTTTATCACAACGGAAAGATTGCTGATAAGAAAAACAAACCATGGCAAATGCATATTTAATTTCTTCTTAACATTAAATAATAGTTTTTTAACTAAAAACCCATTTACAGGGTCTAAGTGCCCCTGGGATGCAAGTACATCAAGAAGAACTGAAGAACTGAACCTATGCCTTTCCATGACCCTACTGGTGTCAGTCACTCAACAGGCAATCAGATGCCAATGGGCAGTTCAGGACTGCAGGAATCCGAGGCTTCAGGGTCAGCAGTCTGTCCCTGATGGTTCAGAGGTTAAGACTCCCAGCTTCCATTGCAGCGGGAATGGGTTCAATCTCAGGTTGGAGAACCAAAATCCCTCATGCTATACAGCATAGCCAAGAAAAAAAAAATCTAAATTTCTTAAGGTTAATAGCTATAAGTAAGTGTGTGTAACAATACAATCATACCTCATTTTCTGACATCATCCCTGGAGTAAGCTGGGGACCTGTTCCTAAGGAAATGACCAACACCTCTTCTGGCTGCACCTCCTGGATGGTTTCTTGAGCTGATCCTTCATGGTCCATATGCAAGTCCATTAGCACATTAGTGCGACTTCTGCTCCGAGTTGCTAACAAAAAAATTTCAAGTATGATAATTTACAGAAAAAACAAAATGAAGAAAATGGCACATTAATACAAAAATATATTTTCTATTAATGTAGAACACTTGCGCATGCACAAAAAGACTGGTGAGAATGTGAATAAGAAAAAAATATATATGTCTTCCCAGGTACTCGTCTAGTGACTGACACAAACTCTCCTTCAAAACTGATCCACAGAAACAATGATCCATGTTCACCTGACAGGGAGTGACAGATTACACCTGCAGAACAGCAAACACGCCTCCATCACTTTAAGACTTGGGGGTGACAAGAAAAGCATTACTTTATTCTTTTACCTTTTCAAGGTATCTTCAACTACTTCTACAACATAATGACTTAACTGCCACAGGTCTCCCATATTCATAACTATACTCACAAGCATTAGAAAATTTCATATGGAAATCTCATAGCCATACAAAGTTATATGCATTAATTAGGCAACTGTTAATAAAACAGAATCAAAACATTGTTTTTTTCTGAACTGTATTAACCTCTTTTCAAAGATACAGAAGAGTTCTCTGTTTGAATACACATTTCGTTTCTGCTTTATGGGAACAGTCTGAACTAACGAAGGATCTAATTATTTTGTGGTGCTTTTTCCCCTGTCTATAAGTAAATAAGTAATAGCTTTAGAAAGTATTCCATCCTACAGATCTTGTAAGAACTTTGGAAACTGAAAGATTTAGATAGTTTGTGACAAATTCTCTATGAGTTTCAGTCCTCTGTGATAAGCTTCAGTTTTCTTTTAGAGGCCATTACAATTCGATACAACCAGAATACTAAATAGATACTCTTTCTGTACAAAATAAAAAACATAGACAAAGCCAAAACACTCAATAATAACAAAAGCCTTTCACCTTCAGTTTGAGTGAAAGCTGACCTACTTGAAGACAGAAATATAAACAATCATGTTCTCTCCACAATGCTGTAGATCAGTTCATCAATCACTCGAACTTTCAAAAACTCAAAGTACACACCAACTTCCAAAAGTCTAAAGCAGGTTTCACTCACACCCTTCTTCGCTGACTCTGTCTTCTCTTGAATTGTAAGCTTAAATTCAGCTTTATGAACAACTACACGAAATCTTACGGAATAAACTTTATAATTTGTAAAAATGCAAGTAATCAAAGTTCATGTAGCAATTTACATAAAGCAAAAGCAACATGCACATGGAGCACGATTTCATAAACTATTTCTTAAATAAAAGTTGTGTAAGAAGAGGAACAGCCTATTACCCACCAAACGGGGTTACTAGAGTAATATGAGCAGTAAGACTGGTGGCTGAGGAATCCCAGGCAGTGATGGCTGCTAACTGTTGTCCTGGGTTGCGAAGGCATTAAACAGAAAGAAAATCGACCCTCTGAATAACGGACATATCTCTTACAATAGGAAGTAAGTTCAACGACCAGGTCACACAACTGTACAAAATCACAACAGGCAAACATTTGAAGTTTACTTTCCATGATACTTTTCCTTTTATATCATGACACTTCTGAATGACAAGAAATGAAAGAACTAATGTACACGAGTGAATCATGGAAGAAAAAAAAATCTCTGGTTTACCAAACACCACTTGTTTCTTAATGCTAAAAATAAAAAAAGAAAAAACCCGACAAATACGACTATAATACTGAATGTCAAGTTTTACTTTTTTCTTTCTCTAGTTCTGAAAATTGACATTTTGGGATGACAAAAGCCAAAGACTTGAAGAATATGATGCCACATTCCTACTGATGTGTGTGCTCAGTCATGTCTGATTCTTTGTGACCCCGTGGACTGTAGCCCACCAGGCTCCTCTGTCTATGGAATTTTCCAGGCAAGGATACTGGAGTGGGTTACCATTTCCTACTCCAGGGGATCTTCCTGACCCAGGGATTGAATCCATGTCTCCTGTGTCTCCTGCATCGCAGGTGGATTCTTTACCACTAGGCCATCTGGGAAGCCCAGTTCTTAATATGCTTGACAAAATAAAATGAAAGTTTTGCCTGATTTCATAAAATAACAAAGATTTTAACTCAGTCATAAAAGATTGACTATTACTAATAATGAAAAATAGTAACTATATATTTTCAACTTTACCAATAGAAAACATCTAAAATAATGTTTTTATTATATCATTTAGAACTTTATGGAAAGGACAGGGCTACCTAATTCAAATAATGACTACTTAGAGCAAATCACATTTTCAAAATTGTCCAAGACACTGAAATATAAGTATACTGTAAGGGCCATGATTCCAATCAATTATGAAAAGTATGTCTAGATAAAGCTAAAGCCTACTGATGAATTTAACTAATCTGGTGCAATAATTTTTTAATGTTAAAACCTGAATTACTCCCAGTAAAAATGAAGAGAAGAGCTTCTCCAAATTATTGAAAACTATACCCCCAATCACTAAGCAATAGCCTAGCCTAATAAAGAAACATTAAATTTAAAGGAAAGCCTCAATATGAGAAATTCTCTTTACCTATAGGCAATCGATTCTTTTTATTTGCTGGAGTGGTTGCTGGAGACAGCTGAGGAGTACTGTAGGGGGTCATTTCCAGACTGCTGCTTTTTCCTGGCTTTGCCTGGGGTAGATTTGCCAGTAAGTTGTCAAGAGCCATTCTATCTTCTCTCAGTTGATCTCCAGACATCACACTCTTCATAAAATTCACCTGGCAAAAGTAAAAAGGACATTAGCTTGTGAGATCAATTTTTCAAACAGTGTATATTTCTCACACAATGTAATTCATCCACAGGTCTGCCCACGTTTAGATAAATGACTTTTGAGGGAAAAAAATTCTATTACAGAATAAAGCCATTACCAGAGTAATAAGCTGACTGTAGGTTATATAAACCACAGTTCTGCTCAACCCTTCCAGGAGATTAACGGAGGACATTGGCGGGGTCTCCACTGCACGGCCTCCAATCACAACATCAAGGAAAGCAGCAACACAGCTCTGTTCAAACAGGAGAAAAAAATCACTGTGAAACACTCTCCCTTTAAAGTAAGGGAACAGATGGGGACACATGTACACCCGTGGCAGACTCATGTCAATGTATGGCAAAACCAATACAATACTGTAATTAGCCTCCAATTAAAATAAATAAATTAAAAAAAATAAAGTAAGGGAACAAAATTTCTGATTAAGACAAACAAGCACGTAGAAAGCTTTTCTTCTTGAAAATTATATTAAACCCAATATTTGAAAAAAATTAAACTCTATAAATTGATATAAAATAATCAACAAGATAGTCTGGTATGTGAAATAGACATGAGGCCAACAGTACACACAGTCCTACCACTTGTAATTAGGAAAACATATTCCTAAAAATATATTAGGAATATACATATAGACTTCTTGAAGGACGCACAAAAGATTGGTAATATAAAGAACCTTTAGAAGAGGAAATGAAGGTTAGAGATCAGAGGTGGAAGGGAAACTTCACTACATAACCTTTGAATTTTAATCTAGGTTGAATGTACAGCCTACTAAAAATATGATAAATTTTTATTTAGTTAAATCAACTGAACGATGCCACGTTAAGTTATGAAATCCATTTAAAATTATCAATCATTGCTGATTCATATATTCATAGACTTAATTTTGTAACAATTTTTAAAAATCAAACTTTAAAAAATAATCTTAACAGCTGTTTGGCTCTCATTACAATGGCATCGCCTCAACATTTCAGCAAGTGAGCATTAGTAATCTTTGATGACATCTTCCTTTAAATGTTACTGATCCAACATTGTATCCTCTACAGCCAAACCAAGCATAATTGAAAAGAATATTTAATTTACACATCACTGAGAGATAAGCTTTAATAAAGAGAACAGTTAGATTCACTAATATTTTAGCAGAACTTTCCATACAGAGTCCTTTACATGACATAGGATCCGCTCTTACTTTGTCAAATTTTCCAAGGCTGCTCTTTGTCCGGGGATCTCCCTCTTCAGAGCCAGTCATTGCTAATTGCTGCAAAAGGCGGCCAACCTGAAACCCAGAACAGAGGTGGGAAGACGCAGGCTGGAGAGACAGTCCCCACTGTGAAAGCATCTCCATTCTACTCTAAAAATCTGTTTCATAAGAATATTCACACCACCTAACCAAACATACAAAATGGGATCCCCAATAAAATATGCATCTTGACTCTGTCAGCTTTTACTATATTTTAAGGACTTCTGTTTTTCACATTTTTATTTATTTATTTATTTTTGGCTAGACTGGGTCTTCATTGCCGCACAGGCTTTTTCTCTAGTTGCAATGAGCAGAGGCTACTCTTGAGTTGCAGTGCGGTAGCTTCTCTCGAGGCCGAGCACAGGCTCTAGAGTGCAAGGGCTCAGTAGTTGAGGTGCACGCATCCAGCTGCTTCCCAGCAAGTGGGATCTTCCCAGACCAGGGATCAAACCCGTGTCTCCTACACTAGCAGGCAGATTCTTTACCACTGAGCCACCAGGGAAGCCCACTGTATTTTATTATGTTTATACTGAGCTATAATGAATAAGTAGAAAATTTTGCTTTGTCTTTAATGCATATTATATCAACAATAGGAAATGAAGGTACATGACCTTTGTTTCTGCTGCTGTACTTACCGTATCTTTAAAAACTTAATTTGTAAAAGCTGACAAACTATCTCAAGTTATTATTAAGTACTTTTTTCTATAGTTCATAAAGTACTCAAGGTAAAAAATTTTTTCTAGACTTGAAAGCAAATAATTCCTACAGAACATAAGCTGTTTTGAAAGTAAATATTAAGTCTCAGAGCCAGATCCTTACTGCAAAAAGTGAACTGTTAATCTACTTTCTAAAGATATTTTGCTGAAAGTTATCGTATAGCATCATCTTCAAATCTGGGACAATCCCTCTTTTTACTCATTTTGAAAGCATGTGATTCTATCTCTACTGGAATGACAAAAATAAAACTATAATGATGTTATCGTAAGAATAAATTTAGTGTTTCAGAGATGACAAAGAAATTCTAATTTTATTTCAGGAATGTCTATGTAATTTCTAAACACCCCAAAATGACAGAACTAATCATGAAAAAAAAGCTTATCATTAAAAAAAAAATCATCCAAAGATAAGACATATGGTATTCCAAATAAACTCTATCTTCTTCACTGTATTTCTGGGAATAACATATAATTAAAAGAATCCCTTAAGAAACAAAAACATGATTTCAGTAGTTCAGATGATTAGGGGGAAAAAAAGTGCTAACATAGATCCAAAAATCTTCTTTTGAAAACGTTTAGGTCCAGAAGAGTTTCAGATTTCAAAATCTGGAGATTTTAGAAAGGCTGGTAACATACATACGTAACATGCCCAGTACTTAGGGTGGCATCCTATAGTCAGATACATTAACATTCCCACAGCAAAACACAAATACCCATTAACACGAAATGGACTATAAATAGCCTCTTGTTAGTTCAGGATAGGTTTTGCTACCAAAGGAAGTATAAAAGACCCTCTAAGTTTTTAATCATTCTGGATTGTGAAATCATGGGAAAGGGATGGTGGCCTTGTTCTAGAAAATGGAATCATCTAAATATTTAAAGTGTGTGAGGACTCCATTTTATCATACTTTCCATTCCCACCCCAATGCCCAATCAACTGGTCTCACACTGAATGCCCAGCAAAAGCATACCTGCATCAGGTTAAATCTCGCCACCTCATTAATGGGAGCATCGGAGATTATTCCATACTGTTCTGGATTGACGACTGCAGGACAAATGAAGCAGGCCAACAGGAGGTCAGTGCACATGGCCCTGACCTCCCCAACTTCCAGTCTGTCTACACAGGAGAGAGTTTTGTACATCTGTGACACGATCCACCTCAGACTATGTGGGAAGCAGTAAGTGTTCTGTTTGAGATAACCAATAAATTTGTTCACCAAGGCCACAAGTTTGGCCTCATTGGAATCCACCATCTCTTGAACCTTCTGCCTAAACCTGTCTGAGCCTTTCTCGCCAAAGAGTTTTTCCTGTTGAGCGGGGGAGAACCTCTCAATCAGCTTGTTTGGGTCTGTCTCCAGGTGATCTTCGTCTTCAACAAGGAGTTGCATGATCGGCTCATGTAAAGTAGCTGTGAGGAAAAGTTTGGCAGAAAACAGTCCTTCAGAAAAAAGTTTAAATAAGATGCTGAAGGCACAGGTTCCTCTCCTCAAAAGTCGTCTGGGGTTGTCACTTTCTTTAAGTTCAAATTCAATCAAGTATCTCAACACCTGAAGGAGGTAGCTTTCATCTTCTTGCATAATGCAGTTGCCATAGAGAGAGGTAAAAACTGTGTAAATGACACTCTGTGTGTTCTCCTGATTAAGTTTCTCTCCAGCAACCAAGGAGGAGGCAATAAGACGAGGATTTTCCCTTAGTCGACTCAAGAATTCTCCATAAGCAGTCTCCTGAAATCCCAGTTGCTTATACCCATCAACAAACTGTGTGTCTTCCAAAATCTTAGCATGTTGGCAACATTCAGCAGGGGAAGCTTCAGCACTAAAAAAAAATGAGCAAACAAGCAAAATAATAAAATTAACAACAATAATAATATAACACATATACTATACTGAAGCATGGAAACATGAGTTGGTTACAGTCCCACCAATGAGATCACTAGGAATTGCTAAAATCTTTTAGACCACCAGCACCTGAATATGTAAAGAAAGTCAAAACCAAAAAGTACAAAGGAGAACAGATTTCTCATATTAAATCAGGTTCCATGAAAAATATTGAGAAATAACCGTTATTCTGATTTCTATCATTGAAGATTGTTGTTGTTGTTTAGTCGCTCAGTCATGTCCAACTCTTTGTGACCCCCATGGACTTCAGCATGTCAGGCTTCCCTGTCCTTCACCATTTCCCAGAGTTTGCTCAAACTCATGTCCACTGAGTCAGTGATGCCATCCAACCATCTCATCTTCTGTCGTCCCCTTCTCCTCCTGCCTTCTATCTTTCCCAGACCAGGGTCTTTTCCAATGAGTCAGCTCTTTGCATCAGTATTGGAGCTTCAGCTTCAGAATCAGTCCTTCCAATGAATATTCAGGGTTGATTTCCTTTAGGAGTGAAGATTAGTCCTGCATCTTTTTGAATTTCATATTTATGGAATCATACAGTATGTACTCTTCTATGTCTGTCTTCTTTTCTAGACAATATACCACAGCATCACTATTTCTAAACTTAAAAACTGCTTCTTGAGGGACTTCCCTGGTGGTCCAGTGGTTAAGAATCCACACTTCCGCTGCAGGGGGCATGAGTGCAATCCCTGGTTGGGGAACTAAGATCCCACATGCCCTGTGGTGCAGCCAAAAAAAAAAAAAATTGCTTCTTGGAACAACAGAATAATGAAGTATTAACACAGTGAAAAGTGAGGTTTCTAAAACTGCTAAGTAGATACACAATAGCAAAACATGAAAATGTATATTTTAAATAATATTAGGAGAAAAGTAGGAAACAAGATAACTTACTCTCTATACAAGTAAAATGTTATATAATGCCAATGTACAAAATTAAACGCTGTGGTATAAAATATTAATGCTGAAGTTGTAATTCTCTACAACAGTGCTTAGGTCAATACATTAATTAATAAACAATATAAGCAAATACTCACCATTGGGATGCTGATTTAAGTTATCTTAAACAATGCACTTTGTTAGAAATATATTTGTTTATTTGCAGTTAGCAGTTATGTAACTGCCATAAGCAGAATTAAAGCGGTTTATAAAATTTCTGAACTCAAAATCTTTTCTTTACCTGGTGATGATAAGCCGATCCAAATTAATTCTCTGTTGCTTAGCAATCCATGCTGTACGATACAACTTTTCGGCTGTCTTAAGTACATCTGCATTAAGCCTCTGAATGAGCTGTTTCTCAGAGTTCACGTATAAGCGTTCCTGCTTGAGGTGATGGGCCAGAGTATGAATATCTAGCTTCACCATCTTCAAATGTGGAGAAGGTACAAAGGCTGATCACTAAGAGTAAAAAAGAAAAAAAAATATTTTTATTTTCGGGTCTCTCTGCTCAAATGTCTATTGAGAAAGGTCTTCTAAAACAACTCATTCTGAAACAGAGAAAATCACTTCTTATTCCCTCTTCTGACCTTTTATTAAGCATTTGCCCCTACTCAGCATATATTACATGCATGTTCAAGATGCTTAGAGTGGGGTTTCCCCACTGAAAGGCAAGGACTGCCAAGACCAAGGCTTGTCTGCTTTGTCGACTTACAGCTGTAATTTCAGGGCTAAGGAGAGGGCTTGGCTCAGGCCAGGAGGTAAAGAAGTATTTGCCACAGGAATGAATGAAATCACACAATTCTTGTTCATCTAGTAGCTAAACAAACTGATAAAAATAGCACACATATTTTAGAGCATTATTATTTAAGCTATACCCTTGAAGTTAGAATGCCTGCCAGACCACAAATGTTTTATATCAGCAATAGAAGCGTTTGTGGCCCAGATTGTCCAGACAGCAGTCATTAAGTTAGAAAAATGCTTCTCATTAAGAATTAAACATTAGTGGTGGGGAAGAGAAGGACTGGGAGTTCGGGATCAGCAGATGCAAACTGTTACATTCAGGATGAATAAACAAGGTCCCGCTGTATCGCACAGGGAACTATATTCAAAGCCCTGCGATAAACCGTAATGGGAAAGAATACTCATATCTGAGTTACTTCACAACATTGTACATCAATGCGGAATTTATACTTGAATATGTTGAATTTACATTTAAATCAATGTTGAATCTATACCTGAATAAAAAATTTTTTAAAGAATTAAACATTAAGATTGTATACTTAAAAGCTGTTATGAGAGTAAAGCTTTAAATGATCTCATCATAATAACAAGAAAATGGTAATTACATGAGGTGAAGGATGCATTAACTAACTTCACTGTGGCAAACTTTTGCAATATATGTGTACCAAATCGTTATAAACTTAAACTTACACAATGCTATGTCAATTATACTTCAATAAAGTTGTGGGGACAGCTGTCCCCCTCCAAATAAAAACAAATTTTAAGAAAAGGAATATATTAAAAATCTTTTTAAAAATGTCCCAACCAAACAAATTCATAATGGATTTATTTGGAATTGATAAACTATAATTTGCAGTGAATTCAGATTTGGAAAGAGGAACGTAGCCCACAGAACTCTCAATATGTTTACAGATCCAATGAAAATGCTTATATATATGAAATCAGTATTTTTGTGCTAAGACTTAAAAAAATACCAAGAATTAAACATTATGAGAGTCAATGAAAATACATTTAAAGCCACTTTTAAATTTAAATAATGAAATGGATTCAACAATTTTTAAAATAAGTTTGATTTCAGAAATTTTTAACCTTTATTTTAATGAACTACTGATTTCTGGGGAAGTTTCTGGTATTATCATCTAACCTGAATTTAACTGCTTTCAAAAAAACACTTTCTTGTACTTTATCAATTACCTAGCAAATTATTTCGGAGAAGGAAATGGCACCCCATTCCAGGACTCTCGCCTGGAAAATCCCATGGACGGAGGAGCCTGGTGGGCTGCAGTCCATGGGGTCACTGAGGGTCGGACACGACTGAGCGACTTCACTGTCACTTTTCACTTTCATGCACTGGAGAAGGAAACGGCAACCCACTCAGTGTTCTTGCCTGGAGAATCCCAGTGACGGGGGAGCCTGGTGGGCTGCTGTCTATGGGGTCACACAGAGTTGGACACGACTGAACTGACTTAGCAGCAGCGGCGGCAAACTATTTCAAGTCTCCTGTATTAAGACCCTCAGACTGCTTTCCTCTCAAAGATTTTAAATATGTCTACTTCACCAAGATGATTCGTTATTAAGTCACAAAAACATCCATGTATATTCAAAAAAACGGGTGCCAAACATATATAATCTTATTAACTCAGTCTAAAGAAAACACACATGACTTTGTAATCTTCCACGAGGGAATTCTGGAGAAGGCAATGGCACCCTACTCCAGTTTTCTTGCCTGGAAAATCCCATGGATAGAGGAGCCAGGTCGGCTGCAGTCCATGGGGTCGCAAAGAGTCGGACACGACTGAGCGACTTCACTCTCACTTTTCACTTTCATGCATTGGAGAAGGAAATGGCAACCCACTCCAGTGTTCTTGCCTGGAGAATCCCAGGGATGGCGGAGCCTGGTGGGCTGCTGTCTATGGGGTCGCACAGACTCGGACATGACTGAAGCGACTTATTAGAAGTAGTAGTAGTATGAGGGAATTCTAACATCCTCTAGGGGGCTCTAAATCCACAGACTAAGAACAGAATCACTGAACAAATGGTTGTAATTATGAGAAGTATTATAGTTAATGAAAATAAAACTGAAACGGGCTCTTAAACATCTCTATGTGTCATTAATAGTTCTGTTACCTTGGGTACATAATGCATATTCTCTAAACTTCAGGCTTTTTTCTCCTAAAACGTGGACGCAATACCTATATTTATTTTGTGCCTGGCATGAGTAACACATTAGGTACAAGGGATACAAAAAAAAAGATAAAACCTAGTCCTCAAGGACTTTCTAATTTAATAGAACCCCCATTCTATTAGACATACAAGTTAGTGGCTGCCCCCAAATATGGATAATATGCTGAAGGCTGTACAATGTAGAGCAGGGACAAAAGAGAAGGAGTGACGGAGAAGTTAGGTACTCGAGTCTGGTCTTCAAAGACAAGTATTTGGGCGGGGAGGCAGGGGTGGGATAAGAATTTGCCAGAAAAAAAGAGGATTTCCTCAGCGATCAATGCAAAGAAATAGAGGAAAACAACAGAATGGGAAAGACTAGAGCTCTCTTCAAGAAAATTAGAGATACCAAGGGAACATGTCATGCAAGGATGGGCTCGATAAAGGACAGAAATGGTATGGACCTAACAGAAGCAGAAGATATTAAGAAGAGGTGACAGGAATACACAGAAGAACTGTACAAAAAAGATCTTCATAACCCAGAAAACCACGATGGTGTGATCACTCACTTAGGGCCAGAGATTCTGGAATGTGAAGTCAAGTGGGCCTTAGAAAGCATCACTACGAACAAAGCTACTGGAGGTGATGGAATTCCAGGTGAGCTATTTCAAATCCTGAAAGATGATGCAGTGAAAGTGCTGCACTCAATATGCCAGCAAATTAGAAAACTCAGCAGTGGCCACAGGACTGGAAAAGGTCAGTTTTCATTCCAATCCCAAAGAAAGGCAATGCCAAAGAATGCTCAAACTACCGCACAATTGCACTCATCTCACACGCTAGTAAAGTAATGCTCAAAATTCTCCAAGCCAGGCTTCAGCAATATGTGAACTGTGAACTTCCTGATATTCAAGCTGGTTTTAGAAAAGGCAGAGGAACTAGAGATCAAATTGCCAACATCCACTGGATCATGGAAAAAGCAAGTGAGTTCCAGAAAAACATCTATTTCTGCTTTATTGACTATGCCAAAGCCTTTGACTGTGTAGATCACAAGAAACTGTGGAAAATTCTGAAAGAGATGGGAATGCCAGACCACCTGACCTGCCTCTTGAGAAATCTGTATGCAGGTCAGGAAGCAACAGTTTGAACTGGACATGGAACAACAGACTGCTTCCAAATAAGAAAAGGAGTACTTCAAGGCTATATATTGTCACCCTGCTTATTTAACTTCTATGCAGAGTACATCATGAGAAATGCTGGATGGGAAGAAACATAAGCTGGAATCAAGATTGCTGGGAGAAATATCAATAACCTCAGATATGCAGATAACACCACCCTTATGGAACAAAGTGAAGAGGAACAAAAAAGCCTCTTGATGAAAGTGAAAGTGGAGAGTGAAAAAGCTGGTTTAAAGGTCCACATTCAGAAAACAAAGATCATGGCATCTGGTCCCATAGCTTCATGGGAAAGAGATGGGGAAACAGTGGAAACAGTGTCAGACTTTATTTTTTGGGACTCCAAAATCACTGCAGGTGGTGACTGCAGCCATGAAATTAAAAGATGCTTACTCCTTGGAAGGAAAGTTATGACCAACCTAGGATAGCATATTCAAAAGCAGAGACATTACTTTGCCAACAAAGGTCTGTCTAGTCAAGGCTATGGTTTTTCCTGTGGTCATGTATGGATGTGAGAGTTGGACTGTGAAGAAGGCTGAACGCCAAAGAATTGATGCTCTTCAACTGTGGTGTTTGAGAAGACTCTTGAGAGTCCCTTGGACTGCAAGGAGATCCAACCAGGCCATTCTGAAGGAGATCAGCCCTGGGATTTCTTTGGAAGGAATGATGCTAAAGCTGAAACTCCAGTAACTTTAGCCACCTCATGCGAAGAGATGACTCCTTGGAAAAGACTCTGATGCTGGGAGGGATTGGGAGCAGGAGGAGAAGGGGACGACAGAGGATGAGATGGATGGATGGCATCACTGACTCGATGGACGTGAGTCTGAGTGAACTCCGGGAGTTGGTGATGGACAGGGAGGGCTGGCGTGCTGTGATTCATGGGGTCGCGAAGAGTCGGTCACAACTGAGTGACTGAACTGAATTGCGACTTCCAGATACACAGAGCCAATCAAGCAAAAGCACAGAGGTGTGTGATATTCAGAGAACTACACATGACTTCCTACAGTTTGAGGGCATGTGTGTTTGTGTGTGTTAAGAGTGAGGCTGGAGGCAGAGGACTCAATGTATAATGAGATAAGGCTACAGACAGACTGCACGCAGAACCCAGTGTTAAGAAACTGGACTGTGAAAAGAAAGAAAAGAAAAGAAAAAGAAACTGGACTGTAGGAGACGGGGAAAGAGTTTAAATGGATTAACATGATTAAATTTATATTTGAGAACATAAACTCTGGCAGTCAGGAGAAAGAGGAGGAGATAGGGATGGAACTAGATGAAGAAACACTACAAACTTGATAGGCAAGAAATACTGCAGTGGCAGTGGAAGGAATCGGACAGATGTGACAGACACTGGAGGCGAAAATCCTAGCTTGCTGACACTTATACATGGAGATGGCGAGGCCGGTGTTTCCAACTCTGGTGACAAGGGTTGGCTGTGGCGGTATACACCAGAATTGAGTATTATGTGAGAAAACCACTTTATAAACTGAAAATTGTGCCTGGTGTGGCTCTAAGAACTTTACACACTTCATCCTCACAACATCCCTCTGAGATAGGAACTTTGCAGCAAAGCGAATTAAGGCTCAGGGACGTTAAGTAACTTGCATGAGGCCAAGTGGGTGAGAGGTGACAGAGCCAGTACATTTTACTATTTCCCTGACCTCTACAAGAATGGCTCAGAAAAATCCTGTGGTTACACAGGAGAACACTGTATTTTTCAGAGATGCACGCTCAGGTATGTAGAAGTGAAGTGTCAGGATATCTGGAACTCACTTGTACATGGTCCAAAAAAAATTAAAAGATTTGTAAAACACTGAAAAATATGAACACAGTTGAATGAATCCGGTTGATGGGCATACGGTGATCAATGTACTACTCTTCAACAGTTTCTTTATGTTAGAAGTTTTCCATAATAAAATGACAGAGGAAAATATTTTGGCACTTCTCAAACTGTACCTTTCTTGCTGCCTTAATACAACTTAACAAAATATCTTATCAACTATTGTTGGAACCTAGCCAGGCCCCCTAATCTCAAGGAGCTCACAGTCCAACTAGAACTGAAATTCTGTTCAAGATAGGATGCATAAAATGTTTCCAACGACATAGCAAAATGTGAGCCAATCTATGCAATTTAGAAGCCAAAACCTTCAAGTAAACCCTCACTTAAAAAAAAAATTAACACATGGCCGCTACTGAGACCCGGCATGACCAAATAAATAAATATTTAAACATAAAAAAAAAATCACGTGAAGGTAATGCTTCAAATATCTGAACAAGAACTCACCTTCTAAACCCTTCGATAGCCCAAAATGTCTTCAAAGACATTTTTGTGAACATATTTTAAATAAATCCAGAACACTAGGTAAACTTGCTAAGCATTTTCCTTCAAGTTCATCAGACTATATGACCTACTAATACCCATCCTTACTGCTATCATGTACTACAGTCTCTCTCCTTCCCCTACAACTCTCAAACTCCAAAGATCATTTGACCCCACCAAGAATTTCAAGCCATTAAGCCTATTTTATATATATATATATATATATGTTTTTTTTTTTTAAACTAACCTTCAGCCTCCTCCTGTCCCTGCTTCCCTCCTTACCCAACTAGCATAAACCCCATAGTCAATCATTATGATCACTTGCCGAATGCACTCTCAACTTGCTCCGTGCATGCATGCTAAGTTGCTTTAGTCGTGTCCGACTCTTTGTGACCCTATGGACTGTAGCCTGCCAGGCTCCTCTGTCCATGGGATTCTCCAGGCAAAAATACTGGACTGGGTTGTGCTCCTCCAGGGGATCTTCCCGACCCAGGGATCAAACCTGCATCTAGTACATCTCCCTGCACTGGCAGGCAGGTTCTTTATCACTAGTGCTGCCTGGGAAGCCCGCAATTTGCCCTCACTTGACTAACCCTCAATTCCAGTTAAATCTAATGCTCTCCCAACTCCTACTTTATACCTGTGAATGAGAAAACCGACATACACAACCACGCTAGCATCACTTCAAACTCACAATCACAAACCCTACACGGGCCCTCACTGATGCACGGCACACGCACTGGTACGCCCCCAAGTCCCTCCACCACTCCCCAATCCCCCAGGCAATGAATCCATACCATCCTCTCTCCTCAGATCTCCAACCTCTTCCCCTCTCCTTATTCTCAGCCCCTTGCCTCCTGCTTCACTGAGAAAACTGAAGCATCGGAAGCGATTTTCCACAGGCTCCCTGCTTCGGTCTTTGCTCTCAGCCTATTCTCAACACAGTGAGCCTAAGTGAAAGCCTGTGAAAGCCTAAGTCAAATCACATCATTGTACTCAAAATCCTCCAAAAGCTTTTTTTCTTGGCTCTCCATGGTCTACCTCTATGCCCCTTTAGCTCTCTGACTTCACCTCCTATTACCAGACCATATAACTTACCATCCAAACTGGGACACTACTGGGAATGAAAGCAGACACTATTAATAATTTCATCAAGACACACAAAGAAGGACATTAGATCACTCTCCTATCAACCCCCACATTCATTCTATTTCAGCCAGATTCTCAAACCTGCCGGGCATACTTCCACTCCAGTATCTTCGCACCTGCTTCCCACCCGGGTCTCTTACTTCCTTTGGGTCTTAGAGTCATCTTCAGTGAAGTCTTTCTCGTCCACCCCACCTAAAATCCCAACCCTCACTCTGTCACAGGCTCATTTTATGTCTCCCTGATTTCATTTTTCTTGTTCAGTTCAGTCACTCAGTCGTGTCCAACGCTTTGCAAACCCCATGGACTGGAGCACACCAGACTTCCCTGTCCATCACCAACTCCCGGAGCTTGCTCAAACTCATGTCTCTTGAATTGGTGATGCCATCCAATCATCTCAACCTCTGCTGTCCCCTACCCCTCCTGCCTTCAATCTTTCCCAGCATCAGGGTCTTTTCCAATGAGACAGTTCTTCGCATCAGGTGGCCAAAGTACTGGAGCTTCAGCTTCAGCATCAGTCCTCCCAATGAATATTCAGGACTGATCTCAGGATTGACTTGTTAGCACTGGTTACTATACATTTCACTTATCTATCTTATGCATTCACCATCTCCCCAAGAAAATATACACTCCCTAGGAGGAGGGATTTATGCCCAATTTGTTTCCAGTTCTGTTCACACTGACTAGAATCCATCACATCATGCACATCAGTACACATCTGCTGAATGAATATAGGAATGAAAAAGAGGCATTTCAGTAACATATTCATGTTAGAAACCTCATAAGCAGAGGTAGAAATAACATAGGAAGAACAAGCATGTAGTCTCTGATGGACAGGAAAAGAGGAGAGGTAAATACTATGAGAAGAATCAATAAATGTTAACTACAATAAGCACATTGTACTGAAAACATTAAAAATACTACACGCTCAAAATTCACATTTATTCCTTACTTTTAGAGTATTATTTGTCTATACAAACCCTCTTATGCCTCTTCATTTTTATTTTCAATTCACCTTCATCCTATTTGCTCCTTTACATTTTCAAGGCCTAGCTCAACGAAATCTTCCTTCCCAACCATACAGTCTGCCCCACTGATAAATTCCAACTTTGAAGTCCTAAAGCAGTGCTTATTCATGCCATTAAATCGGAACTGTTATTTTTTGTTTTCATCTTTAATGTCTATTTTCCTTCCAGCAAGAATGAAGGGTCCCCTCAAAGGATGACAATTCTCTCTTAGACCTATGTATGCCCAGCCCCCAATACCAAGCCAAACACAGAAGTTCTCATATAGTTTTGCTAACTGCATTATCACAAGTCGCTCTGAGAAAAAGAACTTAAGTAAAAATCAAAGAATTTTTAAATTAACTTTAGGTATATCTCAAAGTAACAAACTGGTTTTTTCCCCCTGAAAGCTGCAAGCATTTTCAAAGTTGATACTGCTGCTAAGTCACTTCAGTCGTGTCCGACTCTGCGACCCCATGGACTGCAGCCTACCAGGCTTCTCCGTCCATGGGATTCTCCAGGCAAGAACACTGGAGTGGGTTGCCAGTTCCTTCTCAAAGTTAGATAGTTTCTTTTTGGAGGGGTCAATAATTGAACTTTGAAAATCTATATTAACCTCAGTTCCACTTAACCACATTTTCTACAAAAATAAAATTATACCTATGCGTAGGAGAAGGCAATGGCACCCCACTCCAGTACTCTTGACTGGAAAATCCCATGGATAGAGGAGCCAGGTCGGCTGCAGTCCATGGGGTCACGAAGAGTCGGACACGACTGAGTGACTTCACTCTCACTTTTCACTTTCATGCATTGGAGAAGGAAATGGCAACCCACTCCAGTGTTCTTGCCTGGAGAATCCCAGGGATGGCGGAGCCTGGTGGGCTGCTGTCTATGGGGTCGCACAGACTCGGACATGACTGAAGCGACTTATTAGAAGTAGTAGTAGTATGAGGGAATTCTAACATCCTCTAGGGGGCTCTAAATCCACAGACTAAGAACAGAATCACTGAACAAATGGTTGTAATTATGAGAAGTATTATAGTTAATGAAAATAAAACTGAAACGGGCTCTTAAACATCTCTATGTGTCATTAATAGTTCTGTTACCTTGGGTACATAATGCATATTCTCTAAACTTCAGGCTTTTTCTCCATAAAACGTGGACACAATACCTATATTTATTTTGTGCCTGGTATGAGCAACACATTAGGTACAAGGGATACAAAAAAAAAGATAAAACCTAGTCCTCAAGGACTTTCTAATTTAATAGAACCCCCATTCTATTAGACATACAAGTTAGTGGCTGCCCCCAAATATGGATAATATGCTGAAGGCTGTACAATGTAGAGCAGGGACAAAAGAGAAGGAGTGACGGAGAAGTTAGGTACTCGAGTCTGGTCTTCAAAGACAAGTATTTGGGCGGGGAGGCAGGGGTGGGATAAGAATTTGCCAGAAAAAAAGAGGATTTCCTCAGCGATCAATGCAAAGAAATAGAGGAAAACAACAGAATGGGAAAGACTAGAGCTCTCTTCAAGAAAATTAGAGATACCAAGGGAACATGTCATGCAAGGATGGGCTCAATAAAGGACAGAAATGGTATGGACCTAACAGAAGCAGAAGATATTAAGAAGAGGTGGCAAGAATACACAGAACTGTACAAAAAAGATCCTCACGACCCAGAAAACCACGATGGTGTGATCACTCACCTAGGGCCAGAGATTCTGGAATGTGAAGTCAAGTGGGCCTTAGAAAGCATCACTATGAACAAAGCTAGTGGAGGTGATGGAATTCCAGTTGAGCTATTTCAAATCCTGAAAGATGATGCAGTGAAAGTGCTGCACTCAATATGCCAGCAAATTAGAAAACTCAGCAGTGGCCACAGGACTGGAAAAGGTCCGTTTTCATTCCAATCCCAAAGAAAGGCAATGCCAAAGAATGCTCAAACTACCGCACAATTGCACTCACCTCACACGCTAGTAAAGTAATCCTCAAAATTCTCCAAGCCAGGCTTCAGCAATACATGAACCGTGAAGTTCCTGATGTTCAAGCTGGTTTTAAAAGGCAGAGAACCAGAGATCAAATTGCCAACATCCGCTGGATCATGGAAAAAGCAAGTGAGTTCCAGAAAAACATCTATTTCTGCTTTATTGACTATGCTAAAGCTTTGACTCTGTGGACCACAATAAACTGTGGAAAATTCTGAAAGAGATGGAATACCAGACCACCTGACCTGGCTCTTAAGAAATCTGTATGCAGGTCAGGAAGCAACAGTTCAAACTGGACATGGAACAACAGACTGGTTCCAACAGGAAAAGGAGTACTTCAAGTCTGTATATTGTCACCCTGCTTATTTAACTTCTATGCAGAGTACATCATGAGAAATGCTGGACAGGAAAAAACACAAGCTGGAATCAAGACTGCCGGGAGAAATATCAATAACCTCAGATATGCAGCTGACACCACCCTTATGGCAGAAAGTGAAGAGGAACTAAAAAGCCTCTTGATGAAGGTGAAAGAGGAGAGTGAAAAAGTTGGCTTAAAGCTCAACATTCAGAAAATGAAGATCATGGCATCTGGTCCCATCACTTCATGGGAAACAGATGGGGAAACAGTGTCAGACTTTATTTTTTTGGGCTCCAAAATCACTGCAGATGGTGACTGCAGCCATGAAATTAAAAAACGCTTACTCCTTGGAAGGAAAGTTATGACCAACCTAGATAGCATATTCAAAAGCAGAGACATTACATTGCCAACAAAGGTCTGTCTACTCAGGGCTATGGTTTTCCCTGTGGTCATGTATGGAAGTGAGAGTTGGACTGTGAAGAAGGCTGAGTGTCAAGGAAGTGATGCTTTTGAACTGTGGTGCTGGAGAAGACTTTTGAGAGTCCCTTGGACTGCAAGGAGATCCAACCAGTCCATTCTGAAGGAGATCAGCCCTGGGATTTCTTTGGAGGGAATAATGCTGAAGCTGAAACTCCAGTACTTTGGCCACCTCGTGCAAAGAGTTGACTCATTGGAAAAGACTCTGATGCTGGGAGGGATTGGGGGCAGGAGGAGAAGGCTACGACAGAGGATGAGATGGCTGGATGGCATCACTGACTCGATGGACGTGAGTCTGAGTGAACTCCGGGAGATGGTGATGGACAGGGAGGGCTGGCGTGCTGTGATTCATGGGGTCGCGAAGAGTCGGTCACAACTGAGTGACTGAACTGAATTGCGACTTCCAGATACACAGAGCCAATCAAGCAAAAGCACAGAGGTGTGTGATATTCAGAGAACTACACATGACTTCCTACAGTTTGGGGGCATGTGTGTGTTAAGAGTGAGGTGGAGGCAGAGGACTCAATGTATAAGGAGATAAGGCTACAGACAGACTGCACGCAGAACCCAGTGTTAAGAAACTGGACTGTGAAAAGAAAGAAAAGAAAAGGAAAAGAAACTGGACTGTAGGAGACGGGGAAAGAGTTTAAATGGATTAACATGATTAAATTTATATTTGAGAACATAAACTCTGGCAGTCAGGAGAAAGAGGAGGAGATAGGGATGGAACTAGATGAAGAAACACTACAAACTTGATAGGCAAGAAATACTGCAGTGGCAGTGGAAGGAATCGGACAGATGTGACAGACACTGGAGGCGAAAATCCTAGCTTGCTGACACTTATACATGGAGATGGCGAGGCCGGTGTTTCCAACTCTGGTGACAAGGGTTGGCTGTGGCGGTATACACCAGAATTGAGTATTATGTGAGAAAACCACTTTATAAACTGAAAATTGTGCCTGGTGTGGCTCTAAGAACTTTACACACTTCATCCTCACAACATCCCTCTGAGATAGGAACTTTGCAGCAAAGCGAATTAAGGCTCAGGGACGTTAAGTAACTTGCATGAGGCCAAGTGGGTGAGAGGTGACAGAGCCAGTACATTTTACTATTTCCCTGACCTCTACAAGAATGGCTCAGAAAAATCCTGTGGTTACACAGGAGAACACTGTATTTTTCAGAGATGCACGCTCAGGTATGTAGAAGTGAAGTGTCAGGATATCTGGAACTCACTTGTACATGGTCCAAAAAAAATTAAAAGATTTGTAAAACACTGAAAAATATGAACACAGTTGAATGAATCCGGTTGATGGGCATACGGTGATCAATGTACTACTCTTCAACAGTTTCTTTATGTTAGAAGTTTTCCATAATAAAATGACAGAGGAAAATATTTTGGCACTTCTCAAACTGTACCTTTCTTGCTGCCTTAATACAACTTAACAAAATATCTTATCAACTATTGTTGGAACCTAGCCAGGCCCCCTAATCTCAAGGAGCTCACAGTCCAACTAGAACTGAAATTCTGTTCAAGATAGGATGCATAAAATGTTTCCAACGACATAGCAAAATGTGAGCCAATCTATGCAATTTAGAAGCCAAAACCTTCAAGTAAACCCTCACTTAAAAAAAAAATTAACACATGGCCGCTACTGAGACCCGGCATGACCAAATAAATAAATATTTAAACATAAAAAAAAAATCACGTGAAGGTAATGCTTCAAATATCTGAACAAGAACTCACCTTCTAAACCCTTCGATAGCCCAAAATGTCTTCAAAGACATTTTTGTGAACATATTTTAAATAAATCCAGAACACTAGGTAAACTTGCTAAGCATTTTCCTTCAAGTTCATCAGACTATATGACCTACTAATACCCATCCTTACTGCTATCATGTACTACAGTCTCTCTCCTTCCCCTACAACTCTCAAACTCCAAAGATCATTTGACCCCACCAAGAATTTCAAGCCATTAAGCCTATTTTTTATATATATATATATATGTTTTTTTTTTTTAAACTAACCTTCAGCCTCCTCCTGTCCCTGCTTCCCTCCTTACCCAACTAGCATAAACCCCATAGTCAATCATTATGATCACTTGCCGAATGCACTCTCAACTTGCTCCGTGCATGCATGCTAAGTTGCTTTAGTCGTGTCCGACTCTTTGTGACCCTATGGACTGTAGCCTGCCAGGCTCCTCTGTCCATGGGATTCTCCAGGCAAAAATACTGGACTGGGTTGTGCTCCTCCAGGGGATCTTCCCGACCCAGGGATCAAACCTGCATCTAGTACATCTCCCTGCACTGGCAGGCAGGTTCTTTATCACTAGTGCTGCCTGGGAAGCCCGCAATTTGCCCTCACTTGACTAACCCTCAATTCCAGTTAAATCTAATGCTCTCCCAACTCCTACTTTATACCTGTGAATGAGAAAACCGACATACACAACCACGCTAGCATCACTTCAAACTCACAATCACAAACCCTACACGGGCCCTCACTGATGCACGGCACACGCACTGGTACGCCCCCAAGTCCCTCCACCACTCCCCAATCCCCCAGGCAATGAATCCATACCATCCTCTCTCCTCAGATCTCCAACCTCTTCCCCTCTCCTTATTCTCAGCCCCTTGCCTCCTGCTTCACTGAGAAAACTGAAGCATCGGAAGCGATTTTCCACAGGCTCCCTGCTTCGGTCTTTGCTCTCAGCCTATTCTCAACACAGTGAGCCTAAGTGAAAGCCTGTGAAAGCCTAAGTCAAATCACATCATTGTACTCAAAATCCTCCAAAAGCTTTTTTTCTTGGCTCTCCATGGTCTACCTCTATGCCCCTTTAGCTCTCTGACTTCACCTCCTATTACCAGACCATATAACTTACCATCCAAACTGGGACACTACTGGGAATGAAAGCAGACACTATTAATAATTTCATCAAGACACACAAAGAAGGACATTAGATCACTCTCCTATCAACCCCCACATTCATTCTATTTCAGCCAGATTCTCAAACCTGCCGGGCATACTTCCACTCCAGTATCTTCGCACCTGCTTCCCACCCGGGTCTCTTACTTCCTTTGGGTCTTAGAGTCATCTTCAGTGAAGTCTTTCTCGTCCACCCTACCTAAAATCCCAACCCTCACTCTGTCACAGGCTCATTTTATGTCTCCCTGATTTCATTTTTCTTGTTCAGTTCAGTCACTCAGTCGTGTCCAACGCTTTGCAAACCCCATGGACTGGAGCACACCAGACTTCCCTGTCCATCACCAACTCCCGGAGCTTGCTCAAACTCATGTCTCTTGAATTGGTGATGCCATCCAATCATCTCAACCTCTGCTGTCCCCTACCCCTCCTGCCTTCAATCTTTCCCAGCATCAGGGTCTTTTCCAATGAGACAGTTCTTCGCATCAGGTGGCCAAAGTACTGGAGCTTCAGCTTCAGCATCAGTCCTCCCAATGAATATTCAGGACTGATCTCAGGATTGACTTGTTAGCACTGGTTACTATACATTTCACTTATCTATCTTATGCATTCACCATCTCCCCAAGAAAATATACACTCCCTAGGAGGAGGGATTTATGCCCAATGTTTCCAGTTCTGTTCACACTGACTAGAATCCATCACATCATGCACATCAGTACACATCTGCTGAATGAATATAGGAATGAAAAAGAGGCATTTCAGTAACATATTCATGTTAGAAACCTCATAAGCAGAGGTAGAAATAACATAGGAAGAACAAGCATGTAGTCTCGGATGGACAGGAAAAGAGGAGAGAGATAAATACTATGAGAAGAATCAATAAATGTTAACTACAATAAGCACATTGTACTGAAAACATTAAAAATACTACACGCTCAAAATTCACATTTATTCCTTACTTTTAGAGTATTATTTGTCTATACAAACCCTCTTATGCCTCTTCATTTTTATTTTCAATTCACCTTCATCCTATTTGCTCCTTTACATTTTCAAGGCCTAGCTCAACGAAATCTTCCTTCCCAACCATACAGTCTGCCCCACTGATAAATTCCAACTTTGAAGTCCTAAAGCAGTGCTTATTCATGCCATTAAATCGGAACTGTTATTTTTTGTTTTCATCTTTAATGTCTATTTTCCTTCCAGCAAGAATGAAGGGTCCCCTCAAAGGATGACAATTCTCTCTTAGACCTATGTATGCCCAGCCCCCAATACCAAGCCAAACACAGAAGTTCTCATATAGTTTTGCTAACTGCATTATCACAAGTCGCTCTGAGAAAAAGAACTTAAGTAAGAAATCAAAGAATTTTTAAATTAACTTTAGGTATATCTCACAGTAACAAACTTTTTTTTTTTCCCTGAAAGCTGCAAGCATTTTCAAAGTTAGATAATTTCTTTTTGGAGGGGTCAATAACTGAACTTTGAAAATCTATATTAACCTCAGTTCCACTTAACCACATTTTCTACAAAAATAAAATCAATTATACCTATGCATCAGAGAAAGCAATGGCACCCCACTCCAATACTCTTGCCTGGAAATCCCGTGGACGGAGGGCCTGGTAGGCTGCAGTCCATGGGGTCGCAAAGAGTTGGACACGACTGAGCGGCTTCACTTTCACTTTTCACTTTCTTACACTGGAGAAGGAAATGGCAACCCACTCCAGTGTTCTTGCCTGGAGAATCCCAGGGACGGGGGAGCCTGGTGGGCTGCCATCTATGGGGTCACACAGAGTTGGACACAACTGAAGCCACGAAGCAGCAGCAGCAGCATACCTGTGCGTGTTAAGTCAGATTTTAACCTTTTCAACTCATGTTAGGAAGACTTATCACTGAGAGCCCAGAGGGAGATTTTAGTTGGAAGAAGTGAAGCACACTGGGCTTTTGTATCGTTCCTACAATTGTGTAGAGGAGAGGCTGCCAAACTACAGCCTGAGTCAAATTCAACCAGTTGCCTACTTGTACAAATAAAGTTTTACCAGAACACAGCCATGCCCATTTGTTTATATATTATCTATGGCTGTTCTCAGGCTACAACAGCAGAGCTGAATAGTTGCCAGAGTCCACCAGAGTCCATATGCCCACAAAGCCTAAAACGTTCACTATCTGGCCTAAAAAGCCTGTTAACTCCAGATAAGCAAGCATACCTACTCTAACACAGAGCATGGGGAAGGAAGCACAACCAGATAAAGTGAAATGCGTGAATTAGAAAATGCATTCAAAGTTCCAAGGAGGAAACGCGTATTACACATGTCAGCAACTATGCCTGAATGAACTCCGGTGACTCAAGGACTCAAAAGTAGGGGGAAATCATTTCAAATGTTTTATGGAATGAGAATCATGTCTCATTATTTCGCTGATGAAAATTTCTAATCAAAAGCATCCCAAGTTAATGATATGCAGCTAAGAGTTTTAAACTTATAAGTAACAGCGAGAGTTTATCTAATCATCTCTCTCTTGTTGTTCAGTCGCTCGGCTCTTTGAGATCCCATGGACTGTAGCACGCCAGGCTTCAGGAATTTAATAAACTCAAGATCAACTCTGTAAGTCAGTAACAGAAAAACACTCACTACTTTATCATTTTTTATAGAAATTATTTCATACAAGACAATGGAAAGGATACTAAAAAAAACAAACAAAAAACTACAGTAAGAAGATCTGAGGGATTTAAGACTGGGCTCTGCCTTCTGCTGGCACCGTGATCTGTAGCCAGTGATCTCACCTAAGCTGCTGCTTCCCCATCTTCAAAACTGGGATACTGCTCTTACCGATTACCTACTTCATATGCTAAATAGTCTAGTTCACATGAGAAGATTATGAAGTATAAATAATCTATGATGTAGGACATCACTATTCTTATCAATTATGAGGTAGGGCAGGGAATTTCCTGGTGGTCCAGTGGTTAGGACTCTGTACTTTCACTGCCAAGGGCCTCGGTCCAATCCCTGGTCAATGAGGTAAAATCCCAGATGCCATGTGGCACAGCTTGTGGGATCTTAGTTCCTCCACAAAAAAGAGGCAGAGTAATTTTTATCATTTCGCTAGGACACAATGAGACATACTCCATGTCCTTCACATGACAGAGGCGACCTAAATGAACCTTTCCATGAAAGTAAGTGTAAAATATCAAACAGAACTAAAAAGGTAAGACAGACTACTTGCTAACATGATGAAACCTACACTCATACAGGCTCATTAAAAGTGAAATTAAAGGCCAAACTAGCTTCAAGCAAAGAGCATTTTCAGTAACATAATACGCCACACATAGGTATGGCTTTGAATTTTGAGGATAAAGCATGTTTTGCAAACAAATAATTTGGTTAATTAAAATGATCCAATCAAAAATTACAGAGATAATAACAACTAAATGTAACATATCCTGAATGAGATCCTGGAACAGAAAAAGGACATCAGGTAAAGACTAAAGAAATCTGAATAAAGTATGAACTTTAATTAATAATAATTATCAATACCGGTTCACTAATTATAGCAAATGTGCCATATCAACAGGAACTTGATGCTGGGTGTATGGCAACTCCTTGTACCATCATCTAGGTTTTTCTGTAAATTAAACTGTTCTAAAAAGTAAAGTCTGTTTTAATTTTTTGTTGTATAAATAACATAATTCTAAATCTAAGCATACAATTTAGCAACTTCTCTCAGTAAGAAAAAGTATACGAATTTGAGAACTGCACATGAACACTGTAATTTATCATCACCTGATATCACAGAACCCACTAACATCTGGTAACATACTGCACTGTTTAAACTATCACTCTAAGAATATTTTTTCTTTCAGTTCACTGTGATCGGAAACAAAACACAGAAACCTCCTAACGCAAAAGTTCCACAGCTGTATTAACATTTTGCACTAATTCCTAGTCAAAAGAAGCAAGGCAAATCAGCCAGAATTGTTTAGGAAAAGTCAGTTTTCACATTAGTTTCCACTTAATAGCAAAATTTTTAAAAAGCCATTATAAGTAGTAGTGGTTGAGCTTGAAGAGGTGAGTTTTGGCTGGTGGTAGTAGAGTGTACTTGTGCCTAGGAAACAAAAACAATAATAATCACTGGGCCTTTCAGGATTGTCATTCAGTTCAGTTCAGTCGCTCAGTCGTGTCCAACTCTTCACGACCCCATGAATCGCAGCACGCCAGGCCTCCCTGTCCATCACCAACTCCCGGAGTTCACTCAGACTCACGTCCATCGAGTTAGTGATGCCATCCAGCCATCTCATCCTCTGTCGTCCCCTTCTCCTCCTGCCCCCAATCCCTCCCAGCATCAGAGTCTTTTCCAAGGAGTCAACTCTTTGCATGAGGTGGCCAAAATACTGCAGTTTCAGCTTTAGCATCATTCCCTCCAAAGAAATCCCAGGGCTGATCTCCTTCAGAATGGACTGGTTAGATCTCCTTGCAGTCCAAGGGGCTCTCAAGAGTCTTCTCCAACACCACAGTTCAAAAGCACCAATTCTTCGGCGCTCAGCCTTCTTCACAGCCCAACTCTCACATCCATACATGACCACAGGAAAAACCATAGCCTTGACTAGACGAACCTTTGTTGGCAAAGTAATGTCTCCACTTTTGAATATGCTATCTAGGTTGGTCATAACTTTCCTTCCAAGGAGTAAGCGTCTTTTAATTTCATGGCTGCAATCAGCATCTGCAGTGATTTTGGAGCCCCAGAAAATAAAGTCTGACACTGTTTCCACTGTTTCCCCATCTATTTCCCATGAAGTGATGGGACCAGATGCCATGATCTTCGTTTTCTGAATGTTGAGCTTTAAGCCCACTTTTTCACTCTCCACTTTCAAGAGGCTTTTTTGTTCCTCTTCACTTTCTGCCATAAGGGTGGTGTCACCTGCATATCTGAGGTTATTGATATTTCTCCCGGCAATCTTGATTCCAGCTTGTGTTTCTGGAATGTGAAGTCAAGTGGGCCTTAGAAAGCATCACTACGAACAAAGCTAGTGGAGGTGATGGAATTCCAGTTGAGCTATTTCAAATCCTGAAAGATGATGCTGTGAAAGTGCTGCACTCAATATGCCAGCACATTTGGAAAACTCAGCAGTGGCCACAGGACTGGAAAAGGTCAGTTTTCATTCCAATCCCAAAGAAAGGCAATGCCAAAGAATGCTCAAAATACCGCACAATTGCACTCATCTCACACGCTAGTAAAGTAATGCTCAAAATTCTCCAAGCCAGGCTCAGCAATACGTGAACCGTGAACTTCCTGATGTTCAAGCTGGTTTTAGAAAAGGCAGAGGAACCAGAGATCAAATTGACAACATCCGCTGGATCATGGAAAAAGCAAGAGAGTTCCAGAAAAACATCTATTTCTGCTTTATTGACTATGCCAAAGCCTTTGACTGTGTGGATCACAAGAAACTGTGGAAAATTCTGAAAGAGATGGGAATACCAGACCACCTGACCTGCCTCTTGAGAAATCTGTATGCAGGTCAGGAAGCAAAAGTTCGAACTGGACATGAACAACAGACTGGTTCCAAATAGGAAAAGGAGTACGTCAAGGCAGTATATTATCACCCTGCTTATTTAACTTATATGCAGAGTACATCATGAGAAACACTGGACTGGAAGAAACACAAGCTGGAATCAAGACTGCCGGGAGGATTGTCATTGCTAGGGACCAACTAGGTACTTTATATGGAAATTCGCATTTCATCTGTGTAACATTCCTGAAAGGTATTCGTACCCACCTTTTACTGATGAAGAAATTAAATATTCTGCCCAAGGTCAAATCAGTAACTAGCAAGGCTAAGACTAGAATCCAGGTGTACCTGGCTTACACAGATTTTAACCACCATGCCATGTGCCTCCCAAAAATGAGTGCTTTAATTCACCGTCAAGGTCGCTTCTTCTACTCACCCCACTCTTCCAACTATTAATATATCAGTCAGTAGCTGGACAACTCCCCTCTTCTTCAAAAGTTTCAAACTGTCTGACAAAGTTAAGTTTAGTTGGACTTCAGGACTAAATTACCTAAATCCTACTAAAGAAATGGTATATGAAAGTTTTGAAAAAGTTACTAGGGACTAATCCAGATTCAGTTCAGTCGCTCAGTCGTGTTCGACTCTTTGCAACCCCATGAACTGCAGCACGTCAGGCCTCCCTGTCCATCACCAACTGCCGGAGTCTACCGAAACCCATGTCCATTGAGTCGGTGATGCCATCCAACCATCTCATCCTCTGGCATCCCCTTCTCCTGCCCTCAATCTTTCCCAGCATCAGGGTCTTTTCAAATGAGTCAGCTCTTCGCATCAGGTGGTCAAAGTATTGGAGTTTCAGCTTCAACATCAGTCCTTCCAATGAACATCCAGGGCTGATCTCCTTTAGGATGGACTGGTTGGATCTTCTTGCAGTCCAAGGGGCTCTCAAGAGTCTTCTCCAACACCACAGTTCAAAAGCATCAATTCTTCCTTAAGTGGCACCAGAACATCTTGGTCACCTCACTCTCTTTCTCTAGAAGCTAACTGGGATTTCCTGTGGGCAAGTGACCTCAGAGAGTAATCTATATTGTCAAAGTGAGCTATGCTCTGAGTATATCTTCTGCCTTCTTCCAATGTGGGAGAACAGAAAATCAAAATGGCCCTTTATTGGGAAAGGTTAGGAAAATTCAAGATTATCATCTTTCTCCAGTCAACCCTTCAGACTATGAAGAGTCTCATCATCTGAGTAGTCTCATTCCTGGACTCTCCTCCCTACTGCAGGAGAGACATAGGAGACATAGGTTCAATCCCTTGAGTCAGGAAGATCCCCTGACGGAGGAAATGGTAACCTGCTCCAGTTTCCTTGCCTGAAAAAAATCCCATGGACAGAAGAGCCTGGCAGGCTATAGTCAACAGGGTCGCAAAGAGTCGGACACAGCTGAGCATCCACATGCACACACGCATGTATGCACACACACGAAGCCTATATCCTCCCTATCTTTAAGTGAACTCAAATTTCTCCTTTGAGGCCCAGCCCCCAAATCTCTTCCCACTGCTAAATGCTGGGGGAACTGCCTCTAACAAATAGGGTACGTCCTTCCTCCCTTATGACACTGAGTGGGAAAGTTACTCCATCTTAAAGTCTCTTTCAGTTCTCCTATTCATATCATGGAGAAAACCTAAGCAAGGCCCCAGTTTGTCTTCAAAATTTCCCTAACACTTGCTGTGCTGTGCTTAGTCGCTCAGTAGTGTCTGACTCTTTGTGACCCCATGGACTGTAGCCTGTCAGACTCCTCTGTCCATGGGGATTCTCCGGGCAAGAATACTGGAGAGGGTTGCCATGCCCTCCTCCAGGGGATCTTCCCAACCCAGGGATCAAACCCAGGTCTCCTGCATTGCAGGCAGATTCTTTACCAGCTGAGCTACCAGGGAAACCCAACACCTGCTAATCTCTCCTTTCAATTAAAGGACAGCAGATCTCAAACTCAGTACTTTTCTGCAAACAGCAGTAAGCAAAGTTTTATAATACTGCTGTGTTTTTATTATATTTAACTTGGTTTCTATTTAGGGCAAGAGATAGTAGCCTCTCGTTATGGTAAGAACATAAAGCTTCTTTAAAAATATTTTTAAGGGGTCCCCAAAAAAGACGTTTTAAATAAACAACAGTAAAGCAGTGTGCAGATTCAGGAAAAGTTCTGATGTTACTCGAGGATCAAGCATGGTAAACAGTTATATACTACTGCCTAGACCTTGACAGAACTGTCAGTTACTTTTTTTGTTCACTATAGACGTACATTTCATCATAATATTCATGTACTATTTATACTAATGTGACAAGGCAAAAAAATGACCATCATTTTTAATGACCTTCTACAGTGTTAGCTGTATAGGATTTTAATTACCCACCACTTTTCAGGGACGTATCCAACCAATACCAGAGATGGGTGTCCACTGCAAATTTTTTTTTTTAATAAACATAATCATGTTGAATTACAGTGATTTGTCTGCATGTGTTTCCCTTTGCAAGACTTACCTCTTTCGATGCAGGAATAGTTTCTTACTCATTTTATGTTTCTTTAAATTACATACTCTAAACATCATCAGGTATTAAAAATAATGAGCTCAGCTCTTTCCAAAAAATGGACAGACAAGGACAGTAAGGTTTTATTTAACACACTTGCTTCACTCACCCAGTCAACAAATGTTTACTAAACACCTATGAAGTGCAAGGCGCCGATGAACACGACGGGTTAAGGTCTGCTCTTGAGGGACCCGCATTCTCACAGGGATACATGGCATTCTGATGACAATTTTGAGTCGCTGTCAGAGATTGGATTTCTACACGCCCTCTGTTTAGAATCCTCTGCCTACTCCTCTTAGTGGCCAATTAAGTCCCATTCAGGCAGCGGGGCCCAGCCCAAACTGAGAAGCCTTTACCAGCCTCTTGAGTCAGACATTTTCTCATAGACTATTTGCAACAGAACATTGTTTTCTCAACAAAACTTCAAGTGCCCTGAAACAGGGACACAGTCATCTTGGTATCTCCATTACTTGGCAGAGGAACTGGTGTTTAGCAGGTACTGAATCAACGTATAAATTTATAAATAATTAATAAACAAGTGACTGAATGATGAAGAGCAATGCTCCAGTTAGGAATCAGCCAAGCTGCTGCTAACTCAGTTCCAAAATGATTAAAGAACAGCAACCAAGTTTTAAGTTGGAGACACCTATTAACTTCCCAATGAGTATGTCTGAAATAACTATTAAGGTACCAAAAAAAAGGACATTTCTTCACAATGAAGAAACGTATATCATGAGGGAAAAATATGGAAACGACTGATACTTTCTAATATCTTTGGTTGACATTTTTGAAACAAAAGTAAAACATTGTTTAAAAAAATAGACTTGGTACCAACTATTCCTGGCACGAGTACAAGGAACTGAAAGACACAGAGCTCTGAAGATGTAAGTACCTAATTCAAAGTCAGATAGTATCCAAAATTCAAATTAAGAGTACAGCACTTTGTGTTATGACACCAAAACTCCAAACCCTACCAAAAATAAATAAAATCCAAAGGTCAATTTTACCCCCTCCCCGGTACCATTAATTAATTTTCCAGAGCTAAAAAAGAAAAACCATGAAAACAATGAAATCCAACGCATAACAAACAGCTTGTGGATTAAGCTCAAGTTTTATTATTAGACCACACAACTGACAAAATAAAACACCTGGACAGCTAATATGCATTACTTAGTAAATACTAATGTAGACTCACTATTTTCATTTAAAAATCTTGACTTTTTAAAATCTTACTTGAAATCATTACTAATGGGACAGTTAAACAAGATGAAGCATGAAAGACATTAAGTAAATTATGGTAACGCCTTCCATGGACTTGTTTAGTTGCTAAGTCATGTTCTTTTGTGACCCCAATCAACTGTAGCCTGCCAGGCTCCTCTGTTCATGGGATTTCCCAGGCAAGAATACTGGGATGGGTTGCCATTTCCTTCTCCATGAGATCTTCTTGACTCAGGCATCAAACCTGTGTCTCTTCTCCTGCATTGTCAGGCAGATTCTTTACCGCTGAGCCACCAGGGAAGCGGTTTTCCATGTACTACCACATCATTACTAAGAAGGAGGTAGAGGTTCATGGGATGATGCCTATCAGGTTCCACTAAGTGAAAAAAAGCAAACTGCAGGATGACACGAAAGGTAAGTTCCCAGAGGCAGTCCAAGGTTAAAAGACAAATCCCAGAGCAAGACTTCTTGAGCTCAAATCTCAGTTTTGCTGCTCACTAGTTACACAGCCTTTTGGAGAAGGCAATGGCACCCACTCCAGTACTCTCACCTGGAAAATCCCATGGGTGGAAGAGCCTGGTAGGCTGCAGTCCTTGGGGTCGCTACGAGTCGGACACGACTGAGTGACTTCACTTTCACTTTTCACTTTCATGCATTGGAGAAGGAAATGGCAACCCACTCCAGTGTTCCTGCCTGGAGAATCCCAGGGACGGGGGAGCCTGGTGGGCTGCCGTCTATGGGGTCGCACAGAGTCGGACACGACTGAAGCGACTTAGCAGTAGCAGTAACAGTTATGCAGCCTTTGGCTAATTACTTTTCCTTGCTTCAGTTTCTTCATATGCAAATGGATGTAAAACTGAACCTTTGACAGGTATGTTCATAAGGTTTAGAGGGTTTAATGGGTTAACATATGTAAAGCACTTAACAAGAACAAGTGTTAACTATAATTCTGGGGGGAAAAAAATTCCAAATCATATAGCATGTGCATATACAGGTAGGGAAGAAATTTTTCATTTCTGCATTGTTTTTAGTTTTGTTTTTTTAACAAAGAATATTTATTACTTAAGTAATTCAAAAAATATTTTAAGGAAAACATAATAAAAACTTGGCACTAAAAGCTCCCCTGCTTAAAGATATGCTAGCACAGTTACTTAAACACTCAGGACTAGACAAATTCTGTGAATAATTAAAACTGAAATTTTCAAGTCCAACAAAAAGGACACAGTACTTAATTTCTAGGTACAGCTGAACAATAACACACTATACACTAATAAGCAGAATTTCAATGGTATTAAAATTATATCCCCTTTTCCTCCAAAGGCAGTAAGTAACACAAAAATATCCACCTGATCTAGAAATGTATCAGGAACTTTCATGTTATGTAACCCTTAATTAATTTCATTAGTCCAAAGTTATATACCACCAAATCTAATTTCCTCCTATTCACCAATCTCTAACGACAACTCACTAAGACATACAGAAATCTGGAGAGCAAGGTAAACTAGTGAAAAAAAATCCTGAAACCCTTAGAACACTCTACAAACCTTTGAGAGAGAGATTTCACCACCCACATGCTTTGAGGAAGCTTTCGTCCCCAGCATAAACTTAAGTTTCTTCCCTAAATACAGTGGGTGCACAAAACTACCAGATAGAAGAGCAGAAAGAGAACTTTGAGCTTCAGCTGCATTTTTGCTGAGCTGTAATACTGGTAAAGCCTGTTTCAAGATCCAAGAGTACACCCTCAAATTTAAGGAAAGCATGTAAACAGCAGACTGACATGTCTGTGTCATCACATTTACCAAAACGGTACTTCATAAAATTACAAACACTATCAAACTTCAAACAGCATTATTATCACTGTGTTCTACCTAAAAGGAACATTCTGGACCACAAAAAAATAAATAAATAAATCTCATTAGTCAAATGGCTTTTCAGAAATAAATGAACCATTAAGATGCCTCCATAGAACTATGGAACTTTTAACTTTAGTTTACATAATGCCTACAAAAAAAGAAGTCAATAAATGTTAGCTATTGTTGTCATTACTGCTATCGTGATGTTTTGCAATGATGGAATAAAAACTTTACATGAATTTGAGCAAACTCTGGGAGTTGGTGGAGGACAGAGGAGCCTGGCCTGCTGCAGTCCATGGGGTTGCAGAGAGTCAGACTTAGCAACTGAACAGCAACAAACAGAAACTTAGAGGAAAGCTTACTTAGTAAGTTACTTTCCATCAGAATCCAAGTTGGCCCACCAGGCCCTTGAATAATTCGATATTAAAAAGCACTTTGTTTTAGAGAAATCAAAGTTAGATTCCTTGAGTTCTAAAGAAGGTAAAGATGAAATAAATTCTGTAAAAAGAATTAATCTATTCTTCCCTAAGCCTTTTGGACACAGAAATCCATATCTGTAAACATTTTGCAATTCTGCCATAAGTGCTATGACTTTCAGACCTAATGTATTTTTGTCAGGTAGTCAGGATTTATAAACAGTGGAAGTAAAATTAAGACATGGGTCAGAGTTCTCCATTAGAAAGTGAAAGGAGACAGTTCAGAGTGGGCTGAAAATAGATGACTTTACCCTAAGTCCTATAAACTTTTAAAATACATGTACTTAGATAAAATTTGAATTGCTTGTGAAGATAATTTGATTCTGATCCTGAAAAAAAGGGAATAGACTAACATCCTTTGATTAAATATTCTGCCTTTTAAATTTCCCAATATTAATCCTTTCAAAGATTCAGAGAAAATAAATTCAAAGTATAAATTAGGAAGAGAAAAAAATAGAACTGAACACGTTTGATGACTAGTCTCCAGCGTGGGTGTACAGGCATTACATGGGAGCAAGACCAAGCAGGCACCCTTTCAGACAGACATCTTAAATTAATGAGCAGACATCTTGCCTGTTTATACAGTTACAGTCTGCTTAAAGCCTTGTATTGTTTATCATCATTTTATTGAAGTATAGTTGATTACAATATTGTGTTAATGTCAGGTATACAGCAAAGTGACTCAGATATGTATATCTATCTTTTATCTATTGGCAAAGAATCCACCTGCCAATGCAGGAGACCCAAGACACGAGGGTTTGATCCCTGGGTGGGGAGGATCCCCTGGAGTAGGAAATGGCAATCTGATCCAGTATTTCTGCCTGGAAAATTCCATGGGCAAGAGGAGCTTGATGGGCTACAGTTCTTGGGGTCATGAAGAGTCAGACACAATTGAGCACACACACAAGAAGATAGATACATATAGAAATCTATCTATATATTGATAGATATCTTTTTTAAGACTATTTTCTATTATAGGTTATTATAAGACACTGGTTATAATTCCCTGTGCCATACAGTAAATCCTTGTTGCTTATCTATTTTACGTACAGCAGTCTGTATCTGTCGATCCAATATTCCTAATTTATCCCACCAACCCCCTACCCCCTTTCCCCTTTGATAACCATAGGTTTATTTTCTATGTCTGTGAGTGTTTTTGTTTTGAATATAAAGTCATTTGCATTATTTTTAGATTCCACATGTAAGTGATGTCATATATTTGTCTTTCTCTGACTTACTAAGTACAATATTTTCTAGGTCCACTCAAGTTACTGCAAATGGCAACATTTCATTCTTTTTTATGTAGTCTTATCTTTTTTAAATGGTTTACAGAAAAGGTGAATACAAACACAATTTTGGCTTAATATATACAATTTAATTACACTGTTAGCATTAAGTTATATTTTCCTTTTGGATATACATACTTAAGTATTTAGTTTATCTTCAAACTTAAAAAAGAAAAGAAAAAAGACATTATAAAGACCCTTAGGAAGTCTGTATTTTCTTAACATTTGCTCAACAATTTATTTATTAAATATGAGAACTTGAAGTATCAACAGATATTCATCACTTTTTTTGACCTTTGAATTGCAGAGTTCAAAACTGGGTTTCAGCTTAGAAACAGTGAAGAACTTCCCTTCTGAAAATATTTTTACAAAATCATAATACATACTGAAACATAATCCAAAAAATAAGAAAATATAGGTAAACACAAAGAAGGAAATTTTAATTATCTATAATTTTACAAGCCACAAGTCAAACAATTTGTGTCAAAAGCTTTTTCTGTATACAATACAGAAATCGTTCCTTTACAAATGAAAATATCTTGATTAGGATTTAAGAGTTAAAGCCACAAATAATTCTATGCAAACATATAGAATTTGTGTTCTAGTCAGTTCAAATGTAAAAAAACAAAAACACAGCTAAAATCCTTCTTACCTAAGAAAACATTAACTACAGAGGAAGGAAAGCTGAAGGGCAAAATTTAATTAATCACTTGAGAAGAGATTGTTTTTCAATTATTTTTGGTCTTCCTAAGCAAGTAAAAAGGATTCCACTTATTTTTTAAAATTTATTTTTAATTGGAGGATAATTGCTTTATAATGTCATGCTGGTTTCTGCTATACAACACTGTAACTCTGCCCTAAGTACACATATATCCCCTCCCTCTTGAACATCCCTTCCATGCCCCCAATCCACCCCAAGGATCCCACTTATATCAGACTTTTTTATTTTAAATATATCAGACTTTTAACCCCTCCAAAAAATCATACTTTATCCTGGAGAATGTGTAACCAACTCCCCAATACACTCACTACTAAAAATAATAATAATAAATAAAAGTGAAACATCTTACAATTGGGAATGTATCTACTTTCCTGCTTCAATTTTCTGTAAATATCAGGGGTAATTTTTCCAAATAAACTAATCTAAACTGAAGCACATTCCATTTAAAGAGTGGCAAATTTTGTATTGTTAGGGGCACCCAACAAAAGCTAATACATATTGTTGCCATTTCCAGAATGCCATTCTCAGGCAGTATCACCTTGAATGGTGCTAAGTGTCACCACTGGAAGATTGCTCACAAACTCACCGCAAAGCCGACTGGGTGAAGGGGGAAGTGACAACACTGTGACAGTGCCCAAGAAGGCACCAGAGAGCAGTGGCTGTTTTAGTCAGGGACGTGGCATGAAGGTGGAAAAGGGTGAAAGCACGTTGAAAGTTGGAATGCCAAAAGATAACCAGCAATTACTGAGTGAAAGCCATGTTCCTGAAGTTACTTCTGGGGTTAATCCTATATGACAACTATTTATCACCTCCATTATACAGATGAGGAAATAGCTTTAGAGAAGTCAAATAACTTACTGCCTAATCATCCAGCTATTATGCAGCAGACAAGGAATTCAAGACTAGATCTGTTTGACTCCACACCCCACACTCTTCATTTCCCCAGGCTGCCTCTCTGGTTCTTCAGCATAGAGACTTCAGGTTCCCTGTGAGCAATGTCACTGTGGTGGGCTCTAGGAGGGAGAGATCCATCTGGAGGCAAATGCTCACATACTCTCATGGGGAGCCTAGATTTCTCAGCCTCTCTTCATCCTAAACTGCCTTTATACATAATCTTTTCTTCCAGTTTTCCTTTCACAGACCTAACGCACTGGATGGATGGATGGATGGATGGGAGGGAGGTGGGGGCGAGCTGTTGATTTAGATGTTTATTTGATTTACAAACTCCTCTGTCCTTGTCTTTGTTCAGTTTGTTCCCTGTACCGGAAGCCTTTCTCCAGTATCCCTGTAGCTAATCACATCTACGACTGACTGTCCAGTTCAAATGACATATCCACACAGCATTCCCCAATCTCCACTCTCCCATTTAGTAGTAGTAGCTCCAATCTAAATTCTCTTGATCTTTTAGGTATAAATATATACAAATATACAAATAATACGATGCCAGATAGGTACACGCTATAAATAAAATAAAGGGGCAGGGGAGAAAGAATGATGAAAGAGGCAGTGTAAGGTCACAGAAAGATCTGGCAAGACCTCCCCAAGGCAGTGATTTTAATACGGTGTGTTTAAGTCAACACAAACTATTTCAGCACCAACATCTATTTCAAAAAAGACTCTTCCTCAGCTTTCCATACCCTCCCCTAATCCTTTCTAGAAAAAGTCTGCTGCACTGGTTTTTCATTATAGCTATTACTTTAGAGGGGAAAATTTCTCACACAAGATGCTGACAGGTACTTTACAAACAGGTGCAAACTTCCAGTCACACATATTCTGAAAAATGTTAAGAGTGATTTGTCAGTGAGAAGTCTGAGGCCAAAAAGAAGCTGAACTACAAGAATTTAAAATGAAATTTCAAGAAAAAGACTTAGTAACTCTTCAACTCTAAGCTGTACGTTTACTGTATATCATGTATGAAAAGAAGAACGGCAACAGGAAAACAGACTTGAAGAGAGATTCTGCAGTTTTTCTCTTAATGACAGAAAAATTAGTCTGGGGAATTCCCTGGCAGTCAGTACTCTCACCGCCAGTGTCCGTGTTTGACCCCTGGTTACAGAACTAAGATCCCACAATCCTCACGGTGTGGCCCACCACCCCACATCCCAAAAAAGATAGAAAAATTAGAATATCCTCCCCCCCTTTAAAAGTCACACTACCCACATGACTTAAAGAAAAACAGCACACACTAAAATTTTCTTTCACGGACTTACATAAGAGTTTGGAGGGCTCAATTCCTTTAATTACTTAGAACCAGGAGGTGCCTTTATACAAAAATCTAAGGGCCAAAGTACTCACTTCCCTTTCTTCCTCAGATTATTTTGCTGATTCCTCAGTACCTTGAGTGAAATATCTGTGGTCCATACTATTTTTCAAAACTATTACTCCGATTACAGTCAAATTTTTTTATTTCCGTGATTACAAAAATTCCCTCTTTCATCTACACTATTGTATCTGCTTTGACTTTTTTCTTATCTCATGATCCAAATATTCTTGAAAGCCAAATTACAGATCCCCAAAACTTACTTCTGCTTCAGAAATTCTTAGTCTTTTTGAGCCGTGGGTCTCTTTGGTAGTCGGGTGAAGCCGACGGACCCCCTTTTCAGATTGCTTTTAAACACATAATTAACTATATGCGACTACAAAAGAAACTAATTATACTGAACTACTAGCAAAAGAATGAAAAAAAAAACCCTGATATTGTTTTATATATATGTGCACCTTTATTATCAAATTAAATAACAAGGTCTAACAGTGGGTCTGATAATACCATAATCCAAAGAAATTATAAGCATAAATGATACTTTAAAAATGTTTTACTGGAGTGTATCATAAATTATATTTTGAGATACCCGCAACAACTGTAAACATGACACAAAAATACCTATTATTTACATTGGTGACAAAGTCACAGGCATCGCTAACTCTACTGTGGTTTGTTGCTTATATTCATAAGTGAAGGAAATGACAATACAGTCATCAGATAATAAAGACGTGTTTTGTTCTCATTCTAGTTCAAGGAGCTCCTGAATTCTATCCACCAACTGGTGAATCGCAGGTTTAAAATCCTTTCTAGTTTAAAGCCTCGCTCAAACTGATTTTTAGCACAAATTTTAAAATAAAAACACTGAGCTCTCCTTTGACCAACCTCTCATCTGAACGGACCACCACGCCTTCCTGTTTTTACGCAGATTTACAGACAGAACTACCTGTTTATTTCTCTTCTTTGCTTAGCCAGCACTCGTTTACATTTTGCCAGTCAATGAAAGACGAAGTTGAAGGAAAGGCGATGGAAGCAACCGACAGCTTCATATTTACAGACCTCCAACAGGAAGTGGAAAGATGCCAAGTATGGTGTGTATGTTTCTGGTAGGTGGGCTGCCCCTCCACCCCCAGACCCTTGAGTCCAGCTTGTCAAGAGTCTCCGAACCAAGACATCTTCACCAGCGGCACTCAGAGGACACTGCACCTTCTCGCCTCCCATTCTCAGTTCTCCAGCTGCCAGGTCGCTCGCCTCTGGCTCTCCTTTCCCATCCCATCCCCCACAGGTCCCTCCCTCTTGTCCGTCCCAGGCTGCCTGGTCCCCTGCGCGCCGCCTCCTCTCCCCTCTGGACCGAACCATGTGCCCCCGGCACCACGTTTCCCCTCGCTGGAGGGAAAGGCCCAGGGCCCAGGGGTCAGCTGGACCCGGTGGCCCACCGTCAGGCGCAGGCTGCGGCCCTAGGCCGGAGCAGCACCGCCGCCAGGCAAGGAGCCCGCGCACTCGGCGCGGGGTGATCGGGGACGTGCACTTACCGAGAAGATCATGCGGAGGAGGGCACCGAGGTCTGCCTCGGACCGTCACTCGGCCTCGGAGCCGTCGCTCTCGCCGCGAACTGCCACCGCCGCTGCCCCCGCCGCCGCCACTCGCTAGTTGGCTTCCCTGCGTCCTGCGGCGGCGCTGCCGCCAAGTCATCGCGCTTGCGCAGAGCCGCGGGGACCTCTGGGACTAGTAGTTCGAACCCGCGACCAGCGGCGCCTCTTCCGCTTTTACCCCCCAACCCCCGACCCCCGGAGTCCGCCGCGGGCTGGAGCCGTCTTCAGCGGCTGGGTTACCGCGAAAGGGCTTCCAGAGACTTGTTCGCCAAAGACTCCCTCTTGCTTTCGCGTAGGGTACCGCTGAATATTAAAAAATCCGTCTGAGCAAGTATGTGTAAAGTAAAACAATTTATAGCATTTATGTTTTAGGTGACAAGTGTCACTTGGCCAGAACACATCATTCGAAACCCATATAGCTCTCTCTTCTTCCTTTCTGTTAAAAGTGTCACTAATTGCCTTTAATGACATCTGGGTTTTCAGTTTTAAACCTGATTTCCCACTATGTTTATCAAATTTTACTTACTGTAAACTTGACCATACAGTTTTTAGGTCGATTGACAATTTAATACAATTTTTAAAAAATAACAATTCACATATATTCAAATGTCAGGTTAACTGAACACTCATATAAACCTTAGAATTGGAAGACAGCTTAAAAATCATTAGTCCAACTTCCTCCGGGCATGAATTCCCTCTTGAACACTCCCACCAGATAGGCGTCCGACTTCTATTTCAACAGTTCAAATTTCAGAGCGCTCACTTCCTTAGGTAAGACAGCCTGCTCAACTGTTGGGCAGCGTTTAATGTTAGAAAGTTCTGCTGAACCAAAATCTATTTCCCTTTTACTTCCTTCCACTGCTAGTAGTTATGCTGCTTAGAGCGATATAGAATGTTTTCCCCTTGAGTCTTTCAAAAACTTGAACACAATAATTATATCTTCCAACACTAGGCGTCTCCAGACCAAAAAAAAAAAAGTGATAATTGTCAGTTTGCAGCAACTTAAATATGATTCAGCTCCCAGACTGCTTTCCATTGAGTCATTCTCCTTGATGTATTATCTTTAGAAATTGTCAAAATTTGCCTCCGATTTATTGCCTCTTTTTTTTTTTAAATCACAAGAGCATTCTGCGGTAAGCTCATCAGGTGTTATTGCTATCATATTGCCATTCAACTGACTCAAGAATTCGATTAGAGATTATTCCACAGCTGTATTATAAAACATTGTCCAAAGCAACCAGAGGCTTCCCTTGTGGCTCAGATGGTAGCTGCTGCTGCTAAGTCGCTTCAGAGCAACTCTGAGCAACCCCAGAGACGGCAGCCCACCAGGCTCTGCCGTCCCTGGGATTCTCCAGGCAAGAACACTGGAGTGGGTTGCCATTTCTTTCTCCAATGCATGAAAGTGAAAAGTGAAAGTGAAGTCGCTCAGTCGTGTCCCACTCTTTGTGACCCGCCAGGCTCCTCTATTCATGGGATTTTCCAGGCAAGAGTACTGGAGTGGGTTGCCATTGCCTTCTCCATCAGATGGTGGAGTCCGCCTGTAATGCATAAAACCTGTGTTCAGTCCCTGAGTGGAGAGGATCCTCTGGAGGAGGGCAGATAAGAATCCACCTGCAAATGCAGGGCACTCCAGCTCCATCCCTGGTCCAGGAAGATTCCACATGCCACAGAGCAACTAAGCCCCAGAGCCACGACTACTGAACTGTGCTCTAGAGCCCCGAAAGCCAAAACGACTGAGCTGTGCTCTAAAGCCCTGAGAGCCACAACTACTGAGCCTGTCTGCAGCCTGTACACCTAGAGCCCAGGCTCCACAACAAAAGAAAGCAGCACAATGAGAAGCCCATGCACGGCAACAAAGAGTAACCCTCACTCACCGCAACTAGCTGTGCAAAGCAGTGAAGACCCACCGCAGCCAAAAAAAAGGAGAAAAGGATCACTGTAACAGTAATTCTTATGGAATATGAGGATTATTCTGAACACTTTTTACACAAAGAAAAGTGAACTCAGGAGGTGAAAAGATGCTCAGAATCAATTAATAGTACACTTTACGGGAAGAGAGGGCTTCCCTGATAGCTCAGTTGGTAAAGAATTTGCCTGCAATGCAGGAGACCCCCAGTTTGATTCCTGGGTCAGGAAGATACCCTGGAGAAGGGATAGGCTACCCAATACAGCATTCTTGGGCTTCCCTTGTGGCTCAGCTGGTAAAGAATACGCCTGCAATGTGGGAGACCTGGGTTTGATCCCTGGGTTGGGAAGATCCCCTGGAGAAGGGAAAGACTACCGACTCCAGTACCCTGGCCTGGAGAATTCCATGGATTACAGTCCATGGTATTGCAAAGAGTCGGACATGACTGAGCGACTTTCACTTCACTACAAAGGGAGAGAACCCCATTTTGTTCAACACTGTCTCTCTGGAACCTGGCATACTACCTACTTAGAATGTAATACATATTTTCTTCTTCTTTTTTTTTTTTAATGAATGGGATGAATAAACAGTGAGCTGTGGTCAAAGCCCTTTTCTTTCCACTACATCACGGAACTTTCCTTGACATACAGAGAAAATGAAATTACTTGTTCATACCCACAGAAATCATGCCAGATCTAGATTAGAGCTCAGTTCTTGAGACTCTCGACCTCATAATCCCCGGACTACTCTGCCACAGAAGCAGAGAGCAGTGACAAACTCAATCTTTTTTAAGTGTTCTCTTTCCTTTTGTTTGTGCACAGCCAGTACTTGGAGGCAAGACAAGAAAGCAGGTGCTACGCCAAGTGATTTGAGGGGCTTTTGGTATTTCCAGACAAAAATATTTTTTCCTCATGTCCATGATAGCTCCCTGAAATGTCATCATTAGCGATAGTAACATTGAATCCTGGATGTTAGAGCTGTATCAGAGATCATCTAGTCCAAAGTTGCATTCATTTGACTCTTGTCCCTCAAGAGATCCTGATTAAAAAGTACATGCCCCTGGAAAAAGTAAAATTTACATTATTGTGCATCTATATGTAGGAGAAAAAGCAAGAGAGTTCCAGAAAAACATCTATTTCTGCTTTATTGACTATGCCAAAGCCTTTGACTGTGTGGATCACAAGAAACTGTGGAAAATTCTGAAAGAGATGGGAATACCAGACCGCCTGACCTGCCTCTTGAGAAACCTATATGCAAGTCAGGAAGCAACAGTTAGAACTGGACATGGAACAACAGACTGGTTCCAAATACGAGAAGGAGTACATCAAGGCTGTATATTGTCACCCTGCTTATTTAACTTGTATGCAGAGTACATCATGAGAAACGCTGGGCTGGAAGAAGCACAAGCTGGAATCAAGATTGCATGGAGAAATATCAATAACCTCAGATATGCAGATGACACCACCCTTATGGCAGAAAGTGAAGAGGAACTAAAAAGCCTCTTGATGAAGGTGAAAGTGGAGAGTGAAAAAGTCGGCTTAAAACTCAACATTCAGAAAACGAAGATCACGGCATCTGGTCCCATCGCTTCATAGGAAATAGATGGGAAACAGTGTCAGACTTTATTTTTGGGGGCTCCAAAATCACTGCAGATGGTGACTGCAGCCATGAAATTTAAAGACGCTTACTCCTTGGAAGAAAAGTTATGACCAACCTAGATAGCATATTCAAAAGCAGAGACATTACTTTGCCAACAAAGGTCCATCTAGTCAAGGCTATGGTTTTTCCAGTGGTCACGTATGGATGTGAGAGTTGGACTGTGAAGAAAGCTGAGTGCTGAAGAATTGATGCTTTTGAACTGTGGTGTTGGAAAAGACTCTTGAGAGTCCCTTGAACTGCAAGGAGATCCAACCAGTCCATTCTGAAGGAGATCAGCCCTGGGATTTCTTTGAAAGGAATGGTGCTAAAGCTGAAACTCCAGTACTTTGGCCACCTCATGCAAAGAGTTGACTCATTGGAAAAGACTCTGATGCTGGGAGGGATTGGGGGCAGGAGGAGAAGGGGACGACAGAGGATGAGATGGCTGGATGGCATCACCAACTCGATGGACGTGAGTTTGAGTGAACTCTGGGAGTTGGTGATGGACAGGGAGGCCTGGCGTGCTGCGATTCATGGGTTCGTGAAGAGTCGGACACGACTGAGTGACTGAACTGAACTGAACTGAACTGAACCCACTCCAGTATTCTGGCCTGGAGAAGTCCATGGATTACAGTCCATAGCGTCGAAGAGTCGGACACTTTCACTTTCCCACCTTTCCACTTTGGTGACCATAAGTTTGTTTTCTAAGTCCGTGAGTTTCTGTTTTGTAAATAAGCTCATTTGTATCATTTTTTAGAATCTATATATAAGCGATATCACATGGTATTTGTCTTTGTATGATTTACTTCACTAAGTATGATAATCTCTAGGCCCATCCATGTTGTGTATCATATATATATTTTATAAGAACAAGAATGAATATATAGCTTGTTGGATTGAAAGTAGACTTTATACAAGAAATGTAGTAAACAGAAAACAACTAAGTTAGCCTTTAGCATTGAATGTTTGCCAGCTGTTTGAGTTTGAATTATGTCAAAGTGTAACATTTATATTTTGACTTATGATAAAAAGCTTTGACCTGCATCCTCTGGTTTTACCCTAATAACAACCAAATGGGATAGATAGGATTGGTGATGTCTCTGTTTTACAGTTTTAAACCAACTCCCGGAGTTTACTCAGACTCATGTCCATCGAGTTGGTGATGCCATCCAGCCATCTGATCCTCTGTTGTCCCCTGCTCCTCCGGCCCCCAATCGCTCCCAGCATCAGAGTCTTTTCCAATGAGTCACTCTTCACATGAGGTGGCCAAAGTACTGGAGTTTCACCTTTGGCATCAGTCCTTCCAATGAACACCCAGGACTAATCTCCTTCAGAATGGACTGGTTGGATCTCCTTGCAGTCCAAGGGACTCAAGAGTCTTTTCCAACACCACAGCTCAAAAGCATCAGTTCTTCAGCACTCAGCTTTCTTCACAGTTCAACTCTCACATCCATACGTGACCACTGGAAAAACCATAGCCTTGACTAGATGGACCTTTGTTGGCAAAGTAATGTCTCTGCTTTTGAATATGCTATCTAGGTTGGTCATAACTTTTCTTCCAAGGAGTAAGCGTCTTTTAATTTCATGGCTGCAGTCACCATCTGCAGTGATTTGGGAGCCCAGAAAAATAAAGTCTGACACTGGTTCCACTGTTTCCCCATCTATTTCCCATGAAGTGATGGGACCAGATGCCATGATCTTCGTTTTCTGAATGTTGAGTTTTAAGCCAACTTTTTCACTCTCCTCTTTTACCTTCATCAAGAGGCTTTTTAGTTCCTCTTCACTTTCTGCTATAAAGGTGGTGTCATCTGCATATCTGATGTTATTGATATTTCTCCCGGCAATCTTGATTCCAACTTGTGCTTCTTCCAGCCCAGCGTTTCTCATGATGTACTCTGCATAGAAGTTAAATAAGCAGGGTGACAATATACAGCCTTGACGTACTCCTTTTCCTATTCGGAACCAGTCTGTTGTTCCATGTCCAGTTCTAACTGTTGCTTCCTGACCTGCATACAGATTTCTCAAGAGGCAGGTCAGGTGGTCTGGTATTCCCATCTCTTTCAGAATTTTCCACAGTTTCTTGTGATCCACACAGTCAAAGGCTTTGGCATAGTCAATAAAGCAGAAATAGATGTTTTTCTGGAACTCTCTTGCTTTTTCCAAGATCCAGTGGATGTTGGCAGTTTGATCTCTGGTTCCTCTGCCTTTTCTAAAACCAGATTGAACATCAGAAAGTTCATGGTTCACATATTGCTGAAGCCTGGCTTGGAGAATTTTGAGCATTTCTTTACTAGCGTGTGAGATGAGTGCAATTGTGCGGTAGCTTGAGCATTCTTTGGCATTGCCTTTCTTTGGGATTGGAATGAAAACCTGACCTTTTCCAGTCCTGTGGCCACTGCTGAGTTTTCCAAATGTGCTGGCATACTGAGTGCAGCACTTTCACAGCATCATCTTTCAGGATTTGAAAGAGCTCAACTGGAATTCCATCACCTCCACTAGCTTTGTTCGTAGTGATGCTTTCTAAGGCCCACTTGACTTCACATTCCAGGATGTCTGGCTCTAGGTGAGTGATCACACCATCGTGATTATCTGGGTCATGAAGATCTTTTTTGTACAGTTTTTCTGTATATTCTTGCTGCCTCTTCTTAATATCTTCTGCTTCTGTTAGGTCCATACCATTTCTGTCCTTTATCGAGCCCATCTTTGCATGAAATGTTCCCTTGGTATCTCTAATTTTCTTGAAGAGATCTCTAGTCTTTCCCATTCTGTTATTTTCCTCTATTTCTTTGCATTGATCGCTGAGGAAGGCTTTCTTATCTCTTCTTGCTATTCTTTGGAACTCTGCAGTGGGTAGCCTTTCCCTTTTCCAAGGGATCTTTCCAACCCGAGGATCGAACCTAGGTCTCCCACATTGCATGCGGATTCCTTACCAGCTGAGCCATAAGGGAAGGCCAAGAGTACTGGAGTGGCTAGCCTATCCCTTTTCCAGTGGATCTTCCTGACCCAGGAATCAAACTGAGGTCTCCTGCATGGCAGGCGGATTATTTACCAACTGAACTATCAGGTAAAGGTGGGGGAGAGGGATAAATTAGGAGGTTGGGATTAACATATATACACTGCTACTGCTGCTGCTAAGTCGCTTCAGTGGTGTCCGACTCTGTGCGACCCCATAGACGGCACCCCACCAGGCTCCCCCGTCCCTGGGACTCTCCAGTCAAGAACACTGGAGTGGGTTGCCATTTCCTTCTCCAATGCATGAAAGTGAAAAGTGAAAGTGAAGTCGCTCAGTCATGTCCGACTCCTAGCGACCCCACTGACTGCAGCCTACCAGGCTCCTCTGTCCATGGGATTTTCCAGGCAAGAGTACTGGAGTGGGTTGCCATTGCCTTCTCCAATATATACACTACTATATATAAAAAAAGATCATCAATAAGGACCTACTGGATAGCATAGGGAACTCTACTCAATACTTTGTAATATAGAAAAGGAATCCAAAAGATAATGGAAGTATGTATAACTAAATCATTTTGCTGTACACCTGAAACTAACAAAACATTGTAAATGAACTATACTCCAATATAAAATGAAAAAATTTATTTTAAAAAAATGAATAAAAAGAAAATTAAAAATTTTAAATGTATACAATATAAAGAGGTCAAAAATTCCTCTTGATTCCCATCCAATTCCATCCAGGAGCCAAGCCTGTCAACTCGATAGGTATCCATCCAGATTTGGCAAATGATGGGGTGTTTAACACAAATAGAATCACATTGTACATATTGTTCCATGTTCTGTAACACTTTTTTCATGTAATAATAAATCCTGGCATCTTTCCATATAGATAGATAAAAATCTACCTCATTGTTTTGAACCTTACACAATATTTCCGTAGTATACTCTACCGTAGTTTAGTTTAGCATCTCCTATTGAGGCCTTTAGGTTGACTCATCACACTTTGAATAACAAAAAAATACATGTGAATTAACTATATGTTATGTCTTAATAGGAACATTTTTCTAAACCTCTGGAAAATCCAAGAACACAGGCATGGATGCTGTCCTAATCACAGGTGGCAAAGAGTTCCTTCACAAAATCCTTTTTTGCACGTATACAGTCCAGTTGAAAGTAGAGAACAAGATTGCAGCCATACCCTTATTCCATGCTCTGTGCCCTTGGTTGTCCTGCACTGGCCCCCACTGGCAGGTTCAGAAATACAGATATTCAGAGGTCGATTTACTGTGAAGCTGATGTAGCTTTTGATTTAAGGCAATGTATTAATGTATTCACATAGTCATTTAGCTTTGTCACATTTGCCAAGTAATTTTAAATTATTGGCCAAATTGAGGACAACAGATAAAAGCCTAAAATTTGAGACTACTGGAAATGATAAAAATGACTCCTGTAGAACAGGATCATAAATCATGCAACTCATACTTCAGGGCAATGAAATCTACTATAAAACTTATTTTTCTACCATTGCAAGTTATGTCCAGAATGATAGGAGCTATAATGTTAATGCAACGTAAAACTTTGGTGCATTATCTGTATTTGAATTTAACTGACGACTAATTACAATGTATGGGCTTCCCCTATGGCTCAGCAGTAAAGAATCCGCCGGCAATGCAGGAGACACAGAACACATGGATTTGATTTGATTTCTGAATTGGAAAGATCCCCTGGAGGAGGAAATGGCATCCCACTCCAGTATTCTTGCCTGAAAACTCCTATGGACAGAGGAACCTGGCGGGCTACAGTCCAAAGGGGTGCAGAGTTGGACAGGACTGGGCGACTAAGCAAGCACTCAGTCACAATGCATGAAAAATCTATAAAAATTTTTTTTGTTGTTTTTATTTATTTGCCTGTGCCGAGTCTCAGTTGCAGTTGCGATTGTTACTTGTGGCATGTGAACTCCTAGTTACAGCATATGGGATCTTAGTTCCCTGACTGGGGATCAAACCCAGGCCTCCTGCATTGGGAGCATGGAGTCTTAGCCACTGGACTACCAAGGAAGTCCCTTACAGTGTATGAAGTATCTTTAATGTAATCATATCTTATATCTTTCACTGATGACTTGTTTCACTGTCTTGTATTACTCTTAGTTTTAAGTTCTTCAGTTCAGATCAGTCGCTCAGTCTTGTCCGACTCTGCAACCCCATGAATCACAGCACGCCAGGCCTCCCTGTCCATCACCAACTCCCAGAGTTCACTCAGACTTACGTCCATTGAGTCAGTGATGCCATTGAGCCATCTCATCCTCTGTCATCCCCTTCTCCTCCTGCCCCCAATCCCTCCCAGCATCAGAGTCTTTTCCAACGAGTCAACTCTTCGAATGAGGTGGCCAAAGTACTGGAGTTTCAGCTTTAGCACCATTCCTTCCAAAGAAAGCCCAGGGCTGATCTACTTCAGAATGGACTGGTTGGATCTCCTTGCAGTTCAAGGGACTCTCAAGAGTCTTCTCCAACACCACAGTTCAAAAGCATCAATTCTTCAGCACTCAGCTTTCTTCATAGTCCAACTCTCACATCCATACATGACCACTGGAAAAACCATAGCCTTGACTAGACGGACCTTTGTTGGCAAAGTAATGTCTCTGCTTTTGAATATGCTATCTAGGTTGGTCATAACTTTTCTTCCAAGGAGTAAGCAGTCTTTTAATTTCATGGCTGCAGTCACCATCTGCAGCGATTTTGGAGCCCCCAAAAATAAAGTCTGACACTGTTTCCACTGTTTCCCCATCTATTTCCCATGAAGTGATGGGACCAGATGCCATGATCTTCATTTTCTGAATGTTGAGCTTTAAGCCAACTTTTTCACTCTCTTCTTTCACCTTCATCAAGAGGCTTTTTAGTTCCTCTTCACTTTCTGTCTTAAGGGTGGTGTCATCTGCATATCTGAGGTTATTGATATTTCTCCTGGCAATCTTGATTCCAGCTTGTGCTTCTTCCAGCCCAGCGTTTCTCATGATGTACTCTGCATAGAAGTTAAATAAGCAGGGTGACAGTATACAGCCTTGGCGTACTCCTTTACCTATTTGGAACCAGTCTGTAGTTCCATGTCCAGTTTGAACTGTTGCTTCCTGACCTGCATATAAGTTTCTCAAGAGGCAGATCAGGTGGTCTGGTATTCCCATCTCTTTCAGAATTTTCCACAGTTTCTTGTGATCCACACAGTCAAAGGCTTTGGCATAGTCAATAAAGCAGAAATAGATGTTTTTCTGGAACTCTCCTGCTTTTTCCATGATCCAGCGGATGTTGTCAATTTGATCTCTGGTTCCTCTGCCTTTTCTAAAACCAGCTTGAACATCAGGAAGTTCACGGTTCACGTATTGCTGAAGCCTGGCTTGGAGAATTTTGAGCATTTCTTTACTAGCGTGTGAGATGAGTGCAATTTTGCAGTAGTTTGAGCATTCTTTGGCATTGCCTTTCTTTAGGATTGGAATGAAAACCGACCTTTTCCAGTCCTGTGGCCACTGCTGAGTTTTCCAAATTTGCTGGCATATTGAGTGCAGCACTTTCACAGCATCATCTTTCAGGATTTGGAATAGCTCAACTGGAATTCCATCACCTCCACTAGCTTTGTTCGTAGTGATGCTTTCTAAGGCCCACTTGACTTCACATTCCAGGATGTCTGGCTCTAGGTGAGTGATCACACCATCGTGATTATCTGGGTTATGAAGATCTTTTTTGTACAGTTCTTCTGTGTATTCTTGCCACCTCTTCTTAATATCTTCTGCTTCTGTTAGGTCCATACCATTTCTGTCCTTTATCGAGCCCATCTTTGCATGAAATGTTCCCTTGGTATCTCTAATTTTCTTGAAGAGATCTCTAGTCTTTCCCATTTTGTTATTTTCCTCTATTTCTTTGCATTGATCGCTGAGGAAGGCTTTCTTATCTCTTCTTGCTATTCTTCGGAACTCTGCATTCAGATGCTTATATCTTTCCTTTTCTCCTTTGCTTTTCGCTTCTCTTCTTTTCACAGCTATTTGTAAGGCCTCCCCAGACAGCCATTTTGCTTTTTTGCATTTCTTTTCCATGGCGATGGTCTTGATCCCTGTCTCCTGTACAATGTCATGAACCTCCGTCCATAGTTCATCAGGCACTCTATCTATCAGATCTAGTCCCTTAAATCTATTTCTCACTTCCACTGTATAATCATAAGGGATTTGATTTAGGTCATACCTGTATGGTCTAGTGGTTTTCCCTACTTTCTTCAATTTAAGTCCGAATTTGGTAATAAGGAGTTCATGATCTGAGCCACAGTCAGCTCCTGGTCTTGTTTTTGCTGACTGTATAGAGCTTCTCCATCTTTGGCTGCAAAGAATATAATGAACCTGATTTCGGTGTTGACCATCTGGTGATGTCCATGTGAGAGTCTTCTCTTGTGTTGTTGGAAGAGGGTGTTTGCTATGACCAGTGCATTTTCTTGGCAAAACTCTACTAGTCTTTGCCCTGCTTCATTCTGTATTCCAAGGCCAAATTTGCCTGTTACTCCAGGTGTTTCTTGACTTCCTACTTTTGTATTCCAGTCCCCTATAATGAAAAGGACATCTTTTTTGGGTGTTAGTTCTACAAGGTCTTGTAGGTCTTCATAGACCCGTTCAACTTCAGCTTCTTCAGCGTTACTGGTTGGGGCATAGACTTGGATTACTGTGATAGTGAATGGTTTGCCTTGGAAATGAACAGAGATCATTCTGTCGTTTTTGAGATTGCATCCAAGTACTGCACTTCGGACTCTTTTGTTGACCATGATGGCCACTCCATTTCTTCTGAGGGATTCCTGCCTGCAGTAGTAGATATAATGGTCATCTGAGTTAAATTCACCCATTCCAGTCCATTTGAGTTCGCTGATTCCTAGAATGTCAACGTTCACTCTTGCCATCTCTTGTTTGACCGCTTCCAATTTGCCTTGATTCATGGACCTGACATTCCAGGTTCCTATGCAATGTTGCTCTTTACAGCATCAGACCTTGCTTCTATCACCATTCACATCCACAACTGGGTATTGTTTTTGCTTTGGCTCCATCCCTTCTTTCTTTCTGGAGTTATTTCTCCACCCATCTCCAGTAGCATGTTGGGCACCTACTGACCTGGGGAGTTCCTCTTTCAGTATCCTATCATTTTGCCTTTTCATACTGTTCATGGGGTTCTCAAGGCAAAAAACTGAAGTGGTTTGCCATTCCCTTCTCCAGTGGACCACATTCTGTCAGACCTCTCCACCATGACCCGCCCATCTTGGGTTGCCCCACAGGCATGGCTTAGTTTCATTGAGTTAGACAAGGCTGTGGTCCTAGTGTGATTAGATTGACTAGTTTTCTGTGAGTATGGTTTAAGTGTGTCTGCCCTCTGATGCCCTCTTGCAACACCTACCATCTTACTTGGGTTTCTCTTACCTTGGGCATGGGGTATCTCTTCACGGCTGCTCCAGCAAAGCGCAGCCACTGCTCCTTACCTTGGATGAGGGGTATCTCCTCACCGCCACCCCTTCTTAACTTGAACGTAGAATAGCTCCTCTAAGCCCTCCTGCTTTAAGTTCTTAAAGTTTTCCAAGTTTATTAAGCTCCTGATAGATAAATGGAGATTTTTTAATAGCAAAAAAGTCTAGATCAAAAAAGTAACATGCTTACAATTTATGTACTTTTTGAAAATCATAGATATCAACACTTTTAATGGCTACATAATATATCATACTGATAAATCATAACATCATTTCAAAATGGAAATTGCTTACTCCTGATAGCAAATTTTAAATGCAAAATTCATGCAAATTAAAGAACTCTACAATACAGAAATAAGTTAAATAGAAAATTAATACTTTATAAAGCTTATTTTAAAAATAAATGGCATAGGACTCATTGAGTAACTTGCTTTTTTATTTAATAATAGTTTATTTTGCTAAGTTTATAAGTTAATTCTAAAATTTTTGTGGGGGACTTCCCTGGTGGTCCAACTAACACTCCATGCTCCCAAAGCAGGGGGCCCAGGTTTGAGCTGTGGTCAGGGAACTAGATCCCACATGACACAAGACCCAGTGCAGCCAAATACATAAAATTTTTTTAAATAAAAAATAAAATTTATATGGAAATACAATTGCCATGATTAGCTAAGGACACTCCTGAAGAGCAGTGTGGAAGGACTTGTCCTACCAGATATCAAAATTTGTTACAGTTGACTCTTGAACAATGTATGGGGTTAGAGACCCCAGCCCTCTGCATAGCAGAAAATCCAACTGTAACTTATAGTTAGCCCTCTGTATCCACAGTTCTACATCCACAAATTCAACGAACCTCGGATTCTGTACTACTGTAGTATTTCTTATTGAAAACAATCCATGCGTAAGTGGATTCATGCAGTTCAAACCTGTGTGTCGCTCAAAGTCCAGCTCTATACAGCTATAGAAATTAAGACAGAGGCTCACAAAACACTGATATGAAAAATGGTTTTGGGACAATTGAGCATCCATATGGAAAAAAATTCATTTTACTCACAGTATGTATAACTCACATATATCAAAAAATAAATTCCAAGTAAATTATATAGATCTGAGAGAGACAGGTTTAAAAATGTAAGTTTTAGGGACTTCCCTTTTGGTCTAGTGGTTAGGACTCCGCACTATCAAAGCACCAGTTTAATACTTGGCTGAGAACTAAGATCCCACATGCTGCAGGACGGCCAGTTAATTAAAACAATAAAAAGTACGTTTTTAGCAGATAATTAAGGACAATAGCTTCTTGGTCTCAGGATAAGGAAAGATTTCTAAAACGACATAAAAAGCACAACCATAAAAGAAAAAAAATTGATGTTTTTTGTTTGTCAAACTATCTGGCCATCAAAAATAGAATTAAGTTCTAACTTAATTTTAGTGATGGTTACATGAATCTATCCATCAGATAAAACAGTATAAGACTGCTTTCTAGCCTCTGCTCTCAGTAGGGATGTTCTTCTCCAGAGGTTCGAGTGGGTTGGGGCAAGCTGCCACCAGGCCTCTGAGGACCAGGTCCCTGGCATGCAGACTCCCTGGGTCTGGAGAGGTTCCTGTCACAACCCTGCTGGCCCGAGGTTTCTGCATCCTGAACACTGGAGGGCAGCATTCCGGCGTGGCCTCCACCACGTTGACGGTGAGAACTCAGGAGGCCCCAAAGAGGCCCCAGGTCTGCTTTCCACGTCAGGAGATGAGACGATGGGGGTGAGTTTATTGCTCATCGATTGTATGTCATGGAATTTTTAATAGAAGAGGGGATTTCTTGGGTGTGAAAGGGAATGGCTTCACAGTATAACTGCAGGTATGTTGACCTTGTCACAGTGTGAAATCAGGTCAACGCAGAAGTGCCACTTAAGGTTCAGATCTTGATAATTGTGTCATGGTGCAGAATTTGGCAGAAATGAATATCACCAGCCTTGCAGGTGAAAGATGGAGGTTTGAAGCACAGATGGCTGCCAGGTGAATACTTACTATCTGGCAGCACACAGATTATCTAAGGCTGTCCTTGGTGAGGACTTTGACAACTTGATTTCAGGAGCTGCTTAGAGTATTTAAAACTTCCAAGGTTACTATAAAATACTGCTTTTGGACAGTCCATAAATATAAATATAAAACAGTGGGGCTATAAATAAAATAATAATGCTTCTTGGGAAAAAAAAAACTGTATAGGATTATATACAAACATACACACAGGCTAAAAAGATGGTAGAAACTGAATACAATGTGTGGTCTATTTAAAAGTAATGGTCTGATGTCAACTTCCTAGTTTTTCCATCTTACATCCTCCATCTTACATTGGAGGAACCTGAGTGAAGGGTACATGGGATTCTAGTATTTTGCTGTTGTTTTTGTTGTTCATTCGCTCAGTCATGTCCAATTCTTTGTGACACCATGGACCACAGCACTCCAGGCTTCCCTGTCCTCCACTATCTCCCAGAGTTTACTCAAACTCATGTCCATTAAGTAAGTGATGCCATCCGACCTTCTCATCCTCTGTTGGCCCATCTCCTCCTCCCCTCAGTCTTTCCCAGCATCAGGGTCTTTTCCAGTGAGTCAGCTCTTCGCATCACATGGCCAAAGTATTGGAGCTTCAGCATCAACCCTTCCGATGAATGTTCAGGGTTGATTTTCTTTAGGATTGACTAGTTTGATCTCCTTGCTGTCCAGGAGACTCTCAAGAGTCTTCCCTAACACCACAATTCAAAAACATCAGTTCTTTGGCACTCAGCCTTCTTTATGGTCCAACTCTCACATCCTTACAAGACTACTGGAAAAACCATAGCTTTGACTGTACAGACCTTTAAGGGCAAAGTAACTTTCTGCAAGTCTGCAATGCTTTCAAAAGTAAAAGATTTTTAAAGACACTAGGAAGAGAGTTGAAAACAAATGCCCCAGTGTAGTGAAAGGATATTTGCAATACATATAACTGAAAAAATGACTAATATGTAGAATATAAAGAATTAACTAATTACAAAATAAGAAACTCTACATAGAGAAATGGACAATTTCAGAAAATAAATCAAGAAAGACAAATATGTCATATCGTGCATATGTGGAATCTAAAAAAAATTATACAAATGAACATATTTATAAAAACAGAAACAGATTCACAGACTAGGAGAATGGACTTATGGTTACCAGGGGGGAAGTGTGGGAGGGAGGGATAGATTGGGAGTTTGAGACTGACATGTGCACACTGTCATATTTAAAGTAAAGAACCAATAAAGACCTACTGTATAGCACAGGGAACTCTGCTCAGCACTCTGTAATAACCTAAATGGGAAAGGAATTTGAAAAAGGATAGAAAAAGGAAAAAACAAGAACACATGCCTGGGGTTTCTGAGCCACATTGTACCAGTTTGTCTGGTTTATACTAACAAGAATGCATTCTCTGGTGAACATCTTCTCTCTGGATGTGCACTGTATACCTGACTGACCCCCAATGAAAATCCTGGAATCCTAGGCTCAGATGAGCTTCCTTGATTGGCAACATTTTGTATATGTTGTCACACATTGTTCAGTTCAGTTCAGTTCAGTCATTCAGTCGTGTCCAACTCTTTGCGACCCCATGAATTGCAGCACGCCAGGCCTCCCTGTCCATCACCAACTCCCGGAGTTCACTCAGACTCATGTCCATCAAGTCTGTGATGCCATCCAGCAATCTCATCCTCTGTTGTCCCCTTCTCCTCCTGCCCCCAATCCCTCCCAGCATCAGAGTCTTTTCCAATGAGTCAACTCTTCAAATGAGGTGGCCAAAGTATTAGAATTTCACCTTTAGCATCAGTCCTTCCAATGAACACCCAGGACTGATCTCCTTTAGGATGGACTGGTTGGATCTCCTTGCAGTCCAAGGGACTCTCAAGAGTCTTCTCCAACACCACAGTTCAAAAGCATCAATTCTTCGGCGCTCAGCTTTCTTCACAGTCCAACTCTCACATCCATACGTGACCACTGGAAAAACCATAGCCTTGACTAGACGGACCTTTGTTGGCAAAGTAATGTCTCTGCTTTTGAATATGCTATCTAGGTTGGTCATAACTTTCCTTCCAAGGAGTAAGCATCTTTTAATTTCATGGCTGCAGTCACCATCTGCAGTGATTTTGGAGCCCAAAAAAATAAAGTCTGACACTGTTTCCACTGTTTCCCCATCTCTTTCCCATGAAGTGATGGGACCAGATGCCATGATCTTCGTTTTCTGAATGTTGAGCTTTCAGCCAACTTTTTCACTCTCCTCTTTCACTTTCATCAAGAGGCTTTTTAGTTCCTCTTCACTTTCTGCCATAAGGGTGGTGTCATCTGCATATCTGAGGTTATTGATATTTCTCCTGGCAATCTTGATTCCAGCTTGTGCTTCTTCCAGCCCAGCGTTTCTCATGATGTACTCTGCATATAAGTTAAATAAGCAGGGTGACAATATACAGCCTTGACGTACTCCTTTTCCTATTTGGAACCTGGAGCAATTAAGCATGTCTTATGTTACCCCACTGAGAGCAGATTCTTGGAAACCTGGCCTTCTGATTTCCCCATGCCTATTTTGCTAATTTTATTTTGTTGTGCTTGTTCAGGCGCTAAGTCGTGTCTGACTCTTTGAGACCCCATGGACTGCAGCATACCAGGCTCCTCTGTCCTCCACTATCTCCTGGAGTTTGCTCAAATTCATGTCCATCAAGTCGGTGATGCTATCTAACCATCTCATTGCTATGTTATGTAATAAACCATAACTAGGAACCCCATAAAAGAAATCAAAATGACCAATAAGTACACAACTCCATTTATGATCAGAGAAATTAAAACCACAATGAGAAGCGGGTACACATGCCTCAGACTGTCAAATAAAGTTTATATCAAGTGTTGACAATGACATGAACACCTGGACTTCTCGTAAACTTCTGGTGAGAGTGTACACTTGGAAAGTAGTCCAACATGATCTACTATATTTGAAACATATTTAAACCTTTTAAGATATTTAAACCTTAGACAGCATGTTAAAAAGCAGGGCATTACTTCACCAACAAAGTTCCATATAGTCAAAACTATGGTTTTTCCAGGCTTTGGAAAGGAAATTGGTCCTGAATATTCATTGGAAGGACTGATGCTGAAGCTGAAGCTCCAATACTTTGGCCACCTGATGTGAAGAACTGTCTCACTGGAAAAGACCTGATGCTGGTTTAAGATTGGAGGCAGGAGGAGACAATAGAGGATGAGATGGTTGGATGGTATCACCAACTCGATGGACATGAGTTTGAGCAAGGTCCGGGAGCTGGTGATGGACAGGGAAGCCTGGTGTGCTGCAGTCCATGGGGTCACAGAGCCGGACATGATGGAGTGACTGAACTGACTGAAACCTTTTGATCCTTGTGTACGTTCAGTCGCTGAGTTGTGTCGGGCTCTGCAACCCAATGGACTGTAACCCATCAGGCTCCTCTGTCCATGATTTTTTCTGGCAAGAATACTGAAGCATGTTGCCATTTCCTACTCCAGGGTATCTTTCCCACCCAGGGATCAAACCTGTGTCTCTTACACCTCCTGCATTGGGAGGAGGGGGCCCCTCCTCCTCCCAATGTGTAGCCTGGGAAGCCTCCATAATACACACCTGATCTTAGCCAAAACCCTGGTCACACACCCTAGAGAAATTCATGTGTGTGTGTACTAACAATCATGTAGAATAATGTTCACAGTAGCATTGTCCATAATAGCCAAAATGCTAAATACAACCTAAATTGTGCTGTCTTGGGGATACTAAACAATTGAAAGTGAATGAATTAGAGCTACACATAACAATAAGGATAAAACTTTAAAACAATGTGAGTGAAAGAAGCCAAACATAAGTATATATATTCTTGGATTCTGTTACATCAAGTGAAAAAATACAAAGGAAACTAAACCATGATGTGTGAGGAGGTATTTTTACATGGTTAAGTTCTGAAGACTGTAACAATAAAGTCACTTAAAAAATTTATTTATTTATTATTTTTGGCTGCGCTGGGTCTTCACTGCTGCGGGCAGGTTTTCTCTAGAAACAGTGAGCCTGGGCTACTTTCTAGTTGCCGTGTGCGGGCTGCTCATTGTAGTGGTTTCCCTTGTTGCACAGCACACGCCCTAGGATGTGCAGCCTTCAGTTGCTCCAGCTCTTAGCACACAGGCTCAATAGTTGTGGGCACACGGGCTCAGCTGCCCCGTGGCATGTAGAATCTTCCCAGACCAGGGATCAAACCTGTGTCTTCTGCATTGGCAGGCAGCTTCTTAATCACTGGACCACCAGGGAAGCCCAGAAAAGTCACTTTTTTTCATGGAGGAGGGGACTGTGATCAGCTAGGGGAAAAAATGAGGACTTCTGGGTACTGACAACATTCTATTTCTTGGCCTAGTTATCGAATACTTAGGGATTCACTTTATGTTTTTCATTAAACTGTACATTTGTGTTTTCTGTATCCACATTGTAATTTATAATAAAATGGTTTAAAGTGTATAAAACACTCACCATGTAGTAGATACTCAATTCAGGGCACCCAGTATGACATTAAAAAAAAAAAAAAATGGAGGCAGCTGATTTGTGACAATCTCCAAGAAACACAGCCAAGTGGATAAAGGAGCAGAAACCATTTGTGCACTATCCTCTACCATTGGTTTTAAAACTGTGTTACACTCACACACACTGCATGTGAATAAAACATCTCTAGAAGGCACTATCAGAAGCAGTGACAGCAGTAACCTTCATTGTGCAGGGTAACAGGGCTGGGGACTGGGTGGCAGGCCACCTTATTTTCACTGTATACTGTACCCGTTGAATTATATGCTATGTGTATATATTTCCTATTTTAAAAATTTAGAAATTTAAGACATATAAAATCACTCAAAATCAATAGGTAATAGGTAGCTCTTTATGCTCAGTTCTTCCTCTTTTCTTTTTTAAATTTATTTGGCTGCACTGGGCCTTAGTTGTGGCATGTGGGATCTAGTCCCCTGCAGAACAGGATCAAACCCAGGCCCCAAGCCTTGTGAGGGTGGAGTCTTAGCCACTGGACCACCAGGGAGGTCCCCTCCGTAGCTTACTGTACTTCAAAGGAAAACTTAAGACAGAAGAAAAATTAAAACGAACATTTTATGTATAAAATACTTTATATAATTAATCAAGTACCTCAATCATAAGTAGCTTTGTGAGGAGGCAGAATTACATCCATTTTACAGACTGAGGAGGCAGAATTACATCCATTTTACAGACTAGTAAACAGATCTTTAGAGGGATTAAGTGACTTACCCTAAGTCATAGCCAATTCGTGACAGAACTGGAACTCATTTTTATGCCTGCGAACTCCATGATCCTTCTTCTCTATCACGCTGACACAATATACCCTCCTAAATGCCTTTCACCAAAAATATTTATGTGAAGAACAAAAAACACACCATCTGTTACTTTTCCCTTGTGTGTGGGGAAGGTTCTCTATTAATTATTAAAGTCACTTTTTAAGTGAAGACAAAGAAACTTATTGAATGGCACATTGCACTATCAGAAGTACTAAAACATCTTATAGGATTCATACTTCCTATTACTCCCAGCTTGGGTATTAGGGAGATATACTTTTCTCTCACTCTCTTGTTGTTTAATGAAGGCTGAGGAATTATCCCATCTCTTAATCAAAAAAGACATCTTATGCAGCCAATACAAGAGAGTAATTAGATGTAACACTTTTCAAAGCATTTCCAAAAATTTTTGTCAAATTCAATGAGATCACCAAATACTACTTCCCATAGAAAGTAATCTTGAAAATTCACTCTCAAGAGGTGCTTTGCCTGAAGACTTCTAAAATTTATTCTGTTTATTTACGATAAATAACAGCGTTACAACTACTGTACAACTTTCACATACAATATCTCATTTGATCCTTGAAACAAGCCACCAAGACAAGGAGGGACAGAAATTTCCTGACATTCAATAGATGAAGAAACTGAGGCTCTGGGAGGTTGGGTGTTTCCATGGTCACATGCCCTCTTAGCTGAATATTCTCTCCAACAAAATATGTGAACTTATCAGGGTCTAAATATTCAACTTGTCGATTACATTGGCCTTTTCCTTCTTGCTCTATGCCTTTAATTCCCTTTCAGAAAGGAAGATTTAGGACCTAAATAACATCCAATCCTAATCAATTGTAACTCTGCTTAGCTTTCTGAGATCAGATGGGAAATAGAAATCTATTTTCTTACCCATAAGAGTAAAATGAGCTTGTTTAAATTACTGGATAAAAATCTACATTTGTCTATCACTGATATTAAAATACTTATAAACTATGTAACTACTCTATATCCTAAAAACTACAGAAGTCTTATAAACTTGAAGTTCAGGATGACAACCCAGACTACAGAAATTAAAAATTAACCTGCCAAAGCTCAAATTCTGGTTCTGTATTTTCTCAGCTGTGTGATCTCCTGCCCAAATTTCTTTACCTCTTAGAGCTTCATACTCCTTATCCCCAAAGTAGGGGTTTTAAAAATATTTTCTTAAGGATTAAAAGAAATATTGCACTTACAGCATTTTGCATAGTGTTTAGCACTTAAATATTGATAACTTAGCACTGTTATTATTATTGGTATTTAACATTCAGCAAACTAGATTTACTGATTTTCCTACTCAATCCATAAATGATTGCACTTTGGAATACACTATAATTTACCTAATATATTTGACTTTTAAAAATACTACGACCACCAATATGTTCAATTCTCTTTAGCAGTTAGCTAGATACCACTTTTCTAAATCTCAGAAAAGGAGAGCTGCAAAAGTTACTCCATCAATCAAGGATGAGGCTGAAATTGAGAGCTGCTTTTAATGGATATGGACTATGATACATACAGAAAATTTGCTTGAAATGATATGTAACTGCAATGTGGTGGAATGGTGATGTCTATCTTGATAATGGACTGATGTAACCTGAAGAAGGGTAGGTGTTACAGCAGTATTACAAGCCCTGTGAAAGAGATGCATGATGCAACTTCAATTGTAAGAACGGAGTCAACACTGAGTCACCAGCATAACCTTTGAGGAGCACTAAAGGAGAAAGAAAAATTCCTGAGTACTGACTCCTAGGCTCAGCATCTTAGTCAACTGTGCGTAAGATGTTTCAGTGCTATTTGGACATAGTATTGCTCATACCAATGAATCTCAGGAAACCATTTAGTGCAAAAAATACTGGAGTCACTAGCTCCTGACTGTGGTAAGTCCCACAAATTTTCTGTAAGCATCTCAAAATATTTTGTATCAGGCCTTTGTATTCAGGCCTCTAAAAATTTGTTGAATAAGTGAACTTAATTTTAAAAAACTGTTGGGAGCCTCCGTGGCAGTTCAGTAGTTAAGACTCTGTGCTTCCAATGCAGGGGACATGGGTTTGATCCCTGGTTAGGGAACTAAATACCCCACATGCTCTACACAGAGGCCAAAAAATAAACAAATTAAAAAACTTATTATGAGCATTGGCTACAGAGTCAAGCTTACTTGGATATCAATAATAACTCTATCACTTAGCAGCTCTGTGACAATTCATCTCTTTGGTCTCAATTTTCTCATCTATAAAATGGGAAATGCCAAGTATTGAACTGTAAGGACCGAAAGGTAAAAGAATAATGCTTGGCACATAGTAAGGCTAAAGTAAATAGCAGCCTTTATACTTTTTGCTACAAGAGTATGGCATTATCCAGAGTTCTTTGTCCATTAAATATGTTTAGCACAATCAGACCTTTTCCAGAAGTGAAAGTAAAAAGGTATCAATAAAGGATGAAGAAGGCACTGTAAATGATAATCTGAGCCACAAAAGGAAATGATGGCAAGGAGAGGGAAGACAAGGGGTGACAAGCTAGAAAAATGATGCATCCCAAGGTGGGAGTGATGGCATTAGCACGCTCTCAAGTGCAGGACTGCCATATGTGTAGGGGACTCTGTATGGGGTCCAATTACTTTGGTCAGGTCTGTCCCGGGACTTACCGTGGGGCAAGGCAATGTGGGGAGACCTGGGAAACACAACGGGATAGCGGATGCCGGGGCATGGAAGTAGTAGGAGAATGATTCGCGACAGGGCAGTGCGCAGCCTAGGTCCCAACTCGAGAGCTGCGGCCTGATGAGCAACAAAAGACCCCAGGACACTAGTACCTGTGGCAGCTATAAAGGACAGAGAAATTTGTTCGGAGGTGATCACAACATCTACGCTGACACCTGCCTGCCAGGGACGGGATAGAGGCGGGGAGGAGAAAACAGCCGCTTCCCTAGAGAGGGACGGACGAAGGTCATGCGGGCGGGTCGTGGAGAAGGCACGGACTCAAGTCCTACTGCCTCGAGGGTATCCGGCACGCCGGACGGGCCCCTATCCCCTCAGGGCCCAGCGTGGAGGAGGGACCTCAGCTGTTACCGGCGGAAACCACCTCGGGGTGAGAGATCCCGTCACTGACAGGCAGCTGCTAAACCAACAGGGCTGGAGCCCGAGGCGGATGTTGTGTCTCATTGGTGATTGTTGTGCGGGCCCAACAGCCAATGAGTCAGCCCGGGGGGCGTAGCGATGACGTTAGCTGCGGAGGAGGCCGCTTCGAATCCGCAGCGGCCAGCTTGGTGGCCTGGACCAATCAGTGACGTCCAACGAGCTGCGCCTTCGCCAATCGGAGGCCTCCACGACGGGGCTGGGGGGAGGGTATATAAGCGGAGTAGGCGACGGCGCGGTAGACGCTGACCGAGACATCACAGATACATCAACTTAAGCTTTTCGTGCGTTTGAGAGGTAGGTTCTGCGGCCTGTCTTTTCGGACCTGCCCTTCGCATTGTCCACTGTTCTCCTGATCCGGGGCCCTGTCATCCTCAGCTCAGTAACCTCGGTGCGCTCCTGTGTTTGCGGCCTGTGGCTGGTTTTCCTGCGAAGCCCTATAGCTGTCTGCTGACCGACTGGCCGACGGCGCTGGAAAGATGAAGCTGTCCCTGGTGGCTGCGGTGCTGCTGCTGCTGCTCGGCACGGCACGCGCGGAGGAGGAGGACAAGAAGGAGGACGTGGGCACGGTGGTCGGCATCGACCTGGGTACCACCTACTCCTGGTAAGTGGGGTTTGGGGAGAGGGGAAAATGGGGCGTGGCCTCCTGGGCTGCCCAGAGCATCGTGGTGCTGATTCCTTCCGTTCGGTTTTTTCCGCCAGCGTTGGGGTGTTCAAGAACGGCCGCGTGGAGATCATCGCCAACGATCAGGGCAACCGCATCACGCCGTCTTATGTGGCTTTCACTCCTGAAGGGGAGCGTCTGATCGGCGATGCAGCCAAGAACCAGCTCACCTCCAATCCGGAGAACACAGTCTTCGACGCCAAGCGACTCATTGGCCGGACGTGGAATGACCCGTCCGTGCAGCAGGACATCAAGTTCTTGCCTTTCAAGGTTCGAACCGGTTTTTTTCTTCTAAATAGATAGTGGGTGATGGTGATGGGAGTATTTAGAATTAAAAAGTTTAGGCACAAGCAAAGGGGATATAGATGTCGTGTGTGTGTAATTTTATTTTATACTCCTAGTATATTTCAGAACTGAAGATAGTAAAGTTGGCAAGGAAATTTCATGCATAACTATTCTGTCGACAATAGTTTAGGATTAAGAGACTGATTAAAACTGAAGTGGCTTATAATTGTAAGGCACTTTCTACACCTTAAATATTTCTGCCCCAAATATTCAGCTCAAAGGGTCCAAAATAAACCCAACTTTGGAGAGCGAAGTGAGTCTCAGTCCTCTTTTAAAGTTTAAAATGTCATTGCTTCTATGTCTGAAAATAATAATTATTCTCTCAAATTTAGGTGGTTGAAAAGAAAACTAAACCATACATTCAAGTTGATGTTGGAGGTGGGCAAACAAAGACATTTGCTCCTGAAGAAATTTCTGCCATGGTTCTCACTAAAATGAAGGAAACTGCTGAGGCTTATTTGGGAAAGAAGGTAGGTATTTTCTAGAACCGTGTTGAGCAGTTTTATTATTACCGTTTCTGATCGTGTCGTGTAGATGCTTTCATCATTTTAAAAGTCTGACATCCATGTATATCAGTTTTAATTACTTGCATGTTTTATTGGAGATCAAACAAAATACTAGGGTCTTTTCATTTATCACTGCTTGCAAGTCCACATACATATAATTATGTATCTTAAAAATAAAGTGATAGTTTGACTGTAACTTAAATAAAGGTTAAACTGTATGATAAAACATGTCTAACTACCTTTTGTTATCATTTTAGGTTACTCATGCAGTTGTTACTGTACCAGCATATTTCAATGATGCCCAACGCCAGGCAACCAAAGATGCTGGAACTATTGCTGGATTGAATGTCATGAGGATCATCAATGAGCCGTAAGTGTTAAATTCAAAAGTATGGCACATTTGCCAAATGTGGAAAGGTAAAAGTTAAGTAAATTTTGTTTTTTCTTTCTCATTCCCCTAACAGTACAGCAGCTGCTATTGCTTATGGCCTGGATAAGAGGGAAGGGGAGAAGAACATCCTGGTGTTTGACCTGGGTGGTGGAACCTTTGATGTGTCTCTTCTCACCATTGATAATGGTGTCTTTGAAGTCGTGGCCACTAATGGAGATACTCATCTGGGTGGAGAAGACTTTGACCAGCGTGTCATGGAACACTTCATCAAACTCTACAAAAAGAAGACTGGCAAAGATGTTCGGAAGGACAACAGAGCTGTGCAGAAACTCCGGCGTGAGGTAGAAAAGGCCAAACGGGCCCTGTCTTCCCAACATCAAGCAAGAATTGAAATCGAGTCCTTCTATGAAGGAGAAGACTTCTCGGAGACCCTGACTCGGGCTAAATTTGAAGAGCTAAACATGGTATGTTCCTTGTTTCGCTAATGAGATCTAGTTAGACTCTGAGTATGGGACAATGCATTTAAGGATTTCAACTATTTGTGGGTATGACGGGCATCATCACAGTGATTGTGTCTTTTACTCTAGGACCTGTTCCGTTCCACCATGAAGCCTGTCCAGAAAGTGTTGGAAGATTCTGATTTAAAGAAGTCTGATATTGATGAAATTGTTCTTGTTGGTGGCTCTACTCGAATCCCAAAGATTCAACAGCTGGTTAAAGAGTTTTTCAATGGCAAGGAGCCATCCCGTGGCATAAACCCAGATGAGGCTGTGGCATATGGTGCCGCTGTCCAGGCTGGTGTGCTCTCTGGTGATCAAGATACAGGTAAGTCTGTCAGCATTGTCCACAGTGTTTCAGTAGCTGAATGGGAAAAGTATTAGCTGTTGCTTTAGAAAGCAATAGAACACAAGCAGCAAGCTCAAAGAGCTAGTGAAGGGTACAGTGATGACAAGACTTGGAAGTCTCAACATCCTTAGCAGCTGTATTTAATTCACTGCTTCTGAAATGATTTTGCATAGAACCTAACTAAGTGGCAAGATGGAGAAGATGAAGTTTTATTGATCATGGGGACTGCTTGGTATTGCTCCTATGACTCCTGAATTGGAACTTACCTCAATTAACTTACTTTTGCCAGGTGACCTGGTACTGCTTGATGTATGTCCCCTGACACTTGGTATTGAAACTGTGGGAGGTGTCATGACCAAACTGATTCCAAGGAACACTGTGGTGCCCACCAAGAAGTCTCAGATCTTTTCTACAGCCTCTGATAATCAACCAACTGTTACCATCAAGGTCTATGAAGGTAATTGCTTACATTTGTTAATACCATGGTATGTGTTTGAAGAGTTTGACTTTTTTTTTTAATATACGCTGTTGAAATGACTAGGGAAAGAGGTATCTGCTGTTTTCAGGTGAGAAGACCTTAATTTAGTGTTGTTTGGTAGAGCAAGGACTAAAATCTGTTTTTTATCTGGCACTCTTTCCCATTAAAAATGCCTTCTGAGCTGGCTTCTAAAATACAATAAGCAAAGTTCATACTGCTATAAAATAGACGAAATTCGATTAACAGTACTAGTAACTTAATTCACTGCTCTTTTCAGATCCAGTACCACCCACTCGAAGTTGATAGAGTGCCCTTGCCACTGCAGACTTAAAAGTAGAAATCCAAATGTACTAACGTTTATCAGTGACAACTAACAATTTTTGTGTGTGTGACTTCTAGGTGAACGACCCCTGACGAAAGACAATCACCTTCTGGGAACTTTCGACCTGACTGGAATTCCTCCTGCACCCCGTGGGGTCCCACAGATTGAAGTCACCTTTGAGATAGATGTGAATGGCATTCTTCGAGTGACAGCTGAAGACAAAGGTACAGGCAACAAAAATAAGATCACAATTACCAATGATCAAAATCGCCTGACACCTGAAGAAATTGAAAGAATGGTCAATGATGCTGAGAAGTTTGCTGAGGAAGACAAAAAGCTCAAGGAGCGCATCGACACAAGAAATGAATTGGAAAGCTATGCCTACTCTCTTAAGAATCAGATTGGAGATAAAGAAAAACTGGGAGGTAAACTTTCCTCAGAAGATAAGGAGACCATGGAAAAAGCTGTAGAAGAAAAGATTGAGTGGCTGGAAAGTCACCAAGATGCTGACATTGAAGATTTCAAAGCTAAAAAGAAGGAGCTAGAAGAAATTGTTCAGCCAATTATCAGCAAACTCTATGGAAGTGCAGGCCCGCCCCCAACCAGTGAGGAGGAAGCAGCAGACAAAGATGAGTTGTAGACACCGCTCTGCTAGTGCTGTAATATTGTAAATACTGGACTCAGGAACTTGCGCTAGGAGAAAATTGAGAGAACTTAAGTCTCGAATGTGATTGGAATCTTCACCTTGGAGTGGAGTTGAAAATGCTATAGCCCAAGTGGCTGTTTACTGCTTTTCATTAGCAGTTGCTCACATGTCTTGGGGTGGGGGGCAAGGAGGAATTGGCTATCATCAAAAGCGGGTTAAAAAAAAGCTGGGTTAGGGCGTGTGTTCACCTTGAAAATGTTCTATTTAACAATTGGGTCATGTGTATCTGGTGTAGGAACTTTTTTCTACCATAAGTGACACCAATAAATGTTTGTTATTTACACTGGTCTAATTTTTGTGATAAAGCTTCTAATTAGGTTAGTCATTTAAGGTTAGACTCTCATGTGTTGGGAGTGTTCAGGGTTTTGAGGTAAGGAAACATTTCTGTAAATATTCAGTCATTTTGGGAAACCTGCTTAACCTAATCTAAGAAAAGGGGTGGGAGGTTGGTTCATCCATATGCTTAACTAGGCAATGACCATTTCAAGAGCGGAGTTTTCTTGAGCATAGTTGAAACGTCCTGCTTCCCCTTACCTTTGAAAAACTTAACAGTGGCCTTCTATTTACTCATAACACTTTACAACTGCTTGGATTCTCTTGAGATTTGATAAGTGATGAATCACTGATAATTTTACACACTTGGATTCAGTTCCTAATTTTAGGATGTGAGGGTATATTTTTGAATCTCAGCCATGTCAGTCTCTACCTCTGGTACAAGAGTGGGAACAATTAAGTATGATTAATGAAGGGCAGGCTGTCGTGCTAACATGAAATCCAGTTCAGTCCAAAGATAGACATTTTATACATGGGGCAACCAGCTGCAAGGTTAATTTGTGGAACTGAGACCTGATGTGTGATTTACTCTGAGGCCTAGACCTCTGTTGTGTTGCCCAAAGCATTTGGACAGGAGGTTCTTTCAGATCAGTTTCCATACAAACATTAAAAATGACCTGAAGTGTTGAGTGCAGAGGGGTAGGGGTTGGTGGGGAGAGACAAGAGCCAATCTTTGCCCCTGTCCCCAGTGGCTCTCCGTACCAAAAGTCAACAGTACACCTCTTTCTGAGGAGCTGCTAATATTGAAAACACCTCCCTGGACTTCCCTGGTGGTTGGTGGCTAAGACTCCATGCTTCCAATGAAGGGAGCATGGGTTCCATCCTTGGTCAGGGAACTAGATCCTGCATGCTGCAACTAAGGCCTGGTGCAGTCAAATGTTAAAACACCAGCTTGGGAATGTCCACTCACTGATTTCTACAACTTTTGTTGTATCTTGCAATTAGGATATCTGCAACATTTTTGTGATTAGTATTCATAACCAGCCAGTTAGTTACCTGGATGTGTTGCTGATAAAAAACCCTTTATTAAGGTTTTTGCCCTGCCTGGGCTATCCAGTTCATCTTTTCACCTACCGCAGTAGGTAAGAGCCAAAGGGATACATACACAGTGCAGACAATTTTGGAGATACAAAAACAACTGTTTCACTGAACTTTTCTGCAAGTAATTGACATTTAAAAGCAGTAAAAACGTGGGTTTTATTAATCAACTGCAGTCACAATACAATCGTCATAGATTTCCCCCTCTGTATTCATTCCACCAAACACAAAACAGAGCAGCGTGTCAGCCTGACTTCCCTCCCGTGAGTCACCACCTTGAGTCACTCCTTTCTCAGTGGAATCCCCTTTCTCAGCATCACAGTTTACAGTGGCAGAATTTGAATCTTCTTTCTCAGAAGTACACGTCCCTGGCCATGGAATGATACACATGGAATGGTCCAACCGTCCAGTGGGTGGAGAATTCTCAAATTTAAGCAAGGTCCAATGCTGCTTTTCTATTTTTTGGGGAAAAAAAAGAGTCTGTTAAATTTCCAAAAATGTTCAGTGATGTGCTGTATCACCTGAGCCCTAAAAGAAACAGGAAAAGTCGGGGGTGGGGGGGTGGGGTACCCTAATGGTACTCTTACTGCTTTGATGATGTCATTCCCTGAAAGTCTGGTTTTTATTCCTTCGGCCTTAGATGTGGAGTGGCCAAATTGAAAGACCGAAGCATTGTGATAGTTTCAAAGAAGGGTGATACTTGTTTAAAGACCCACAGTGAACATCTGCTCACCTATGTGATACTGGTACATTGTATTCAGGGCTCCTGTGGGAGTCATTCCTCCGAAGACATACAGGTGTTTCCCCACAGCCACAGCTGAGTGGGCAGCACAGCCTGTGGGAGCTGCCCCAGTGGGCCTTAGCTTCTGCCACTTCATGTCACCTGCCAAGAGACGGAAAGTGGGCAAAACCTGGCCTAGACAATGGTTTCAGACGGAACCTGTCAGACGTCTGCAGTTTGCAAACCAACCCCTGAACTTCACTCACTGAAGAGTTCTCAAGATAATAGAGCAAGGTTTGGCGTGCACAAAAATTCCTTGGGGGAGCTTGAAATTCTGTCTGGATAGTCCAGAGAGGGAGGGAAGGAGGGGGCTCAGCCATCTATAGTTGTGACAAGCATCCCCAGGTGATTCTGATGTAGGTGGTCTTCGGAGCACACTGAGGAATGTGATCTAAGCTTTGGTGACCATCACCATTAACTCCATAGGAGCCTAGGAGCAGGTAAGGGTGTGTGTGTGTGTGTGTGTGCGTGCGCACGTGCACATGTGCACACGCGTGCGCAAGCATGCCTGTATGTGCACACACATGCATGTCTGAAACAGTAACAGTTACTTTGCAACTTTGTGAGTGCTGACTAGACACTTCAAAAATCTGGTTTACTTTATTCTCATAGCTGCATAAAATTGCTATTACTCACTTCTGCCTACTTTCTTTCTTCTTGCAGATGAAGAAACAGGATTAGAGAGGGGAAGAAGTCCCACAGCTAGCAGGTGGCACAGCTGGAACTGCACTCAGGTCTGACTCCCAGATCTGTGTTCTCTACACTGAAACGTGCTGCCTCAGCACCTATTTCCTACCTATTTCTGCAGATAGTTGCAACTTTTCAGACAAGCATTTAAAGGAGGCAGGACCTCACCAGATTTTAGGTTTTAGAGAACAACCTGGATAGGAAAGGAGGAAAAATAGCTAGGAAATAGTTCCTCCTACAAGAGAAAAGGACTTTTTTAAAAATAAGCATTACAACCCTGTTTGCCTGCCTGCAAGGAATGCTCCTGTGAAGATATTTTCCATCTGTCAGTTCAAGGCAGGGGTCCAGCAACTGGGTTGGAAGGGAGAATCACCGAGTCCAGCCAAATATCCTTGCCAGTGTGGGAATCCCAGCCAGTGTCAGCCAGCCTCCAATGTCACCAAATCAGAGAACCCACTGTTTGGCAAGGTAGCCTGATACTTGCACAGCAGTTCTCATGCCTTCTGCCCATGGTTCCAATTCCTGTAGTCTGGAGCACTGCAGATTATGTTCATTTGTTTTTCTGTCCACTTTTTTTTTTTGGTTGCACTGTGTGGCAGGCAGGATCTTAGTTCTCCAGCAAGGAGTCATACCTATGCCCCTGCAGTGGAACCGTGAAGTCTTAACCACTGGACCACCAGGGAAGTCCCTATCTGTCCACTCTTTACAGATATACACTCATCATCTGCGACCCGCCAGACATTGTACTCAATGATGGAAATACACTAAGGGAAGAAGAGACAAAGTCCCTGCCCTAAGGGACTTCAGAGTCTGGAAGAATGACCCCAAAAGTGTCCAGCCTCTCGGGACTTTTTTGAGGTCATTCAAACGCTTAAAGACAATACTCATGTTTATTCCTAACTTTCCTTTTCTCAGCATTTTTTAACAATTTAGCATGACAGTTCTGGTTGTCCACCTCCAGACACACTCTAAAAGTTACCCAGAGAATTAAAGGCTACAACTTGAAAGAAATCCAGTCCTTCGGGAAGCACAAGACACAATGAATTTTAATGAAAGAGCAGGGTTGTTGGAAGGATAAGAAAGAATTAATGGAGAGGTCTTGGGTTGGCCAGAAAATTCATGATGAATTTTCTGTAAGATCTTACAGAAAAACTTGGACAGACTTTCTGGTCAACCCAATACATGGCAAACACTTAGGAAAGACTTGCTTTTATTATTATTATTATTCAGGTCACATTTGAGAGAATCTAGCAAAGATTCTACTGGCTGGTTGAGAGCAAGGCTCTAGTCAAAGTATATTTTATTTAATTTTAAGCAGACAAGCAAGCCCCCATGCCCCCTACCCTACTTACTGATATCAATGCAATGGAGATCATCATAGAAATTGTCCCCTGCCAAGCCTCCATGGATGAAGAGCTTTGTCCCTGCTGCCACCATCACGTGACCATGTCGGGGGGATGGAGGTTTTCCATGTGTCTCTGGTTGTGACCAGGTCAGGGTGTCTGGAAAAATAAATCCCATGACATAAGGTGACAAAAGTATGAAGCAAAAATGTGAGGACTATACCTAAGCCTCACCTCCCAGCAAGTGGAGATGCGCTGAACAGAGAGTGGCCTGGGGGTCATTCACTGCGACTTGCCAGCCCAACCCAGGGCTCCCTCCATACACAACCTTTACAGCCTCTGCTGATGCGTGTCCAGGACTGGAGCGTTCACTACCTAATATGCCTACCCTTTCCACTGGGCATTAAGGAACCACTTTGTGTTTTGAATTTAAAAAATACCTCCCTTAAGTTTCTTTAACCTTGAACTGCCCCAAAATTAAAAAGAATGAGCTTCCTTCTTCTGGGACAGACCTTCAGAGTATTCTCTTTTTCAAAACAATATCCTTAATTGATTAGCTGGAAGAGTAGGGAAAAAAAATATTACTACTTTTAAAGTTAGCAGGGCCTCCTGAAGTGGTTGTATAGGATAATGATTAGAATATAGGATTTGGAGTTAAAACTGGGTTATTTCACTGAATAATTATGTGGCCTTGCACATGTTAATTTTCTAAGCTTCAGTTAGTGCAGCTATAAAATGAAGAGAAAGAGAGTACCCAGTAATACCTACCTCTCAGGGTTGAAGTGTGGATTAAATGAGATGATATATGTAAAGCACAGGCACAAAGAAAGGACTCAGTACATGAGAGTTATTAATATGAGTATGATCCTAGTAGAGCAGATGCGTTCTACCTGTTGATAACCCTTCATATCTTCAAAATTGTACATGTATAGAATTGAGGAAAATCAATCACTTCAACATACCAGAAAAGCCTTAAAGGAGTGCTACAAAAATTATCTTAGACAAAAGCCTGACAAACAATTTATCTCTGAATTACCATTTGCAACATGCCTGAAGGTTGTTCACAGAGCCCTCAGTGTTCCAAGAAATACAATTTGAAATAACCTGAGAAAGTTGATGCATATACATACTTAAGTGGTAAGTATGTTTACCACAGTATTGTTTATATTAATAATAGGGGAGAACTGGAAATAGCCCCTAAGTCCATTAACAGGTGAATGAGTGAGTTATTGCTACAGTTATAATAGAATATTATGTGCTCATTAAAAACAGAGAAGATTCATTTTGATATATGGCAAAACCAATACAATATTATAAAGTTAAATAAAATAAAATAAATAAAACCACTGAGAAAACTTTGTGATTACTGGGGAAATGCTTAAGTGAAAAATACAAGACACAATAGCACATCTAGAATTATCTCTACTATTTTTAAAAAAAGGACCATAATTGCACTGAAATGTTAACAATTTTGAGGTTATAGAATTATATATATACACACAACACATATATGTAGGCATATATATATGTACATATATTTTTTCTCACAGTTTTATGTATTCAAAGCCAATATTTTTTTAAAACTGCTTTAAAAGAATCTGAGTCCATTTTTTCTGGAAAAATTCATATCGTGACATGTAATAATTTTAATTTAAACTTTAAGTTTTCAATTTTGCTTATTGCCTTTTTTCAAAAAAGGTGTAAAAACACAGGAAAATTATTTTTGTTACATGATATTTGTAAAGCATTATTCATAAATGCCCACTACTAAAAGAAAGAAATGTAAATAAACACTACTTAGACAAAAGATTGGCAAAAGGTCTTACAATATTAAATATATTAAATATTCATACAATTTTGACCCAGTGATTCCACTCCTCAGCATCTATTCCACATTAAATGTTGTGTGCTGTGCTAAGTCACTTCAGTCATATCTAACTCTTTGTGACCCTATGGACAGTAGCCTGCCAGGCTCCTCTGTCCATGGGATTCTTCAGGCGTGAATACTGGAGTGGATTACCATGCCCTCCTTTAGGGGATTCTCCTGACCCAGGGATTGAACCTGCATCTCTTGCATTGGCAGGCGTGTTCTCTACCATTAGCACCACCTGGGGAGCCCTAAACATTGTAACACATACATAAATTAATGTATATATTCACTGTAACACTGTTAGCAATCTATAGGAAAATGACTGAATGAATAAAGGATGCCCACAGAAAAATATGCTTTGCAAGGAAATTGTTGGCTTAGGAGAGATCCATGATGTGTGATTAAATGAAGAAATAATAATACAGTGAAAATTTATTAGGTGTTTCCTATGTGTCAGAACTGCTATACACTGTATCACATTATCTCATTTAATCTTTCCAATTCTTTGTGTTAGGCACTATTACTATCTCCATTTTATAGCAAACTAAGGCCTAGAGAGATTAAGAAATTAGTCTAAAGTGATACAGAAAGTAGATGTCAGATCTGGTTCCAAGTCCACTTCCTGTGGCTTCAAAGTTTATGCTTTCAACTAAGATCTACCCTTGCATGCATGCATGTTTAGTCGCTCAGTTGTGTTCGACTCTTTGCAACCATATGGACGATAGCCCGCCAGGCTCCTCTGTCCACGGGATTCTCCAGGCAAGAATACTGGAGTGGACTGCCATTTCCTCCTCTAGGGGATCTTCCCAACCTAGGGACTGAACCCGAGTCTCCTGCCTTGCAGGTGGAGTCTTTACCACTGAGCCTGATATCAGGGAAGCCCCCAAGATCTACCTTTAGACCCACAAAACTAAAAGGCAGAACAGTATTTATAATTAGTATTTTCATGTGTGTGTTTTAAGTTTTCATATAATTTCAAAGTTCATAAAAAATTCATAGGTGTTCACATATACATGTGCATATGATTTATAAATGCACAGAAAAATCTGGAAGTTAGACTATTAGGAATAGCTAACAGTATTTACCTCTATCGGGACAGTGGGAAGGAAAGGCCTAAGGAGAAACTTTTTTCTTTTTTGCTTGATAAAATATACTGTCTACATTTTTTAAATTGATCAGTTATTCCTCTTTAAATGCAATTTTAGCAATGGGTAGAAGATATCGGAGAAGGCAATGGCACCCCACTCCAGTACTTTTGCCTGGAAAATCCCATGGACGGAGGAGCCTGGTAGGCTGCAGTCCACGGGGTCGCTAGAGTCGAACACGACTGAGCGACTTCACTTTCACTTTTCACTTTCCTGCATTGGAGAAGGAAATGGTGACCCACTCCAGTGTTCTTGCCTGGAGAATCCCAGGGACGGGGAAGCCTGGAGGGCTGCTGTCTATGGGGTCTCACAGAGTCGGACACGACTTAAGCGACTTAGCAGTAGCAGCAGAAGATATCAGCTAAGAGATATACTGAAGAAGTCTAGAATTGAGACCCACAGCCAGGTTGTCATTTTCTAATCTGTTTCCTGCATCAGGTAAGCTGCAGGCCAGGGCAGCCCTGACCAGGTAGGAGGTGGCCCCAGGGGTCTCCCACCCCATTCATACTTGCGTCAAACACATGAAGCTGCACATCCTGCACGGGCTGGGCACCTCTCTCTCCGCCCCCAAAGACATACAGCTGGTCTCCAATGGCTGCCGATGACGTGTGGAATGTTCTTGGGGATGGCGGTGGGCCGGTCACCTCTGGGGTAGTCCAAGTCCTGGTATCTGGTCCAGAGAGAAGGTAGGCATCTAAATCCCCAGGCTGAGAGCTTCAGACATTGACTCTGAGGCTGGGTAGGGTCACTTGGCAAACCCCAATCCCCAAGAGGGACAGGGTAGGTCTAGGCAGGGATCTCCTGCCATCAAATTCAAGGAGGGGTAGGGGACAACACTCAGAATGTGTCCAGATAGACCCAAATTCCCACGAGTGAAAAGCCACAGGTACAATAAGGAGGACAATTTGTTTTTGGAAGCATTAAACATCCTTTCTGCACCCTATTCCCCTTTGCTGACTGTCCTGCCCTGTGCCCACCCAGAGTAGCCCAACATTGAGCAAACTCATTCCCACTGGATGCAAGAAAGCAGTTTCTCAGGATATGTGGCCATTAAAAAAAAGTGGACAATATCATTACAGTCTTAGTAGTAGTAGTCGTAATAGTAGTAGTAGTAATTTTCCCCACTAAACACTATGTGCAAAATAAATATTTCTTCCCCCATTTACAGATAAGGAATTGAAGCAGAGATAGATTAAGTCACTCATTTAAGATGGCATGACCAGTAAATGGCTGAGTTGGGATTCAAATTCCATTTCAACATCAAGATCTATGTATATTCCACTCTTCTGACTTGAGAATGAAGTTCTACCACCTGGGCGGGTGAACGGAAGCTCATTTTTTTTTTTTCAAAAGGAAGCACACATTTTACAGAAACACAAGTGGTAACTGAGCACCTTCTGTGGGCAGAATCACTGCCCTGAGCACCCCACCATCTCCATCATCCTCGGGCAATCCTGGGAGCAGGTGGAAAGTATCCCCACTTGGCAGATGAAGGAACTGAAGCTCAGAAAGTTTAAATCCTTTCCCCCAGTCACAGTGTTGGTGAGTAGTAGGGCAGGGCTCTGAACACAGATCTGTCAAAACTCCTACAGTCATTCCACTACTTCTTTTCTTTCTTCCTTCCTTCCTTTCTGCCATGCTGCATGGCTTGTGGGATTTTAGTTCCCCGACCAGGGATTAAACCCAAGCCCACGGCAGTGAAAACTCCAAGTCTTAACCACTGGACCATCAGGGAATTCCCAGGAATTATTTCTTGACTGGGAAATTCTGTGTCTTGTGTAAAGGTCTTCATTCAATATACAAAGTGGTGCATGAAGCATTTGTAGTATGTGTGGGACTCAAAACATGAACCTGGAGACCAAACAAGTCTCAGCCTATATCCAAAGGATAATGGGGACTTTCCTGACAGTCCAGTGATTAAGACTCCTGGCTTCCACTGCAGGTGTCTTGGGTTCGATCCCTGGTTGGTGAACGAATATCCCACAAACTTCATAGCCAAAAAAAACAAACAACAAAAACTAAAAACTGAAATAACAAAGCATAATGTAATTGCCTCTATAGCTACAGATCTTGGGGAACTTTTAGATCTTAGGAGGAGTTAGAAAGCACACAACCTTCAGAATAAAAAACAAAACAAAACAGAGGAATTATGGTACTGTCATAAAATTGAGATTGTGTGGCTACAAAGTCAAATGCTAGCACAAATAATCAGAAAGGAGTCCTAAGACTGAGGAACTTGCCTTAGTAACACAAGAAATTAATGATTCACTTATATCATTCATATTTCTTGGTCACGGTGTCAAACTATACTTTTCAGGACAGGAAAGGATCTGGTGGAAAGTCAATTTCTTTGACAGAAGCTTTCCAAATTCTTACTGTATTTTATTTAAAATAGATGCCATCACTGAAAAATTGAGAGGCCAGGGCTCTGGAACTGATTTCCATCTGTCAAACCATAGCTACATCAACCACAACAATTACTGAATGTTAACTATGAGCCAGACGTGAGTTAATTCTTGCCAAACCTAACACGATAGAAATTATTACTGTCCCAGAATGACAGAGAAGACCAACTGTTGTACGAGTAAACCTATCGTTGACAGAGGTAACCAGGCAAGAGCTGACTGTTACATGAAAAATGTCCAGGTTACTAGTAATGAACAAACTGCATATTTAAACAATTAGATGCAATTGTTTGTTTTTTTTTTTTACTTTTGCCCATCAAATTAGCAGTGCTTAAAAATGATAAATTCAGTGCCAGTCAGGAGTGAAACAAGAACTATTAAACACAATTGGAGAGAGGATAAGTTGAAAAAAATCCTTCTAGAGATGGAGTCCCCTGGTGGCTTAGTGGTTAGGATTCTGGGCTTTCATTCTCTGGGCCCAGGTACAATCCTGGGTCAGGGAATTGGGATTGCACAAACTGTGCAATGTGGCCAAAAAAGAAAATTAAATAAAGTCTTCCTGGAGAACAATTTGATAGCATGTACTAAAAGCCTTAAAGTAACAAAAAAAGAAAAGCAAAGTCCAGGGTTTTATCTAGTTCTTTTATTTCTGGGCATGAATTCTAAGGCAATAATTTGAAATACATTTTCAGTGACTTCTGAACAAAGATATTCACTACTTTGTTATTTATAATGATAAAAATCTGAAGACAGCCTACATGTTAAAAAAAAAAAACAGAGGAATTATGGTATCATCATAAAATTGAGTGTTATACAGCCATTAAAAATGATTTTAGCAAAGCTTTGTTGATAGGGAGTCATTTCTGTGCTTTTTATGAAATTAAAAAGACACAACAGTGTAATGGTAAAATACAAAGATCTCAGGTTTACAAAATGCAGAGAAAAGACAGAAAGGAAGTACACAGAACTGTTATTAATATTAATAGCCTTATATATAGGCTATAGCAATATAGCCTTATATTGATATTAATAGCCTTAATATCATAGGATTGTGGATGGCTTTTGTCCACTTATTTACACTTTTTAGACATTTTTCAATGCATATTGAAAAATTTACAAAGAGCAAAACCACAAAAAAGTGTTTCTAACTGACAGAAAGTCAGGTCCACCCCCATGGTGGCTCAGCAACATCCTTGCAGCAGTGATGTCCCCAAACTGCTTCCTCTGTGACCAAACTGCCAGTGAGACGAGTCAGGAACTTTGCACTTTTTGGCTAAAAGAAACATACTAAGAGGATCTCGAGCAGGGTTTCTAAACTTTGGCACTATTGACATTCTAGACCAGACAATTCTTTATTGTGAGAGACTGCCCTATGCATTATAGCAGGGGTCCTCAGCCTCCAGGATCTAATGCCTGATGATCTGAGGTGGAGCCGATGTAATAATAATATAAATAAAGTGACAGCAAATGTAATAAGTTTGAATCATCCCCAAACCATGACCCCACCCCACTCCCACCCCTGTCCATGGAAAATTTGTCTTCCACGAAACCGGTCCCTGGTGCCAAAAAGGTTGGGGACCACTGCATTACAGGATATATGGTAGCATCTCTGGCCTCCACACATTAGATGCCCTGCCCCAAGGTGCAACATGCCAACTGTCCCCTGGGGGGCACAATCACCCCCATTTGAGACCTCTGATAGAGGTGACTTGGATTCTAGCCTGCTCAAGGCTCTGATTCCCTGATGACTTTAGGAAAGTCACTCCCTATCGCTAGACCAGGTTGCCCACTTGGCATAACTGTTTTATGAAGACTCTTTCAGCTTTGACTTTTCAGAAGTTGATAATTTGTGCAACTTAGGAGGAAAACAAAATATCATGTATGATTTTCAGATTCTATTAGAAGTGGAAATGTCTATTTTTCTATGAGGTTAGCAAAGGTTAAATGGATCAGTCAGTAAAATCCAAATGGGACTTTGGTACAGGAATTGAAATTGGATTTACTTATTCATTTTTGTAAATAAAATAACCATCAGCTACTTACCAGGATTCAGAACTTGCAGGCAGTTTCGATTTCCTGACTGGTCGGCCCCTCCAAACACCCAGATGCTGTGAGGTGTGCAGGAGGGAATGAAGCTGGTGTGCTCGTACCGGGGCAGGAGGCCCTCTGAGGTGGCTAAATCCCACTGGTGTGTTCCTAGAAAACATTTCACCCAGTTCCTAGATTGGGGCTGCCAGTGGTTTATAGTGGCTGACAAACTTGGGGTAGGGTGAAAAAGGAAAAAGGGGTTAAAAGTGTAAGTGAACAACCAGCAGATCACTTAAAGGGAATGTGGTCAACCTCCAGAACATTTTATATCAAACACTTTGGGGGCTGTCAGCCTGTCCATAAATCCTCTTCTATGGGGTCAAGCTGGTTTTAGAAAAGGCAAAGGAACCAGAGATCAAATTGCCAACATCCGCTGGATCATAGAAAAAGCAAGAGAGTTCCAGAAAAACATCTATTTCTGCTTTATTGACTATGCCAAAGCCTTTGACTGTGTGGATCACAAGAAACTGTGGAAAATTCTTCAAGAGATGGGAATACCAGACCACCTGACCTGCCTCTTGAGAAATCTGTATGCAGGTCAGGAAGCAAGTTAGAACTGGACATGGAACAACAGACTGGTTCCAAATAGGAAAAGGAGTACGTCAAGGCTGTATATTGTCACCCTGCTTATTTAACTTACATGCAGAGTACATCATGAGAAACGCTGGGCTGGAAGAAACACAAGCTGGAATCAAGATTGCTGGGAGAAATATCAATAACCTCAGATATGCAGGTGACACCACCCTTATGGCAGAAAGTGAAGAGGAACTCAAAAGCCTCTTGATGAAAGTGAAAGTGGAGAGTGAAAAAGTGGGCTTAAAGCTCAACATTCAGAAAACGAAGAAAACAACATTCAGAAAACATTCATGGCATCCAGTCCCACCACTTCATGGGAAATAGATGGGGAAACAGTGGAAACAGTGTCAGACTTTATTTTTGGGGGCTCCAAAATCACTACAGATGGTGACTGCAACCATGAAATTAAAAGACGCTTACTCCTTGGAAGGAAAGTTATGACCAACCTAGATAGCATATTCAAAAGCAGAGACATTACTTTGCCAACAAAGGTTCGTCTAGTCAAGGCTATGGTTTTTCCCGTGGTCATGTATGGATGGGAGAGTTGGACTGTGAAGAAGGCTGAGCACCGAAGAATTGATGCTCCTGAACTGTGGTGTTGGAGAAGACTCTTGAGAGTCCCTTGGACTGCAAGGAGATCCAACCAGTCCATTCTGAAGGAGATCAGCCCTGGGATTTCTTTGGAAGGAATGATGCTAAAGCTGAAACTCCAGTACTTTGGCCACCTCATTTGAAGAGTTGACTCATTGGAAAAGACTCTGATGCTGGGAGGGATTGGGGGCAGGAGGAGAAGGGGACGACAGAAGATGAGATGGCTGGATGGCATCACTGACTTGATGGACGTGAGTCTGGGTGAACTCCGGGAGTTGGTGATGGACAGGGAGGCCTGGCGTGCTGCGATTCATGGGGTCGCAAAGAGTCAGACACGACTGAGCGACTGATCTGATCTGATGGGACCTGTCCCATCTCCCCATCCCAGGGATAGATCCCAGGAGACTGGGTTATACTACACCTTGACTTCCTAGCTTTAGCTGATAGGGCCAAAGGTAGTCATCGGACCCAAGACGAGCCCATCAGAGCCTCTCCCCCAAGAATTTGGAATTCAAATAGATTTCTGGGTTTGGGCACCCATCTTCTACCACATGTGGAGAAGCAGAGAAAGCCACGGTGTGGAGAAGAGAAGAATGAAACATCTACATAAAGGAGCAGATCCCCCTAGAGACTCCTCTGGTGTCCAATGACTGGGACTCTGAGCTCCCAAAGCAGGAGGCCTGAGTTCGATCCCTGGTTGGGGAACTAGATCCCACATGCCACAGCCAAGAGTTTGCATGCCTCAACTAAGACCCGGTTCAGTCAAACTGAAAAAACAAACAAACAAACATATTTCCCCCATCTCCCTGCAGAATAAGGGAGAAAATAGGCAATTTTTGTCAGCTGTCTAAGTCCCGCCTCCACTCTCTCCCGAGGCTAGGCCAAATTCCCTGCCCATGGATTCTCTCTCTAGGGTTTTTAATTTTTTTTGGTTGGTGAAGACAGTTTCTATTACCTCTAGGTAATGGACTTCTGGCTAAAACAATTCCACAGACTATTAATACCTGACTTCTTAGTGATTTTAATTAGTAAACCACTCACATGGGGCCTTCACAGGCATTGTCTTGTTAGATCATTACAAGTGCCAAGTGAAGCGAGTTATTATGGGACACTGAACCCCAGATCGTTTAGGTGGTTTAGCCAGAGTCACAAAAGTAGTAACAAGTCGCAACAGAATTATAACTGTACTAGATGGTAAACTTCTTGAGAGATGAAAGAGATTTAATTTACCTTTGAAATCCTAGTACAGTGTGTAGAAATTCAAATGCCTACAGAGGACTGGAGGAAATTGTGGAGAATGAGAGCCCGGCAGGTCAGTTGCAAAAAATTGTCACTATACAGACATCCAGGCCTATTGATGTCAGATCTTCCAAGACTACAACAGAGGCCAAACAACTTCAAGTTTTACAAGTAGACTCCTGCACATGTGGTTGATACACAACTAAGATCAAAACAAAAACACCCATGTTACATGAACCTAATAAAACACGTTAACAACATATTTTTGAACTATGGTTCTGAAGAAGACTCTTGAGAGTCCCTTGGAAAGCAAGGAGATCAAACCAGTCAATCCTAAAGGAAATCAACCCTGAATATTCATTAAAAGGACTGATGCTGAAGCTGAAGCTCCAGTACTTTGGCCACCTGATGCAAAGAGCTGACTCACTGGAAAAGACCCTGATGCTGGGAAAGACTGAGGGCAGGAAGAGAAGGAGGCGACAGAGGATGAGATGGTTGGATAGTATCATCAACTCAACAGACATGAGACTGAGCAAACTCTGGGAGATAGCGAAGGACAGGGAAGCCTGGTGTGCTGCAGTCCATGGGGTCACAAAGAGTCAGACACAACTTAGCAACTGAACAACAACACAGCAGTTTTCTTTTGCCATTATGTAGTACACAGTAGTCACTTGTTAGTTCATTAATTTATCCAAATACTTATAAAGCACCTACTCTGTGCCGGGTGCTATGATAATGGCTGGGGATGCAATGAGAGGTAGTATAACCATGTTGAGAGTTCTCTGATGGCCTAGAGGTTAGGATGAGACGCTTTTCACTGCCGTGAGCCAGGCTCAATAAGCTGCATGGCAGGGCAAAGAAAAGAAAAAAATACATATTTATAACCATGTTCCCTGTTTCCAAGGAGCTTATACTTTGGTAGGGAAGATAAACAAGAAAACAATCCCATGTGAACAGGGTTGTGAAGAGGGATAAAGATGGGAAAGTACAGGATGCTATGGAAACACAGAGAATGATTGTGTCATTGTCATTTACGTTAGGAAATATACATTTGGCCTTCATCTGTTCTAGGCAAAGAGCTCTGAAAACCTTTGTGATGACCTAAGTAATAAGACTGGTAAGTGTCTTTGGTTATTGATGACAAACCCCCTGTTAACCACACCTGAGTTTATGGGGGTTTTTTGGCCACACCATGAGGCATGTGGAATCTTATTTCTCGTACCAGAGATCCAACCCACTCCCCCTACACTGGAAGTACAAAGTCTTAACCACTGGATCACCAGGGAAGTCCCTGAGTTTATGTTAATAAGGTGACTTTTGGAAAGCCCCTAAAGATGGGGGCTGGTTGCCAGGGGACGAAAGCGTAAGACTACAAGGTTAGAACTTTCAGCCACAGACAACCCCCACCCCCAGCTCTGGGGAGAGGAGAGGGATGAAGGTTGACAATCACCAATGGCCAAAACGTAATCAATTACTCCTTCAGAAAAAAGGCAGGGTTCAGAGAGTTTCCGGGTTGGTGAATACATGGAAGTGTTGCAAAGGTAGGGCACCTGGACGGGGCCCTTTCCCCACATACTTTGTGGGGAAAGACAGGAGTGCCTTTCCCCACATACTTTGCTCTAAGCATCTCTTGTGTCTGGCTGTTTTCCTGAGCTTGGTGGCCTCTTGAGGAAATTAACCGGAAATTAATGGAAGCTGAGGAGGGTGTCAGGGGACCCTCCCATTTAAAGGGGTTGGTCAGAACTGCCGGTGGCCTTGTGATTGGCATCTGAAGGGGAGCAGGGAGAATCTTGTGGGTCTGAGCCCTTCACCTATGGGCTTGGAGTCTAACTCCAGGTAGAACTGAGCTGAGTCGTAGGACATCCAGCTGGTGTTGCAGAATTATCTGCTGTGGTGAAAAAAATCCCCTCACATTTGTCAGTCAGAAGGGAAGTACTGAAGATGTGTCAGGAGGTGGCACAGGAATAGAGACGAAAAACAGAAGAGTCGCCCCTTTTCAGTGGCAGTACCTAAACTAGTCCAGATGTACCAGGGCAAGCTTCCTAATGAAGTGACTTTTCTTTTATTCATTTTTGTTTATTTATGTACTTTGGCCATTCCACGCTGGCATGTGGGATCTTAGTTCTCTGCCCAGGGATCAAATGTGTGCTCCTTGCATTAGGAGAGCAGAGTCTCAACCACCAGGGAAGTCCCTGGAAGTGACATTTAACCTGGGGTCCGAAAGATGGAAAGTAGTCATATGACAAGGAAAAGTCTCCCAAGCAGATGGAACAATATATGCAAAGGCTTGGAGACCAAAAGAGTTCAAGGAACCGAAGGATATTCAGTGGAGCAAATGTGGGTTTCGGAGAGCCAGGAGATGAAGTTGGGGAAGGCCTGAAACTGGGGAGTGGCATAATCAGATTTATATTTTATCAAATACTCACCTGAGTATTGAAAATGCACTGTACAGGCAGTAAGTTTGGAAGCAGGCAGATCAGTAAGAAGGTTGTTTTAAGAGTGTAGCTGAGAGACACTGAGGCTTGGACCATAGTAGTAGCCATGCAAATGGAAAGACATGGATGAAAATAGAGATATTTAGGATTTGGTGATGTGGATGTAAGAGGTAAAGGAACCAGTGTCTCCTAGAGAAACATCTGATAAATGAGTGGCTAGCTGTCCAGGGCTCCAAATGGATTCTTTTCCCCAAATCAAGGGGGGCTTAGTTTGGTGGATATATTCCTGGAGTCTGTTGAGTTCTTAGGGACTTTTCAGTGATGTTCAGTGAACTAAAATGGACTAGAATGGGTGAATTCAACTCAGATGACCATTGTATCTACTACTGTGGGCAAGAATCCCTTAAAAGCAATGGAGTAGCCCTCATAGTCAACAAAAGAGTCCAAAATGCAGTACTTGGATATAATGTCAAAAACAACACAATCATCTCTGTTCATTTTCAAGGCAAACCTATTCAATATCACAGTAATCCAAGTCTATGCCCCAACCAGTAATGCCAGAGAAGCTGAAGCTGAATGGTTTTATGAAGATCTACAAGACCTTCTAGAACTAACACCCCAAAAATATGTCCTTTTCATTATAGGGGACTGGAATGCAAAAGTAGGAAGTCAAGAGATACGTGGAGTAACAGGTAAATTTGGCCTTGGAATACGAATGAAGCAGGGCAAAGACTAACAGAGTTCTGCCAAGAGAACGCATTGGTGATAGCAAACACTCACTTCCAACAACACAAGAGAAGACTCTACACATGGACATCACCAGATGGTCAACACCGAAATCAGATTGATTATATTCTTTGCAGTCAAAGATGGAGAAGCTCTCTACAGTCAGCAAAAACAAGACAGGGAGCTGACTGTGGCTCAGATCATGAACTCCTTATTGCCAAATTCAGACTTAAATTGAAGAAAGTAGGGAAAGCACTAGACCATTCAGGTATGACCTAAATCAAATCCCTTATGATTACACAGTGGAAGTGACAAATAGATTCAAGGGATTAGATCTGATAGACAGAGTGCCTGAAGAACTGTGGACAGGGGTTCATGACATTGTATAGGAGGCAGTGATCAAGACCATCCCCAAGAAAAAGAAATGCAAAAAGGTAAAATGGTTGTCTGAGGAGGCCTTACAAATAGCTGAGAAAGAAGAGAAGCTAAAGGCAAAGGAGAAAAGGAAAGATATACCCATCTGAATGCAGAGTTCCAAAGAATAGCGATTAGAGATAAGAAAGCCTTCCTCAGCTATCAGTGCATAGAAATAGAGGAAAACAATGGAATGGGAAAGACTAGAGATCTTTTCAAGAAAATTCGAGATACCAAGGAAACATTTCATGTAAAGATGGGCACAATAAAGGACAGAAATGGTATGGACCTAACAGAAGCAGAAGATATTAAGAAGAGGTGGCAACAATATACAGAAGAACTATACAAAAAAGATCTTCATGACCCAAATAACCATGATGGTGTGATCACTCATCTAGAGTCAGACATCCTGGCTGACGTCAAGTGGGTCTTAGGAAGCAACGCTATGAACAAAGCTAGTGGAAGTGATAGAATTCCAGTTGAGCTATTTCATATCCTAAAAGATGATGCTGTGAAAGTGATGCACTCAACATGCCAGCAAATTTGGAAAACTCAGCAGTGGCCACAGGACTGGAAAAGGTCAGTTTTCGTTCCAATTCCAAAAAAAGGCAATGTCAAAGAATGTTCAAACTGCTGCACAATTGCAGTTATCTCATAGGCTAGTAAGGTAACGTTTAAAATTCTCCAAGCCAGGCTTCAACAGTATGTGAACCCTGAACTTCCAGATGTTCAAGCTAGATTTCAGAAAAGGCAGAAGAACCAGAGATCAAACTGCCAACATCCACTGGATCATGGAAAAAGCAAGAGAGTTCCAGAAAAACATCTACTTCAGCTTTATTGACTATGCCAAAGCCTTTGACTGTGTGGATCATAGCAAACTGTGGAATATTCTGAAAGAGATGGGAATACCAGGCCACCTGACCTGCCTCTTGAGAAATCTGTATGCAGGTCAAGAAGGGACAGTTAGAACTGGACATGGAATAACAGACTGGTTTCAAATAGGGAAAGGAGTACGTCAAGGCTGTATACTGTCACACTGTTTATTTAACTTACATGCAGAGTATGTCATGCAAAATGCCAGGCTGGATGAAGCATGAGCTGGATTCAAGATTGCCTAGAGAAATATCAATAACCTCAGATATGCAGATGAAACCACCTTATGGCAGAAAGCAAAGAAGAACTAAAGAGCCTCTTAATGAAAGTGAAAGAGGAGAGTCAAAAAGCTGGCTTAAAACTTAGCATTCAAAAAATGAAGATTATGGCATCTGGTCCCATCACTTCATGGCAAATAGATGGGGAAACAATGGAAACAGTGAGAGACTTTATTTTTGGGGGCTCCAAAATCACTGCAGATGGTGACTGCAGCCATGAAATTAAAAGATGCTTGCACCTTGGAAGAAAGCTATGACCAACCTAGGCAGGATACTAAAACGCAGAAACATTACTTTGCCAGCAAAAGTCCATCTAGTCATAGCTATGATTTTTCCAGTAGTCATGTATGGATGTCAGAGTTGGACTATAAAGAAAGCTGAGCACCGAAGAATTGATGCTTTTGAATTGTGGTGTTGGAGAAGACTCTTGAGAGTCCCTTGAACTTCAAGGAGATCAAACCAGTCAATCCTAAAGGAAATCAGTCCTGAATATTTATTGGAAGGACTGATGCTGAAGCTGAAGCTCAAATACTTTGGCCACCTGATGCAAAGAACTGACTCATTTGAAAAGACCCTGATGCTGGGAAAGATTGAAGATAGGAGGAGAAGGGGATGACAGAGAATGAGATGGTTGGATGGCATCACCAACTTGATAGACATGAGTCTGAGTAAGCTCCAGGAGCTCACACACAGCAATTTCCCACTGGTTACCTATTTTATATATGGTAATGTACATGTTTGAACTAATAATCTTAGGAATGATCATGGCCAGCAGCACAAAGCCCTGCTCTCTAGCCAAAGGGCACTTGCTCTGTAGCTTGTGGTCTTTTTTTATTAACCATGCCACATGGCAAGGTATCCTTGTTCCCCAACCAGGGATCAAATACATGTTCCCTACAGTGGAAACTTGGAGTCCCAACCACTGGACCGCCACGGAAGTCCCCTCCATTGCTGGTCTTACCCAGATCTATGGTGTGCACATCTGAGAAGCTTCTGTTTGGATCTGCTCCCCCAACAATGAAGACCTTCCCTCTCTCGGCATCACCAACAGGGGGTAAATATGAGCAGCTGTGACCAACCCGTGCACAGGGGCTGTCTCCAACCAGGGTCAGGGTGTACCTACCAAAGGGAGGATATATTCAGGAGGCCTGAGCAGAGAATAAATGCAGCAGTGTGTTCTTTGCACTCCTCATAGAACAGTCACCAGAGAGAAGGGTCTTATACACACACAGACTTTTAAAATAATACCTAGCAAAGCAGCATTTTTTTGATTAATAACAGTACCGTCCCTTGGCACATAACCTTTGATTTTTTAATTCTGTCCCTACTTTCATCTCACATTAACCTCCTGGGGATGCCCTGGACTAGTAATTGTCCCCATGTGGTAGAGGCAGAAACTGATACACAGAAATGTTCAATGGTATGTCCTGGCACAAGATGGTACTTATGAGCATGGCTTGCCCATTCAGACAGACCTAGTTCAAGTCCTAGTTCTCCTGCTTTCTCCAGGTATGCCCTTTTAGAAGTCACTTTAGTTTCCTCATTTGTAAAATGAAGACAGCAATAATTATACCTGTGAAGAATGAGATGCACTCTTGTTACACGGCAGGGAATGACTCAGTAAATGATAGCCGGAGCTTTATGTATAATCATGTGAGAACCAACAGCACCAAAGCTCCCACCACTAGCCAGTAATGCTTTCCTCTGCCAAGTAATATACTCCATCCTTCATTGAATTTTAAGAGCTTGTCCAAATTACTCATAAAGCTTGACCTGATGGAAGCCAAAGCTAGCTCTTTGAAAAATCAAATACAGGATCCATTCATTCAGCTCTGTAAAGTTATTCTGAATGCAGACACTTCAACCTTTCTGGTTGGAAAAGAAAATTCTGTAGCTGTTTTTCTGGCATTTGGGACTCTTGGCTCTTCCCTCCTTCTCGCACCTTTCTCCTGGCCTGGCTTCCCGACTCTTTCCTTTTGGTTCTCTATCCACCTGTCTGGCTGCACTTTCTGTTTCCTTCTCTGACTCCTTTCCCTCCAGCTTTCTTCCAACCCCCATGGATTCTCTTTGTCTTAGTCTAGGTTTGCTTATCTGATCAATTCTATATGTACTGATGCCTTCAATTACCACCTATCTACATGTTCATCAGTGATTTCAAAATCTGTTTCTTTTCCAGATCTCTCTTTTGATGTCCAGATTCACATATCACATTACTGCCCGAATGACTGCTAACCATGTACCATGCCTACCGCTAACTTTGCTACAACCCTGGTTTCACTCAACTTGCACAAAACCCCTTTGAGGACAGTACCATTATCATCAGAGTTCTACAGCTATGGACCTGAGGCTTAGAAAGGTTAAATAACTTATTCAAGGACACACAGCCCTCCAGCTACATGGTGAATAAGACAAAAGAAGTCCCTGCTTCATAGCCCTGCCAGACTAGTTGGGAAGAAAAACACTAAACAGGTAATTTCACAAATAACCACTTCATTTCAACTGTGCTATAAAGGATAACTGGATATACAGTATGAGAACATATCACAGGGGGTCCCTACTCTGTAAGGAGAGTTGGGTGGGGACAGGGGTGGTCACAGAAGACTTCCTAAAGAAGCCCCATTTTAACTGAGATCTGAAGTATGAGTAGACATTATTAATAGCTGGGTAAAGAAAGGGACAAAAGATGGGGGGAAAGGGTGATCCAGGTAGAAGGACCAGCCTGTTCAGTTCCTCAGTGGGACAGTGCAAACCACGTTAAAGGAAGAGAAAGAGAACAAAGTGTGAGCAGGGGGTCGTAAAGTTGGAAAAGTAGGTAGGGACAGATTATGAAGGGCCCAGTGGGTCATTTTATGGACTCTGGTTTCTATCCTAAGACCAACACAGAGGAACAAAAGGCTTTTAATCCAGAGAATACCATGATCAGATTTTTGATGGGTAGAGGGCAAAAGTGGACATGTAGAAGGCAGATCAAAGGCTCTCCTCCAAGGTCCTGCAGAAGCACTGCCTCCTCTCTACAGCCCTCTGTGAGCCTTGCTTCAGCACTGATCACTTTTCATCACCATCACCAGGTTAGTCTGCAGCCGCCCCCACACTGAGACTATTCATTCACCTTTGTACCTTCAGCATCTACACTGTAACTGCCGGTCAGGCCAGTGTTAGTTGTTGAATGAAGGGTGGGTTGAACAAGCACTCAAGAAACAGTGAAGCCAGTTTAATCTAATTCCCTGAAAACCTTAAAAAATGAGTCACAGCTTGGGGGAAGACACAGTGCTGGAGCTGAGGATGCCAGATGGCCAGTGTCTTACTCGTCTTGGTAAATGGATTCTAATAAAATCAACATCTGCTCTGTGATAATTATTGCCCCACTACCTTTCCTCCGAAGACCTTCTCAGACAGTTTGAGTCTAATTACCAGAAACTGCAGACAGTTTCATCTCTACTCTTTTTCATAGATGATCAAATATGTTAGTAAACTACTTATAAATGAAACAAAAACTCATGTGTTTCTCTGTCTGAATCCTTCCTTACAGACCATGTTTCTTTCCTGGGCTTGTCTCCAGGCTCCAAGACTGGCAGCTGCTTCATGATGTCCTATGCATAAGACAGAAAGGCACTCTTTAGACATTGACGATTATCTTCTACCTAACACACAGAGATTACTTCCCATTTTAAAAAATTTCCTGTTGATACACCCATTTCTAGGGCCTGATCTGAATAAGCACTACCAACCTTTTGATAAAAACTTACATTTGGAAGGCAACAATAACACAATTTTCTTAATCCAATTAGAGAATTTTTTTTGCTTGAAGTTTTCTGTGTCTGTGGTTTTCATGGGGGAAAGGGCATATATCAAAATAATTTTGGAGGTCATAAGGTATTTATATTTATCAAAAGATAAAACACTTTAAAAAGCTGAGAAATACCAAACTCTAGGATAACTCTTGGCCCCGGAATGACATTCAAAGCCTTCTGGTCTCAACCTTTTCAGGAGCTCAACTCTAAATTTCTTGCTATATTGAGCTGTTCTTACTACATTTGTTCCTTTGAAATGCCTTTCATAACTTTCATCTTATGCTGCTTCCCTTACCTGAAACGTCCCTTCCCTTCTGGTCAACTAGCAAACTCCTGGTTAACCTCCAAAGTCCAGTTTAACTGTCCCATCCTTAGTGAAACCTTCCCTTATTTGTTGCTTTCCTCTTACATTCTCAAGTTATTCTCCATCCTAAGGTATCCATTAAGCTATCGTAATTGCAGGATCACCCGGAATGTAATAATCTATTTAAAAGTCTCTAGACTAGATTCTAGACTAAATTTCAAGGGAGCTGGGCCTCTCGGATGTATTCAGAGAACCAACTAGTGCCCGGTATAGAGCAGAAGTGAGGGATGAGTGAATGATGAAAGAAAATAGATAACATTTCCGGGAGGTGAATGGATAAATCCAACCTTCAGCCTAAGCCACTAACTGCTATTCCCAAAGCCCAAAGCTCAGTGGGGTAAACTTCACCTGGCCAGGGACCTCCCGCAGCAGCCCCTGCCAGTCCCATCCCCCAGTCCCATCCCCGCGTGGCAGCGATAAGCGATAGGAGACAGGGTCAGGAGAGAACCGGCTGGTTCCTGTCCGTCAGTGTGGCTGGGCCGGAGCCTGAGGAGGTCTACCCGGCGTTTTCTACCCGGCCTAGCTCCATTCCCCTAAAAGATGCAGCCGCCCCCGCCCGGGATCGCTTCCAACCGGGGTCCCGGAGCACCCCGACCCAGCTCCAGACTGCATTACCTGCGACGGTTTAGGCCAGTCCTGGGCCGTGGCTCCGCCCCAGTGGGGGCGGGTCTTAGACCTTCGCTCCTCCTCCAGACCCCGGAAGAGCGCGGCGGCCTACCGCTCGCAGCCTGGAGGACTGGGTCTCCAGGGCGCGCCCTTGGAAGGGAGCGTAAGGGGTCCTGGTGTCCCAGGTGAAGACCTGTTTGTGTATTTCTCCAGAGCTGAACTGGCCAGGTCTTCCTGCGGGCCCTACCTCCCCGGCGGAGTAAAGAAGGCACGGCTACTTGGAAACGACTTCTAAGCGAAACGCCAGGGGTTGGGCATCTGTTTGCTGCTGCTGCTGCTGCTGCTAAGTCGCTTCAGTCGTGTCCGACTCTGTGCGACCCCATAGACGGAAGCCTACCAGGCTCCCCCGTCCCTGGGATTCGCCAGGCAAGAACACTGGAGTGGGTTGCCATTTCCTTCTCCAATGCATGAAAGTGAAAAGTGAAAGGGAAGTCGCTCAGTCGTGTCCGACTCGTAGCGACCCCATGGACTGCAGCCAACCAGGCTCGCCTGTCCATGGGATTTTCCAGGCAAGAGTACTGGAGTAGGGGTGCCATTGCCTTCTCCGGGGCATCTGTTTAGGTGACCGAAATCCCCGTGGGCTATCTTAAAGGAGCTAGGATATTTTCATTTCCAGCGGTTGTTAGAAATGGTTTCTGAAAGGGAGAGTTGAGGGTGCTTTCCCGGCTGTAAATTTCTCTGCGCGATCTTTAGGCCAATTCAAGCTTTGGCGCTTTAAAAAGCTGACTCATTCCACAATTAGCATTTGTAACTATGGCAGGCACTATGCTGAACCTGCAAGATCAAACCAGTCAGTCCTAAAGGAAATCAACCCTGAATATTCATTGGAAGGACCGATGCTGAAATTGAAGCTGGAATACTTGGGACATCTGATGCGAAGAACTAACTCATTGGAAAAGACCCTACTCATTGAAAAAGACCCTGATTCTGGGAAAGATTGAGGGCAGGAGGAGAAGGGGAGGACAGAGGATGAGATGGTTGGATGGCATCATTGACTCAATGGACATGAGTTTGAGCATGTTGGTGAGTTGGTGATGGACAGAGAAGCCTGGCTTGCTGCAGTCCATGGGGTTGCAAATGAGCATCCGAACAACAACAATGCCGAACCAGGCAAACTTGCCCCCTGGCCTCTTGGAGTTGACAGTCTTAATTAGAGAGAGACAGAAGGAAGGAGGGAGGGAGATGAAACAGAAAAACCAGTAACTAGGTACATTCATAAAAAGTGCAAGGAACAAAAAGTTCATCAAGAAGAGTAGCTATTCTCATAGAAGTTACTCTTCGTTGGCCCCAGTGTCACCAGTCTGTAAAATGGAGCTAATAAGATTTCTGAAAAAAAAAAAAAAAAGATTTCTGTCACAAGGCTATGGTGAGGAATACACGAGCTAATGTTTATAAAGTGCTTAGTGCCCAGTGACTGACACAGAGCTTGTTGTTCAGTGTTTAGCAGCTGAGTCGTATCTGACTCTGCCTCCCTATAACTGCAGTATGCCAGGCCTCCCTGTCCTGCACCATCTCCCAGAGTTTGTTCAAACTCATGTCCATTGAGTCCACGATGCCATCCAACCATTTCATCCTCTGCTGCCCTCGTCTCCTCCTGTCCGTAATCTTTCCCAGTATCAGGGTCTTTTCCAATGAGTTGGCACTTTGCATCAGATGGCTAAAATATTGGAGCTTCAGCATCAGTCCTTCCAATGAATATTCAGGGTTGATTCCTTTAGAAATGACTGGTTTGATCTCCTTGTATTCAAGGGACTCTCAAGAGTCTTATCCAGCACCACAATTCGAAAGTGTCTGTAAAATGTAATGCTATTCCTAGCTGTAATGAACTCTAGACACCAGTCCTGAGTTAGAAGTGTTCATCTGCATTATTGTTGGTCTCTTTCATAACCACAGGTTCCCGGTGGCTTTCCAGAAACTGGAGAGCTGGTTCAACTGTGTCTATGTTCCTGAGAAACCCACAATCAGGAAGACTGAGTTATATCCTGGGAACTGGAAGAAACAGCTAAGGAAGGAAACCACAGGAGCTCCTGTGGTACAGAGCTTCAAACTATGCTAGCGGAGTGGGAAGCAGACAGACGTACTTGGGGTCACATCCAGGCTCCAGTGCTAACCATCTAAACTTGGCATCTGGCAAGTTCATTATCCTCTCTGAGCTCTAGGTTCTTCATGTCTAAAATGGAAATAGTAAATTATCTACCTCAAAGAGGGAGTAGTTGAGAGTTAATAGTACAGGTGAAAGACCAGCTTGGTAAATCTTTTTGCTACTAGAATCTGTAACAGACATATTTATTTACTGGCCACACTTTGTGGCATGTGGGAGCTTAGTTCTCTGAGGAACTGAACCGATGCTGCCTGTATTGGAAGCGTGGATTCTTAACCACTGTATTGCTAGGGAAGTCCTTCCAACAAAAATTTATTGACAAAATGGAATTTGCAGTCTGCAGCTCTCTCTACAGCTCATGTATCTATTCCAAACACCTGGAGTCTTTGTGAGTTCCCTTATTAATGGAGGAATTTCCATGACTGCCAAAGAGGAGTTTCCTGCTCTCCTTCAGGAAACAAAACTAAAGGCCAGGTTGGCTCTGCCATATGTCCATGTGCATGTAGATGGAGATTTCTGCTCACAGCTGCAAATTGCTCTGGTGTTCCTTCTGTCTTTGAGATAAATCTGTTTCAAGGTGCCATGCTGGAGTTGCACATAAACAAGAAAAATTGGAAGAGGTTTGTGGGCAAAATAGCAACCAGTTTTCTTTTTATTATTGGAGTATAATTGCTTTACAATGTTTTGTTAGTTTTTGCTATACAACAAAGTGAATCAGCTATTAATATATGTACATATATCCCCCTTCTCTTGAGCCTCCCTCCCACCCTGCTACATCCAGTTTTCATTGTGGGACCTGTGCTTTCAGACTAGAAATTACATTTCAGAAAGTGTTGGAAAGAACTTTTTTTTTTTTGGAGAGAACTTTTGAGATCTATTTGTAAACTGGAAGTTGAGGCCCAGAGAAGTTAAAATGACTAACCCACTGAAATGGCAGAACCAGGAGCCCAGATCTCCTGTTTTGTGCAAGGAAGACTAAGAACATATTCCAGTCAGCAAGCTCTGTACACTCTGTCGCAAACCACTCAGTGTGCCCATCAACTCTTCTAAGAACTCATCCAACACTGAGACTGTCAAGAGTGAATTTTTCTGAATGAGGTGAGTCTGCCAGGAGGGAGCTTCTAACTGCCAGACAATTTGGTAATGTGAGGACTGCCTCTTATTTTCACTGGAAGGGGATACCATCTGCCTTCATTACCTACCCGTTTACTGACTTATCAACAAGGGAAGCAATGAGGCTCATGGCACCTTCCTTTCAAGCATTTTATTGTTTTAAAGAATGTTCATATCTATCTCCCTGTTTTTCTCCCTTCCCAATTCTGAGAAGAAACCTTTTTTTTAATTTTAAAAAAATATTTATTTATTTTCCTGTGCTGAGTCTTAGTTGCGGTATGTGGGAACTAGTTCTTCGACCAGAGGACCAGAGATTGAACCTGGGCCCCCTGCCCTGGGAGTGTGACGTCTTAGCCACTGGACCACCAGGGAAGTCCCTGAGGAGAAATCTTGAATAGGATTAATTCCCAGTTACTGAGGTTCAAAGATAAAAAGTGAAATGTCAGTTTTTTCAAAGAGGACTGTAAAAAAAAGAAAAAAGTCAAACACCAATAACGTCTTTTCCTCTTTTGGGTTTTTTTTTTTTTCTTCAAAAAACTCTGAGCCTATTATCTCTATACTCCCCACCCAAAGTCATGGTCGTCTTTTTTTAAAATGTTTATTTATTTGGCTGTACCAGGTCTTAGTTGCAGCATGCAGGATCTTCTATCTTCATTATGGCATGCGGGAGCTTTAGTTGCAGCATGCGAATCTTAGTTGTGGTGTGTGGAATCTAGTTCTCTAACCAGGGATGGAACCAGGGCCCCTGCGTTAGGAGTGCAGAGTCTTAGCCACTGGACCACCAGGGAAGTCTCCTGCTTAAAGTCTTATATGTTACCTCTTTAGAAAGACCTTTTCTGCTCAGCCAATATTCAGAGCTAACACCTTGCACTCACTGTACACAACACTGTTTTAAACCCTTTCTATATACCAACTCTATTAAACTTCA